>NW_024070193.1:657865-661162 GCF_014754425.2 Oryx dammah
TTTCCTCAAAGATCCCACATAAATTAGGGTGGTGCCAGCCACAGGGTTGCCTGCTCAGAGTGGTTTTCCTCACGCACGAGACCCTTTGCATAGATTCCATCTTAAACATAGTGGCTGCAGGGCCTCCCCTGAGAACCAGATGTCTTTTCATCTCCCTGCCCACTTGTGTCTCTGCCTGGCCCTGTGTGGCTGTGTTCTCCGGACAGGAAGTTCATGAGCATCAGGAGAATAGCCACTGGCCACCCCAGAAGCCCCAGCTCCCTGCGGGCACACACTCTCCTGAGGGAAGTGCTGGGGCCACTTGGCACCCCAGCAACAGGGTCACTCACGCACCAAGTCACGGGTTGTCATTTGTTTTCCAGCCAAGGGCTTGGACTGTCCCACTGACTGTGTGTGTGTGTGTGTGCGCACACACGTGAGTGCTGGTGGAGAGGGGTGTTGACACTGACTGGCAGGCTCACCAGGACGACGTGGAGTGGGCAAGGAAGAGTTCCCATTACCAGCGGTGCTGTATCCACTGAGGAAAGGGGTACAGACACCCAGAGGGGAAGGCACAGCTGTAGCCACTCCAGGCACCTCCCATGGCTGCTCGGAACATGTGCTCTTGCTGTGTATAAAGTCACAAATAACCTGGTAAATCCAAGTCCACTGCTGTCCCCAGAGAGAGACATCCATCCAGGTCCTTCCTGCAGCCCCATCTCCCTGCTCCCAGGCCCCCTCCAACCCCGCCCGCTGGCCCCCCCAGGCTGCCCACAGAGTCCTCCCCACAGCTGAGTCCCCGTCTCCAGTCAGGCCCTCTGTACGCAGGGGCCCCGCCCCCTCCTCTGCTCAGGGCGGTCTTCTAAGCTCCATGGTGTCTGGACTCCAGGGTGATTGCCAAGCCCCCGGGGAGGTGAGGTTTCCCTGGCGGCTTTGCTGGTCTCACTGGAAGCTTGTATCTGGACCAGACCTACCGGCTTGTAGATGCGGCTTCTGTCCCTCGCATCTTCCGGGGTCCCCCTTGTGGCCTGCCCTTCAACCCCCTGGCCCGCTGTCATCTGAGGGCCCTCCCCTGGCCATTGGCCACCTCCCTTCCTGAAGTGTGTGTATGTGCGTTGGGAGGCGGGGTGGGAACTGGCTCCAGCCAGGCACTCAGACCTGGCTCTGCAGTGAGGCACCCCCCTGGTGTCCTCAGACCCCACTCCTGGGCCCACATCTTGAGCTGGGGGGCCCCGGGACCCCTTCACCTTGGCCAGCACACACTGGGTCCTTCCTCTATCCAGGCCCCCTGCATTCCGACTCTCAGGCACTCCTGAGGTCTCTGCCCAGCTCGTGACACCGTCACGGTTTCCTAGAGCTGTTCTAGGTTCAAGAGACAGAGGACTGAGAGCAAGACAGAGGAGAGACAGGGGGGCTCCCGCAGTCACTTCCGAGGACGTGAAGCAGGAGGCAGTGGGCGTGTAACTCGGTCTGCCATCTGTAGCTCTTTCTTTTTTATCCCTGTATTAATAAAGGGTGTGTGTAGAAGGAGATTCAGAGGGAATCCACAATCAGGATTGACAAAAGAAGGGGTGACGCTTCCCTCCTGAAGGGACCGGGGTGCACTCCCGGTGGCCGGCGTGCAGGGTGGGGGTTGGAACTCCGGGGTCAGAACCCCGCCCCAGCCCATGCTGCTCCCTGGGGAACATCTGGTGGATGAAACGCTTCTTCCCTGGGTCCTCGTCCAGCAGCACAGCCGGGCTGACTAGAGCAGAGGCGTGGAGTCTCATTGCTGCCCACATCCTCTGTCCCCCTCCTCACATACCGCCCAGGATGGACAGCGCCTCTGACGCTGTGTCACTGGACACGCGGTGGTGTCTGCGCCTGACGCCTGATCAGGTGACCTTTGGCGAAGTCCGAGTCTCAGCTTCAGACGAACCCTGGGGTGGGCGGTTCTCACCCTGCTGCCCTGGGCCCAGCCTGGCCAGGGAGGCGGGGAGGGGCTGGGGCTGGGAGCAGACTGTGCCCACCGTGCTCCAGGGAGGAGCGGCTTCTCCTCTGACTTTCCAGGCTCGCCTGCCCGACTCCTCAGAAACAGCCCAGACTTTGGGGCCAAGCCTGTGTCCACTGCTCCCTGGGTCCCCTGCTAGACCCTTGGTCTGGGTGAGTCTGAGCTGACCTGGCTGAAGGAAGGCCCTTCTGTCTCTCCTCTGAGCAGCGGCCTGCCCGTCTGGGGCCTGGGGCCTGGCCCTAGCCCTCGATGACCCGTCAACGATTCACCTTGGTGTTGGTGATGTTACCAGCACACATCTGCTCTCCCCACCCCGCCGGGGGCACTGGCTCCCAGGCCCCTCTGTCCACATGAGGGCAGTGACCAGCCCCTGCTCCCCTCCCCAACACGCCCCTCAGCCTCCCTGAGCAGGAGGAGGGTGGATGGGGGAAGTGGGTTCCCAGCGAGGGGACCCCTGCAAGCTCTGCTTTATGAGCTGAAGGCTGTTTATCAGCCTGCAGTTAGCTTGTCTCTTTGACTGAGGGTTAAGCAGGAGTTTCTCCCCTCGGGGTGAGGGAGAGGCAGGGGTGTTAGCTGGCCATCCTGCTTCAAGTGCAGGGTCCACTGTAGCCTGTGTGCTGAGCCCGCCATGGGCTCTACGGAGGCCACCCTGGGGTGGGTCTCTGCCCTGCCTCTTGCCGGCCTGGGCCTGCCTGTCTCCGTGTCCCCATCTGTAAAGTGGCCTCACTGCACCTGTGTCTCAGGTGTGTGGGGGGTGCAAAGAGTGGCCTCTCTGGAAGCCCCAGCCTGAGGGCTGCTGTGGCCCCTCCCGGGGTGCTCCAGGCCTTTCCCTCCTTACCTGGGGGGGTCCCTGCTGAACTCTCAGGTCGGGAGCTGGAGCAGGTGGAGGAGGCTGGTCGGGGGCTGTCCACCCCCATCCTGTAGTCATAAACCTCACTAAGCTGTGCGTCTACCTGAGGGCCTTGTGGGACAAGGCAACGAAAAGCCAGACTATGTGGAGAGGTCATAGATGGAAGGGTGTCTGAGTCTGTTATATGGAGGGTCATACGTGGGTGTGGGTGTACCTAGAGTCAGAGGGTATGTACACATTGTGGGTGTTTATACACAAGGGTGTGTACACATTGTGAGTGTTTATAGATAGAGGGTAAGTACACATGTGGCCGTATCTGTAGACAGAGGGTATGTACACGTTGTGGGTATGGGTATATCTGCAGACAGAGGGTATGTACATATTGTGGGTGTGAGTGTATCTGTAGACAGAGGTTATGTACATGTTGTGGGTGTGGGTGTATCTGCAGACAGAGGGTATGTACACGTTGTGGGTATGG
>NW_024070193.1:661172-689492 GCF_014754425.2 Oryx dammah
CAGGGGAGATGACACACTGTGGCTATGGGTGTCTCTGCAGACTGAGGGTATGTACATGTTTTGGGTGTGGGTGTATCTGTAGACAGAGGGGATGTACACGTTGTGAGTGTGGGTGTATCTGTAGGTAAAGGGTATGTACACCTTGTACACGCATCAGGTGTGAAGCGTTAGGGAGACTTCCCAGGCAGAGATGCGTTACAGAGCTCCTGAGCGGAACAGTGGAAGTGACCCGGGGGCCCATCTCTGATGAGCAGGTGGCCGCAGCATGGCAGGTCCACACCTCGGACTGTTGTTCAGCCATGGGAGGAGGAGATGACACTGATAGGCCCCGTGGGGCAGGGACCCCGAGAGCAGTGTGTCGTCACGTGGCGGGCTCTCCTCTTGCAGGACACGTCCACAGGAGAGCCCCGAGGCAGGGAGCAGGCTGGTGGTTTGGGGCTGGGGGAGGGGATGGGGAGTGATCGCTGACAGCAGGCTTCTTTCCTGCGCAGCAGAATGTTCTGGGATTAGTTACTGGCGATGGTTGCAGAAAGCAGGGAATTGTATGCTTTAAGGGGGGTTTGTGGCCTTCCCTGGTGGCTCAGACGGTAAAGAATCTGCCTTCAGTGCAGGAAACCGGGGTTCGATCCCTGGGTCAGGAAGATCCCCTGGAGGAGGAAAGGGCAACCCACTCCAATATTCTGGCCTGGAGAATTGCATGAACAGAGGAGCCCCGCGGGCCACAGCCCATAAAGTGGGGTTTGTCATCTGTGACCCGTGCGTGCGTGGAAGCGGGGCGTCAGGGCTCCCCAGCCGCCTCCACACCCAGCTGCGCGTCTCTAAGTATGTCACTGCATTACTCAGTGGAAGACAAGACTCCTGGACCAGCCCCCACAGGCCATCCGGAGCCCCCACCCGTGACGTCCATCCATGCGGCCACACAGCCTGCTCCTGCCCGGTCTCGCCATCTGAGACCCCATTCTGAGGCGCCGGGGCCTGGGAAGTGTCGATGCTGGGGTGCCAGCCACAGGGGCACTGGCCAGACTGTCTCTGACCTCAGTCCGGGGGGCCCCACGTCACCCCACTCTGTCCCCGAACCTTCTTCTGTGCCATCCCGGGATCCCACCACCTTCCCCGGAGCGCTGTGAGATGGCCACGTCTCCCCCAGCCCAGCTGAGCCCCAGAGACAGTGGCCAGACAAGGGCACCTCTCCCCTGGGGTCACCCTGCAACCTGAGTTCCTGCCCCTCCTCGGCCTGGCCCCTGGACGTGGGCAGGCCTGTGACCTGCGTTGGGCCAGGGGCCACCAACAGGCACAGCTTCAGAAGAGGCTAGAGAGCACTTGCCCCTCCGGCTGCCCCGGGCCAGCCGTGGAGGGAAGTGGGAGTCTCTTTGAGGGAGGGGGCGCCCCCCACCCCAGCCTCGCAGCAGAGGGCCAGACGCGGGGGTGAGGCTCCTGCAGGCTGTCCGATTCCGCCGTCCTGCCAACCCTCAGAATGGTGAGGAAGAGTGCACCTGCTGAGTCAACCCACTGTGTGTCCTTGGGGGTGAGGCACGCACGTGAGCTCATTCTCAGTTGAGTCTGACTCCCTGGGACCCCCTGGACTGTAGCCCACAAGGCACCTCTGTCCGTGGGATTCTCCAGACAAGAGTACCTCAGTGGGCTGCCCTTTCCTCCTCCAGGGGACCCTCCTGACCCTGGGATTGAACCCGCGTCTCGCGTTTCCTGCGTTGGCAGGAGGGTTCTTTCCCACTGCCCCGCCCGGGAATCCTGCACGTTGGGGATGGCTTGTTATGTGGCAAAAGCTTGCTGATGCGCCTCCGCCCGGGAGGCTGTCCCCTGGAGCAGAGCAGCCGTCAGCGGATCTATCACCAGGCTCCCAGACCCTCGGGGCTTTGAGTAATTGGCGTTGCAGCCAATTAAAGCCTTGGCTCCCAGAGTGAGAAGCTCAGAATCACGCTCCGTGCACCGCTGTGTCTTCCCTCCACGTGGGGGCAGCTGCCTCCCGGTCCCGTGGACACAGGGGAGGAGCTCCCGGACAAAGGGCTTAGGATGAACCAGAGCCTGATTTGAACACATCGGAAAGGCTCGAGGCACAGCAGGGGCTGCCTGGGCTGCGTCTGCCTCCAGGGGACGCAGGCACAGGAGGGCTGCGGGGGACAGGAAACCGGGCCTGAAAGAGACCCAGCGGACGGGCAAAGACATGGGGTGCAGGGTGGACGAGGGGGGTCACAGCCAGTGTGAGGGCCCGGGGCAGCCAGGAGGACCGGGAGGAGGTCACCGTGTCGGGGGACAGAGGTGGTGGCCCGGGGGGGCCTGAAGTGAGTGACCTCCTCAGGCCCGAGGAGGCTCCGAAGGGCTCAGGACAGGCCTGGTCCGGGGATCAGCACCCCCCAGCTGGCTCCACCTTGCCCAGGTATTGAAGGCTCTCTCTCTCAGCAGCCTTCCCTGGCCCTGGGCTCCTGTCCCGCGGTCCCCTCGCCTCTGCGCATAGCCCAGAGGGTCATCCTAAAGAGGTGTCTCGACTCCACCCTCCACAGCGGCTGTGACCCCGGGACAGGGTGGCAGGACCCCCACCTGGCTGGCTGGCTGGCAGCCGACAGCAGTCACAACACTGCCCACAGCGATTGGTGCTGGCATGCAGCCCGTGGGTCCGCATGAGGCCGTCTCTGCAATGGTCGTCTTTGTGTGGCCGGGGCCCGCAGGGAGAGACCTGGGGGTCTCTGGGGGTCTAGATACTCCCTGAGAAGGCGGATATGGAAAGCAGGCAGTGGCCCGGCACGGGCCCGGAGAGGCGGTGCCCCGAGGTTCCCCGGGCTGAGTGCTGGCCGGGGCAGAGGAAGGAATCCCAGCTCTGCCCAGGTTCATGGGTGCCAAGGGTCCCAGATCCTGCGCCAGGATGCCAGACCAGCACTGCAGTGGGCAGGGGCGCGGCAGGGCAGGGACAGCAGGCCTGGGCCTCCAGGCCATCAGGATGTGCCCCCAGCATGGGGTCAGTCATTTCCTGTGGAGGTGGGGGGCTCTCAGGGACCCAGGGCGGCGGGGGGAGGTTCAGGATACGAAGGCCTGGGTCATCCCCTCTTTGATCTGCCGGGTGGTCTCTGAGCTCCCCGTGGGCAGTAGCAATGGGTCCCGCTTAGGAGTCAAGGCAGTCGCCTTCCGGGGAGCCCAGCGATGGGACCCCAGACCCCGCCCCTGCTGCCCTGAGGCCTCGGTGTCGGCCTGCCTTCCGGCTCAGTTTCCCGTCACTGACCACGCAGTTCATCAAGACCATGTCACCGCCCTGCTAGGGACAGCGCCAGGCCACTCCAGCTCCAGGTGCCGAGCCGCCCAGCCCCCTCTGCCCGACCCCCAGGCCTGGCCGGGTGTCCGTGGGGCCTGACCGGCCACACCTCCTTGGCTGATGATTAGTGGGTGGGGCCACTGAGACAGCAAGCGACTGACCGCTCCTGGGGGCTGGGGGCTGGGCAGGGCAAGATGTGAGGACCCCCAGTCCCCCACGGAGGTGCTCAGGAGGAAACAGCGAGCTCCACACCGAGAGGCTGTGGGGCGGTGCCTGCTGTGACAGCCAGGAGCAGGCGAGGACCGGGGCCAGGGACAGGGCCAGGGATGGCCAGGGAGGGCCAGGGACGGCCAGGGAGGGCCAGGCCCCAGGTGGACGAGGCTGAAGGGCGGGGGAGGCAGGCCTCTGTCCTCCGGAACAGGCCGCCAGGGTGCAGGGGCAGCGCCTGGAGGGTGTCCTGGGGGAGGGGACACCTGTGGGGACACCTGGGGGGCCCCTGGGGGGAGCTCTCTGGCTGCCTACCCGCCTTCCTCCCCTCCCCCACGATGGTCTGGGGGCGGCCCCCCTCCCCGCCACGGTCGGGGGGCACCCCTCTGGCTGCGCGGATGGTGCTGGGGGCACAGAGGCTGATCCCCAGGGCCGCCGCGGGCACAGCTGCTCCAAAACCACCGGCTCAGCGGTTTCTGCGCAGACACCTCGCCTCGGGGATTTGCATCCGAGGCCCCGTTTAATCCGCGGGCACTGGGGGCGCCAGGTCCATTCACATTCCCGGTTGGGGGAGCAGCCAGCTCTGGAAATCCCGCGCGGGGCCACGCCCCCAGTCGCACCTTCTCGCAGCCCAGCATTTTCTCTTCCGTTGTGTGCATCGATCCTGGCCCTTTGCCCAGAGGAGGGGATTGTTGCCTCCATTTCAGGAGGTTAAGTCCCGGGTCAGGGTCTGAGTCCTCTGAGCCCTCGCCGCCTCCCCACCAGCGGCTCCAGCTGGAACAGCGGTGCCCGGCCAGCCGGGCTCAACAGGGCTGCAGAGAGCCAGACCTCAAGGGGGCCCGGAGGTGCTGAGACCTCCCAAGGTGGGAAGTCCCCCTCCTGCAGGTCGCAGAGATCAGACCCCTGCGTCCCCCTGGCCCTGACTCCTCATGCCGCCTCGCACACCTGCCCTGACAAGGTCTCCTGCCTCCCAGGGGTCATCCTGAGAGGGACACTGGGGCTTTAGCAGCTGGCTTAGCAACAAAGATGCTGTAGCCTCGGCCCAGCCCTGACCCACAGGTGGCTCTCCATCCCCAAGGCCTCTGCGGAGAGGACGCCCACCAGCTCAGCCTCGAGGCCACAACAGAGAGACGCCTCCACCTCCGCCCCCGTGCCTGCTTCTGCACCCTGAGAACGCAGCTTCAGCTGCTGGCCAGGCGCGCCCCATGAGGGGTGATAAAACGATGGCTGTTATCCTGGGACACGAGCTGGGGTGAGGGGCGGCGTGTGGGCACACAGCACACCACGCTGGGCAGACAGGCCTGGGGGCGACCTGGTGCAGAGTCGACGGGCACTCCCGATGCCGCGGGCGTGGTGTGGGCAGGACCTGGGTCCCCCCAGCCTGACGGTGTCGGGAGGCAGGCTGCTGGCACCATCCATCAGGGGCCAGAGTGTCGCCCTGGCCAGCGGGCAGTGCCCGAAGAGGGGAGACCCTGGCTCATGCCCCCCACCCCTGTGAGGACAGGCGCTCCCGCCTCCAGGCCCGTCAGAGGCGCACACCTGCCCTGCAAGCCACCCAGTCTGCGGCATCTCTGTGACTTCGGGGTGGCTCAGGGCTCACGAGCAGAGGAGAGACAGCTGGGGGCGCCTGGATGCAGCCGCGCCTGACGTCTGCGCTGTGCTTCTCAGCTTTATGGACCAGTCAGCTCCTTTTCCTCGCTGAAGCCGGTTTGTGTAAGCTTTTACTAAGTGCAACCAAAAAAAAAAGGGGAAGAGCAATTACACCTGTAATGAGATGGAAAAGCTTTTCATCCCAGAACTCCTCTTGAGGACAGCGCTGTGTCTGTTTGGAAGAAATATGTTTAACAGCCTTGACGCCTGAAGCGAAGAGTCCAGGGGGCCTGAGTGTGGGGAGTCAGGGGGAGAAAAGCTGGTGTGGACCCTCCCGGAGGGGCTCCAAGCCCACGTCCCCCACTGGGGCGCGACCCGTGAGAGGCCCAGAGAGGTGACCCTTGGTGGGGAGCGCCCTCTGCCAGACGCCCCCAGCCAGGTTCTGGGTGTGACTGGGTGATGGGGCCTCCCCTGGGTCTCTCACATCTGGTCCGGTGCTTGTGGCCCGGCTCAGCAGGTGAGGACAGGCCGGCTGCGGGGGGGTGGGGGGAGGGGGTCCGGGGCGCCACCCTCCAGCGCTGGAGGACCCCTCCGTCCCTGTGATGGCGGAAGACCAGCCTGTGCGCACAGGTCTGCCCTGAGCACGCCGTCCTTCCCAGAGGGCCCTGCCCTGCCAGCTTTGCCGTCGCTCAATCCCTGCGGGAAATCCCTGCTGCTCAGATGGTGAAAGGGGTCAGAACCCCGACAGGTGAGGGCGTGGGTTAGGGTTAGGGTTAGGGGCCAGGGTTAGGGGTTAGGGTTAGGGTTCGCATTAGGATTAGGGGTTAGGGTTCAGGTTAGGGTTGGGGTTAGGATTAGGGTTAGGCCATCTCTAGTGATTTTCCAGGCAGAGCCAGGAGGCATTGGCCTGAGTCTGGAGCCTCTGAAAGTTCCGGGGCTTGCTCCACCATGAACACCTGCCCCCTGGACACACCCACCTGGCCCACCCTTGCTGCCTGGGCAGCGGAAGGGGCTGGGACGTCCGTGCCCTGGTCTGCAGGGCCCAGCTGGGCACCCCTCCCCCGGGGCGTAAGGCCCAGGAGCTCCGATGGGACCCCCTCCCCTGCCTGGGACCGGCGGGAGCCAACTCTTGGGCCATCCCTCTGCCTGCCAGCCGGGTCTCAGGGCCGTCCGGGGTCAGGAGGAAGAAGGCGTTAGGGCGCTGGCCAGCCCCCCATCTGCACATCGGGAGCTGAGTCACCGTGGACGGGGGGCCGTTTCTGGAACGAAGGGCTCAGAGGGTCCAGGGGAGAGGGGTCGCAAGCCCGAGAAAAGCCCCAGAGTGCCCTCGATGTCGGTGGTGGTTTGCCACAAGTGAGGGCCCCACGTGACAGGCTCGGGCTGGCCTCGTGCGTGCTCGTCATTCATTGAATGCTATCGACTCCCGTGAGGTGAGACATGATCCCCACTCCCAGGTGAGGAAACCGAGGCTGGAGGAAGAGAAATCACTTCCCAGGTCACACGGGTCTGGGGTCATGATCTTTCCCAGTTTTCTGACGTATGTCACTGCGCGACAGGTGTACACGCGATGGTCTGATTCAGACGCGGGATGTGACCCCCAGGCAAGTTCAGGCAACATCTACCACCTCGTGTACAATAAACAGAAGGCAGACAGACCTCTCCGCGCGGTGAGAACTCAGCGTCGGCTCTCAACACCCTTCCTGGAGGTCCCAGCGAGGGGCCTGTCTGCGGTCAGCGTGCGGCCCATCACATCCCAGGGCTCCTGTATCTTGTAACTGGGAGTCTGCCCTCTGACCACCTTCCTCCAGTGCCCCCCGCCCAGTGCTGTCTGTGGTGGGCTCCCCTCTCGTTCATGGCTGACAGATGTCCGTGTGTGTGTGTGTGTGTGTGCACGTGCACACACACAGCCCCATCTGCTCGACCCTCGGTGGACACTCAGGCTGTTTCCACGTCTGGGGGCCAGGACTGCAGCCTGTGTGGGAGGGATCGTGGAGCTAGAGGCCCAGCCCTGGAGGAGGGGCGCAGGCAGGTGCAGACAGACGCAGAGGGAGCGGGGCTGGGCTGTGAGGGGAGCGGGGACTGAGGTGTGAGCCAAGTTTATGACCAGATGGCTGGGGGTGGGGGTCCAGAGGAGTGGCCATATAGGGAGCAGGCCGCTGACCTCTGATCACAGCTCCCCCGTGGGGCAAGGCCAACAGGCTGGGACCAACAGGATGAGTGAAAACTGCTGACTTGGACCCCAAAATTCAGTGGTGTAGACAAAGGATGGGGAAGACCCAGCCTGAAAAAAGTTCTGTGAGAAAGCTCAGGGGCTTTAACCAGCCACAAGCAGCAACCAGCCTTGAGGCAGAGGTGCCTCGTGTCTTAAACCATACCACGGGAATCAGAGTGAACAGAAAGGAAGCGGTAGGCACAGGCCTCGGGTCGCATCGTAAGGAGCGCAGGGACCAGAAAGGAGGAGGTGACTGGCGGGCAGGCCGCATCCGCAATTCAGGAGACAGCTTTCGGCCCCAGGACCTTGGGTCAGCGCCCCCTTCCCTGCTCTGGCTGTGTGTCCAGGGGGTCTGGCAGGGCCTTGCCCCTCCCGCTTGGGTGCAGGGACGCTGGAGGGGCAGGAAGGGGCTGAGAAGAGAGTTGGCCCGCAGCCAGGAAACTGGTTCCCGCAGCATCAGCCGTGTAATTGGGCTAATTCTGCCGTGTTTGCGTTCTGGGCCTCTGTTTCCCTTTGTCTGTATAACTCCTGATTGGAACGCTTGCTGCTGCCTTTGTGTGGTCCTAAACCAATCCTCCATGATGGTGAACATAAATGTGTTTCTGACGGATGTTTTCCAGGGCCCTTTGTTGCCTCAATTAAGGGATAATGAACAAGAATTGTTTCTATTTGTAAAACAGCCCAGCCATTTCCCGCTTCCCAATTGGTGGGACAATGTGTCTTAATTAAGCTCAAAGACTTGTCACTTCATCTACCGTCAAGATCCCCAGGGAAGCACGGAGGAGGCTGAGGGCAGGGAAGCCCAGTGAACAGCTCGAGCAAGGCAGGGGCCGCGGGACCAGTGGTGGCGCCAGCTCCCGGTGCCCAGCGCCCAGAGGAGCAGGGCAGGCGGCTGCCTGGGGGCGGGAACCCGGCCTTGCGCGGCTGAGCAGGACAGTCCCCCTCGCTGTCCCTGGGGACGGCGGTCTGGGTCCTGGCCCCATGCTTGCCTGCCCTGCTGGGTCTCCGAGCGGAGGAGCAAGGCTCCCCAGACCCACAGGTCCCCAAGCCGCCGGGCTCCAGGAAGACAGTCACTTGCATCCGTCCAGGGCTCCCAGCTCCTCAGAGACTCTGATGTCGGTGGTGCATGAGGCCATAGGAGGTCTTTTGGCTTTTGGTCCCCGGTGGTGGGTCCCCTCCACCGAGGGGTTGCCCGGGCTGCAGGTGGGGGGGCTGGCACCAGTCAGGTGTGTGTAGTGATGGCTGGCGGTGTGTCTCTGGCTAAAACAAATCCCAAGAGGCTCCTTTCCGAGACGGTTCACACTTTGCTCCCAAGGTTGAGCCGGCCTTTGGCGAGGGGCACTTCCCTGGCGGCTCAGCTGGTAAGGAATCTGCCTGCAATGCTGGTAAGGAATCTGCCTGCAATGCGGGAGACCTGGGTTCGATCCCTGGGTTGGGAAGATCCCCTGGAGAAGGGAAAGGCTACCCACTCCAGTGTTCTGGCCTGGAGAATTCCATGGGGTCGCAAAGAGTCAGACACGATTGAGTGACTTTCACTTTTTAACTTTCTCCTCAAATCCTCCCAGAGCCCTGGGAGGTGGTCGTTATGATAACACTCTCATTCACACTTTTAAAAATATTTCCTTTTGTTTATCATGTGGCTGCGCCGGGTCTCCGTCACGGAGGGCGGGGTCCTTAGGTGCTCCATGAAGACGCTTGGCTGTGGCCCGTGGGCTCTAGTTCCCTGACCAGGGATGGAACCCAGGACCCTGGTTGGGAGCGTGGCATCCTACCCACTGGACCCCAGAGAAGCCCCTTGTTCCCACTCTAAAGATGGATCACTATAGCTCAGAGGAGCCCGCCAGGGTCATCCAGAGGTGCTGAAGGTGGGATCCTAACCCGGGGGTCTCCAACGCCACCCCCAGTGGGTGGACCTGTGCACTGGTCCCTCGTGGCCCCCTCTGTACCAGTCTCATGGTTAGGCTCCCCACATCGTTGTTTTTTCTTAATTTTGTTGACTAAAAAGACGCACAATATGAGGGTCCTGAGTTCATTGTTGCTAAGTCGCTTCAGTCGTGTCCGACTCTGTGCGACCCCATAGACGGTAGCCCACCAGGCTCCCCCGTCCCTGGGATTCTCCAGGCAAGAGTTCAGTGTTACTGGGGGCAAAATGAGGACCGCAGCTCGGGGGATGGCACCGCAGAGGCTCTGAGAGGCCGCTCCGGAGAGGCAGAGGGGAAGGGCCAGCGTGTAAGGCTTCTGCGGAGGGGGCGGTCGTGCAGTGAAGCGCGCACTCTACAGGAGGCTTTCTGTAGGCCACAAGGAGCTGATGTCGGCATGGAGGGGCTCAGTGCTGTTCGAGATATTTTGTTGTTCACTCGCTCAGTCGTGCCCGACTCTTTGTGGCCCCGTGGACTGCAGCACGCCAGGCTCCCCTGTCCTTCACCATCTCCCAGAGCTTGCTCAAACGCATGTCCATTGAGTCAGTGATGCCATCCAACCATCTCATCCTCTGTCGTCCCCTTCTCCTCCTGCCTTCAGTCTTTCCCAGCATTAGGGTCTTTTCCAGTGAGTTAGTTCTTCGCATCAGGTGGCCAAAGGATTGGAGCTTCAGCTTCAGCATCAGTCCTTCCAATGATACTCAGGACTGATTTTCTTTAGGATGGACTGGTTGGATCTTGCAGTCCAGGGGACTCTCAAAAGCGTTCTCCGGCACCACAGTTCGGAAGCATCAGTTCCACGGCGCTCAGTTTTCATGGTCCCGCTCTCACGCCCATACCTGGTGCTCTTCATGTTCATTCTGATTGGGTAGTGACGCACTGCGTGTACAAGTGCCACACCTGCTTTATCCGCTCACCTGGACACTCAGGCTGCTTCCGGGTCTTGGCTGCTGAGACTCAGGCTGCAGCGAGCAGCGGTCCCTGTGTCTTTTCAGGTTAGAGTTCTCCAGACACATGCCCAGGAGTGGAAATGCTGGGTCACATGGTAGCTCTGGTTTTTGTTTTTTTGAGAGACCTCCGTATTCTTCTTCATGTGGCTGCCCCAACTCACGTTCCTACCAGCAGCGTAGGAGGGTTCCCCTTCCCCACATCCTCTCCAGCATTTGTTTCTTGTGGACCTTTTGATGATGGTCGTTCTGACCAGCGTGAGGCGGTCCCTCCTGCAGCTTTGATTCGCGTTTCTCTACTTGTTTACTTGGCTGCGCTGCGTCTTTGTTGTGGCACACAGATTCTTTAGTTGCCGATGTGGGGTCTCGTTCCCCGCCCAGGGATCGGACCCCGCCCGGCCCCGTGCTGAGAGTGTGACGCCTTAGCCACTGGACCACCAGGGAAGTCCCTGCCCGTCTCCAACAGTAAGCATGTGGCGCGCCTCCTCACACGCCTGCTGATGGACGGCAGCCCCCGGCTCGTCTCCCAGCCTCCTCTGTCTGAGCCCCGCTGCCCCTGGAGGCGAGGGATCCTTGCTTTGGTCTCCCATGTCCGTCTTCCCAAAGATGCAGGTGGTTCACAGGGCCCCTGCCCCAGCCCCACACTCACGACATCTGGGACCAAACCCATGTCACTTGCGGCCCTTGCAGAGCAAAGCCTGGCCAGTGAGGGCCCAGCAGGTGGCAGGCTCCACTCAGCACCCTGGAGAGGGCAGGGCCTGCCTGCCTGCCTGCCTGCCGTGGACAGAGGCACACCCCCCTGCCCCCTCCTCCCCCTCCAAAGGGAAATCAGAAACTGTTACAGAAAGGAAAAAAGCACAGACATGGCCTAAAGCCAAGTGGAGGTCGTCGGGGAAGCCTCTGGTCTCCTGTGAGCACAGCTTCTCAGGGAAGCGAGGCTACCCGGGCCCCTCCGCTCGGTGCACCCCCCACGCCCGCCCGCCCGCCCGCCAGAACCGCTCTGGTGCCTTCACACGGCCGCACCGTGTGCGCGCCTTCAGAAAGACTCCAGCGACCCGTCCGGTTTGAAGGCAGCTCTATGACGGGTGGGGGTGTTCTGACCCCGCAGCCACCTCCCAGGCCCAGACGTGTTGGGAAGACGGGCAGGGAGGGTGACCGAGGCATCAGGCCACCACCTCAGCCACGACTGTCTGCAGTGGGGATGGCAGCCTCCCCCGGGAGCTCTGCAGGCCTCTGTCCTGCTTGCAGTCTGTACGGCTTGTCTTCGGGAACAGAGCTCACGACTAAAGAACCCACCTCCCAGGTGCTGCTCGAGAACGGGAAAAGGTCACTTCTACAGCAGAGGCTGGCTTCGGACCTGGGAAGGGGTGTGAGCAGGCTCCCCTCTCCCGGGATGTCGCCTTCCCCCACTTTTCCACATCCGCCCACAGAGACTGGGGCCCGTCCTTCCTGAGTCCTGAGGTCTCTCCTCCAAGCTCAGAGCTGTCATCCTCAGGGCACCTGTCTGCAGTGTCCTCTGCACTCTCCCTGGGACTTTCCCCCACACTGAAGCAAAGCAGCTCTCACATCAAGAAAGCCCAGGCCCAGACTGACGTGTGCAGCAAAGATTTAACCAGCGTCTGCTGTATTCCAGACACCGTTCCAGGCGTGGGCCAGTAGCACTGAAAAGAAAAACTGCCTGCAAGTGGTAGCTCTTGGCTGCAAGGAACAGAATCCCAGCTCATGAAGGCTTAAACAGTAAGGCTATTTACTTTCCTAGTTGCCTCCATAACAGCAGTTCTGGTGGTAGGGGAGGGTCCAGGACTTGTTGAGTCAGTGAACCAGTGATAGAAGGGACCCTGGTTCTTTCCAGCTCTCCACTCTTCCATCATCAGTAGGGTAGGTACCTTTGCTCCTCAGACAAGCTCTCCTCATGGTCACAAAATGACTGCCAGAGTTCCAGACATCATAGCCAGTTACTGAAACGTTCAGAAGAAAACAGGAGTATCCTCCTGCTGAGTCCTTTTAAGAACTGTAACACACCCATGCATGACTAAACTCTTCCTCAACCTGAAAAAGAGAGTCTGTGAAAAACCTCCAGCCAGCATCACAGAGAACGGTAGAAGACTGGACGCTCTCATCCTGGGTCAACGACGAGGGGGGGATGTCCACTTTCACTGCTTTTATTCAGCGTTCGCTTGGAGCTCCCAGCCAGTGCAGTGAAGCAAGAAAGAGAAATAAACGGCATCCAGACTGAAAAAAATGCAGCGGATAGAACTGTCACCGGAGAAAACCCTGAAGAACCTAACAGGTGCTCTGAACTGACGACAGAGCTTCACAACTTTTGGACACGAGACCAGTGTGCAAACATCCACTTTATATGCCAGAAGTGAACAGTTCAAAGTTGGCAGCAGAAGGCCGTTTACAGTAGCTTCAAAAGTTATAGACTGCTTAATTACATATCAATCTTACTATCTGATGCAAAGAGCTGACTCACTGGAAAAGACCCTGATGCTGGGAAAGACTGAGAGCCAAAGGAGAAGGGGGCGCCAGAGGGCGAGATGGCTGGACGGCATCACCGACTCGATGGACCTGAGTGTGAACAGGCTCTGGAGGGTGGGGAAGGACAGGGAGGCCTGGCGCGCCGCAGTCCGTGGGGTCGCAAAGAGTCGGACGCGACTGAGCAACTGAACAACGACACAATAAATCTTACAAAATATGTTCAAAATCTGCAAAAAACTGCCACTGATCGAAGCAGTAAAGCCTGACACAATGGAAAGACACGAGCTCCCGGGGGGAGAGGTTCGGGGCTGTTAGGATGCCAGTGCTCCCTTAACTGAGCTGCACACAAAAGGCAGCTCCGGCCACAGCCCCAGCGGGGCTTCCGCACAGCCCCTCACCTGGTTCTGGAATCGACACGGGAAGGCAAAGAAACTAGAATAGTTAAAACAATTTTTAACAAGAACAGAGTTGGAAGACTCATACTACTTGACTTCAAGACTTGTTATAAAAAAACAAAGGGGGGGGTGATTGCTTTAGGGGAAAAAAAAGACTTATTATAAGGTTACCATCATCATGAAGTGTGGTGCTGGAGAGAGGACAGACACACAGATCAACGGATGAGAAGAGAGAGTCTGGAAATAGGCCCACACGTTTATAGTCAATTGATTTTTAACAAAGGCGCGAAGGCAATTCTACGGAGAAAGGACAGTGCTTTCTGCAAATGGGGCTGGCACAGTTACACATCACACGCGAAAACAAAGGAAGCAAGCGCTCACAACAGCTTCAATCCATACCTTGAGCCATATGAAAAAATTAATTCAAAACGGAATGCAGGGCTAAATGTAACCTAAACAATGAAACTTCTGAAAGAAAGCATTGGAGTCTGCACGACCTGCGGTGAGGCAGAGCCTCTAGGTTCAAGGCCAAAAACTAGTTTGTGTCATAAAATAATGGATCTGGTCAGCATTAAGAACGTCCACTCTTCACACTCACAGGCCTAGAAAAGGAACTTTCGGCTGAGGGGGAAGGGATGGTTAGGGAGCTGGGGATGGACACATGCACTCTGCCAGATTTCCAGTGGATCGACGACAAGGACCCACCATCCAGCACAGGGAACTCTGCTCAGTGTCAGGCGGCAGCCTGGATGGGAGGGGAGCCTGGGGGAGGATGGGTGCTTGTGTGAGTGTGGCTGAGGCCCTTCACTGTTCACCTGAAACTATCACAACGTTCTTAATCGGCTAGACCCTGACACAAAATCAAAGCTTAAAATCAGAGGGTGCAAACACTGACGTAAATCCTGTCTCTGATAAGAGCTTGTGTCCAGAATATGAAAAGAACTCTTGAAATTCAGTAACAAGAAAAACAACAATCCACTTTTTAAAATGGCCACAAGACTCAAACAGACCCTCTATCAAGAAAGATGGCAAGCAACCCCTGAAGAGAGGCTCAGGATCCTTTGTCTTTAAGGAAATGCAAGTCAAAGCCTCGGTGAGACAACGGTCTGGCCCTGAGAGAGGCGGGAGTTTAGCGGAACAAATGGCACAGCATCCAGGATCGTGAGGGCTGGGGCCCTCAGGAAAGGAGCGCGCGGCTTCTCCGGAGGCAGACAGACGTCTGCATAGGTGACCCCACATGCCCCTGCTAGGTGGCACACGGAGACCCACAGGGATATCACGGGAGTTTCCTTCCTGCCCACTGAGCCCCGAGGCAGCCCAGGTGCTCCGTGACTGGGCAGCGTCCAGGCCACTGTCCAAGAGCGCCCTGCCCGGCAGCCCGAGGAGGTGCTCCTGGTGCCAGGGCCAGGCTGAGCCTCAGGCTCCGGGGTGCAGGCTGCGCAGTGTGGCCAGGAGGAGTGCCGGGGTGGGGTGGGGGGCGGCGGGCCCCTGGCAAGGACACAGGAGGCCACCGTTGTACAGGCTGATGGTGGTGGTGGGTCTGCGGCTGACACCCTCATCAAAACTCACCGGCTGTCCCCCGGAAAGGGAGAGTTTTCCCTGCGGAAGTTACACCTCAATAAAAGACAGGGAGGAGCCCCGAACAATACCTTCTCTCCACCAGAAGCAGCCTCACGTCTCTCTGGTGGGGCTCGTCTCCTGCAGCTTCTGAAGCCATCCACAGCGAGAGCAGTCAGGTCGCGGGGACTGGTTTAGACCCCTCGGCGGCCCCAGGACTGAGTGAGGTGGAGAGTGGACGCTCAGCTGAGCCAGCCTTGCTTGGAGGGAAGGAGGGAAGAGAGGGTTGGTCAGGCTTGCTGCCTGTGGGCAGGAGAGAAGCCTTCAGGAAGGCGACGGAAGGGCCCGGCCAGGAGGGCAGAGCCCGGCTCTGAGCGCTGGAGGGACGCGGGGGCACAACGCTCAGAGAGCTGGGGGCGAGGACTGCAGCATGGCGGAGCGCAGGGCCGAGGGCAGCTCCCCAGACGCAGCCGGAGGGGCAGGCCAGCCGAGGGGCTTCACACCCAGAGCCTGTGCGTGCGCAGGTGACACGACTCCGGTCATGTTTGCAGAGGATGACAGCTATGTGCAGAATGGGCTGGAGGGGGGCGAAAATGAAACTCGGGGTGACCTGAATCTCCTCGGTGGAAGACGACATGGAAAGAAAGGTTCTGGGGACCACAGGCTGGTCACGGCCGGGGGAGCTGACAGGGCGTGGGTGACCGGAGGAAAGGAGGCGTCCAGACGGCGATCCTGGGGAGGGGGGCTGTCAACGTCTCTGACGGGCGGGACCAGGGCTGCATGCCAGGAGCTCTGCTGAGTGGGCCCGGGTGGTGGGGACGCTGAGATGCCACGGCCGTGTCCATCTATAAGACGGGAAGCCACACTAGCTGCGACAGACGGCGAAAGTCCTCTCTCGACAGTGCGTCCGTGCGAACCAGCAACCTCAGTCATTGGTTCGGACTCCGATGCGCCTGCCTCGGGCCTGCGGCTTTCAGAGCCTCACGTGAGGGGCTGTGGCAGCCTCCTGTAAGGCCTTCAGCTTCCTTCCATGGATGCAGAAACAGGTTCAGAGCGGTTCATCGTCAGCCCAAAGCCCACCCAGCAGGGAGCAGTGACACCTGTATCAGAAAGGAGCCCGGGGCTCTGAACCTGAAGTCTTGGCCCTTCCTTCCACCTCGTTTCCCAGGTGAAAGGGCACGTGGGAGACATAGCCCCCAGCCCCTCTCCAGATATCCAGGGGAGTTGAGGGGTGCTCCATCCTGCGAGGAGGGAGGCAGCCACCGGCCTCACCTCTGTGGCCGGCCCAGGGTCTGCAGGCGGCAGCATTAGCCAGGCGGTTCCCCAGAACTTAGCCATCCTCTCTGCTGCATTGAGCATAGATGAATATTTTTGAGAGAGGAGGGAAGAGAAAGCATTGTGCCGCAAAGCCGGAGCGCAACCCTGTGCCCCCGCCCTGCAGATCTGGATGGGACGAGTCTGCACCTGGAGTAATCAGAGGGCCACGGTCCTCCAGGGCTGGGAGCAGGCCCAGCCCTGCGGATAAATGCCCTGCACTCCGGAGGAGCTGATGGCTGTCAAGAGGCTGGTCCCTGCCAGGGTGGGGGCGGGGAGCGCCCAGGCTTGGGTTTGGAGGCTGGATAGAGAATAAAGACGCCCCGGGTCCAAGGGGGCCGCCTGCCCAGACCGCCCCCCAGTTGAGACAGAGGGGAAGCATCCCATGCAAATGGGCCACAGGCCAGCTAGCCGCCAGGGCAGTCTGACACCCACCCCCTCCCAGCTCCATGGAAACCGTGACATTCTGGGACTTCTCAGTGAACGGCCCAGGAGCCCAGGCTGGCGATCGGGCCACCCTGCAAACCTGTGCCCACCCCCTTGACGCATGGGGAGCCGCCCTCCACCGAACTGCCCACCCCACGCCCCCCGACACTTTCAGGCCACGCTGCCTCTCACACGGAAGACCTCTCACTGCCTGCAGCGTCGCCCCAGTGTGGCCCACAGGGGGGCGTGGCAGACAGAGCTGGCCTCCAGCAGTGTGGTTGTTGAAGGGGCTGAGACACTTCATGGCTGGCAGGCAGACGGGCGCTGCCCTAAGCCCTGAAGCCGGGACCCTGGCTGCTCCTGGAGGCCTGGGGCCCAGAGGCACTTCCTATCGGCCGGTCCTGCTTCAGGGGTCAGACAAAGCTTCGGATTTCTCCCTGGAACAGAGGCCAGACCCCTGCACAATCTCCACCAGCCCTCAGCTCCCTGCGGTGGACCGGCCAGCCAGGGTGGGACCGACTGTGGACCCTGTGCCCAAGGCCCCGTCTTTCTCCCACCGCAACTCAGATGGGACGGGAACTGCCCCAAACCCGGCCATCCACTGCCCTCCTCGCTCTCAGTTCAGTTCAGTCCAGTTGCTCAGCCATGTCCAACTCTTTGCGATCCCATGGACTGCAGCACGCCAGGCCTCCCTGTCCATCACCAACTCCGGGAGCTCACTCTAACTCATGTCCATCGAGTGGTGATGCCTTCCAGCCATCTCATCCTCCGTCGTCCCCTTCTCCTCCTGCCTTCCGTCTTTCCCAGCATCAGGGAGGCCCCTCCTCGTCTGGGCCCCTGGGACTAGCTGGGGACGCGCAGAGCAGCCTGGGCCCCGGGTCCTGCCCAGGCAGGGGGATCTGGGGTTCGAGAAGGGGAAGGGGAACGGCAGACCTAGAGCCTGAAGACAGAGGGGCAGGGGCCAGAGCAGACAGGAGTGCTGGGCCCGAAAGGCCGCTGAGGGCACTTCCCGGTCCGCGGCCAAGGCCTGCGGCCCCGCCCCCGAGGCCGGACCGGACTCGGAGCCCCGCCCCGGACTCGAAGCCCAGCCGGCAAACGGCTGTGCATCAGCGGCCTCGGCCTCTGCCGAGCAGGCACGCCCGCCCGCCCCTCCGGTCTCCAGAGCCTGAGGCTCCCGCAGGGCTGAGAGTTCAGTCCGCGTTTGCATCACAAGTCGTGGCCACCGACGCTGCTTCTCTAAGGCCCGCGGCTCTCAGCAGTGGGGGAAGAGCGGCAGAAGTCCCCGAGGTGCTTTTCCCAAGTGCGCCCTCCAGGCCGCGTCCTTGGGGTCCCAGGAAGTACTGCGGTGGGGGGCGTGGGGGGAGAGTGTCAAGTCCCCGGCGAGGTGAGCGGGAAGGGGCGGCCGGAGGAAAAGCTGTGAAATCTCGAGCGCCCTGAGCAGGGGCCGCCCGCGGAGGGGTCGTCAGCCCTCCGTCCCGTGAGTCCCCCCATCCACGGGGTCCGGGCCTCGAAGGCCCGACTCTGGGCTCCCCCTGCAGCTCCGCATGCCGGGACAGAGGGCTGACCCAGAAGGCCCAGGAGCGGAGAGGGGAGCCGCAGGGAGAGCCCGGCCCAGGGCGTCCGGCCCGCCCCGGGCACTCTTACCTACGCCTCGGTTTGGTTTTAGAGACACGTCCGCAGGCCAGGCCCGGTCCGGACGCTTCACACACTTCGCTCAGTCTTCCAAGCACAGAGCTGTGTGGCTGCGCACAAGCTGCGTGTGTCTCTGTGCCTCAGTTTCCCCGGCTGTTCAATGCGAAAACAACTTCTGGCTTCGGAAGACTGAGCGTCGCGTGTGAACTGTCAGGACCGGGCCTGGCCTGCGGACGTGTCTCTAAAACCAAACTGACGTGTAGGTAACTGTGCCTGGGCCGGGCTTTCCCTCTGCCCCTCCTGTGCTTTCTGGGCCAGCCCTGCATCGGGGCACAGCTGTCCAGGACCAAGCCAGAATTGACACCCAGGTGTCTGGACCCCCGTGGCCCTGGCTCTCCCAGCCCTGCTGGGGGTGCGGGGGTGGGCAGCGGGTCGGGGCAGTGCAGTGTGGGACTGCGGGACACTTGGCCCTCTGTCCACCCAAGCAGGGCGGCCGAGCGTGATCCCAGCACCGCGCCCGCAGGTTACCTGTGCTTCTTGCTCTTCAGCTGCCGTTGAGGAAACCTCCGTGTCTTGGCCAAGACACAGCTCGTCAATGCGCATTTATACCGGTCATGACGGCTTCTCTGCACAGAGACTGCGCTTTGCAAAGTGCCTTCTGGCAGAGCTGGTTGCCAGAGGAGACTTCGGTGACTCAGCCGACCCCCCAGCTTCATTTTTCTCCCGGAGCTGCCTCGGGGCGGTCTCTCCAGGACTGGCCCCCGAGACGCAGGGCAGAAGGCCCCCTTGTGGACAGGCCTTGAGATCCGGGGCCTCATCCTGGAACGAGCGCCTCGATGGCAGCTGCCAGCTCCGGGCTCCCCGAGCCTCGGTTTCCCCATCTGCACAGTGGGCTTCCTTGGGCACAGTTTCCCACAATCCCTCGTTGTGGGAGCGGCAGACGTGTGGCCAGCGTGCTGGGAGCAGTGCCCAGTTAGGGTTCGCCGAGCGGACAGAGGACAGAGAGGGAGGCCCCACCTCTGACCGCCCGGGGTGTCCAGATTGGGGCGGGGGAAGGTACCCTGAGCGGAGAAAGGCCGCGAGCCCTCACCGGGGCCCCTGAGGGCTGCACGGGGCCCGTCTGGAGCAAAGGTTGATGGTGGTCTGAAGGGCTTGGGAGACAGGGTCCAGCCAGGCAGGGTCCGCTGCAGCCGGGCGGGGGGGGGGGGGGGGGGGGGGGGGGGGGCGGGGCTGGCCCGGCCGTGCCCACGTGGACTCAGGACTGAGGCTCCTGCAGAGCCCGTGCACATTCAGGAAACACTGTGCCCCAGGGGGCCCACTGCAGCCAGAGGGAGGCCTGGGGCTGCAACCTCAGCAACAGGGCCCCTGCAGGGGGTGGGGGCCCCCTGTACCCCAAGAGAGACCCCGAGGGGCCCCGTGCAGCCAACAGCCCCTCCTACCTCGGCTGGGTTTCCTAGGAAACAGGCCAAGTGCCTCCTGCTGCGACTGTCCCCTCCCCCACCTCCATCTGAAGTGAGCCCTGTCTTCTCGGGGATGGGCCACAGCTCAGCCCAGACCGCTGCTGCCCCACTGCTGGCTGGCGCTCCGGGGCATGGGATTCGGGGGGCCAAGGACACGAGGAATGTGGCTCCTGGGGTCTCAGAATGTCCACAGCGGAGCTGTTTGAATGTGGTCACGGAGGGTTCCAGCATCATGGGGGTCGTTGAGGCTCCCTCGGCCCCTCTGAGTCAGGCCCCCTGCCCTTGGCCCAGCCCGCCCTGCACCCATTTCACAGACAGGATGGGCTCCAGGGCCCCCAGGGCTGGCAGGGGGCCTGGGGCGGACGAGGGCACCCGGGGCCCAGCGCGGTTCTCTGTCTCCCCTCCCTCCATCCGCCCTCCCCCTGCCTCTGCTTCGGAGGAGCTCCCGGGGCTCCCTGATGAGGAGGTCGTGTTTCTTACAATTGTACTCATCATCTCACTGAGCGGGGCCCTCGTGGCTGCCTGGGCCTCCCTCCAGCTGCGGACGGTGGGGCTTCTCCTTGTGGACCACGGGCGTCCCGCCACGTGGAGGATCTTCCTGACCAGGATCACAGCCGTGTCTCCTGCGCTGGCGGGCAGGTTCCTTCCCACTGAGCCACCGGGGAAGCGCGAGGAGGTCAGTCTGTGAAGGAGCCGGTGGTGGGAAGCCAGCTTTCTCTCCGGAGGAGCCCGGTCAGTGCCCGGCCTTCGCCCCCAGTCCAGTTTGGAAACGACACTTTCAGACTATTTCAGCGAAACTGACTCTGAGTGCTCCCTCCAAACGTAGATTCCGGGCCCAGCGGCCTGACCCTCGAGAGGCGATGGGTACCATGAGAACCAGAGCTGGCTTCCTGTCTTCTGGCCGAGCCCTGGGACTCCGCTGCCCTTGGAACAAAACCCTTCCAGATACCACCGCACACACGCCCGCACGGCAATCCTGTGGAGACGGGCCTCCCGGGAGTGATGCTGGGGGTTGTGGGGGGTGGTCAGGGGCAGACAGGACCCGTGGGCAGTGATGCTGGGGAGGGGGAGTCAGGACCCCCGGGACAGTGATGCTGGGAAGGGGGAGTCAGGACCCCCTGGGCAGTGATGATGGGGGAGAGGGAGTCAGAACCCCCGGGACAGTGATGCTGGGGTCCCCACATTGCACCATCAACCCTGACCACCTGTTTCCTTGGCCACGCTGCAGGGTATGAAGCCCTGTCTGCCCAACTGCACCCCCTTTGAGCCCTGGGAACTGGGCCCCCAACACCCCCACCAGGAGGGGCGGCCAGTGTCCCCACTCACAGATGAGCAATGAAGGACTCAGCGCCCTGGGAGTGCAGGGTCTGTCCAGGGCTGCCCACTGGGCAAGCCCGGCAGGAAGGGCGGGGGCAGAACCCACAGGAGGCCCGGAGGAGCGGGGAGAGGTGCTCACTGGGCCCACGGCTTAGGGCAGGGGCTTTGGCGTCTCATCTGCAGAGGCCTCACCAGCTCTGAGGCAGGGGCTGGAAGGTGGGGCGTGGGGCAGGCAGGCCAGCCAGGGCCACTCCTGAGTGCCGGCCTGCTTGGTCCCGCGGGCCCAGGCCTGGGGTGTGACGCCAGGCTGGCCGCTCTGCCGGGAGCCTGTCCCCCAAGGCCGAGCGGTGCCCTAGGCTGCCTGTCATCACAGAGGTATAATGACACCGCTGTCACCAGCCGGGGAGGGGGAGACAGGGGGAGAAATAACCAACAGACCCAAGTTCCCCAAATCAACCTGTTGCCACAAAGGGAGTAAAATTCAGAGGCCAGAGCTGACCTTCTGTTCGCATTTTCCTGGAAACGGGGAAGAATGGCAGCTGCCCCGCCCCCACGCCAGGCGCATCCACAAATGACCTTGGAACCTGGAGCTGAGCTAAGGGGTTACTACGGTGTCAGCCTGAGACCACGAATCTGCAGCCCGCCGGCTCGGGGGCACAGAGCCGGGGCATCCCCTTAAAGCAGAGGGACCGAGAGGGAAGGCGCGCTGTGTTTCAAGAGCGGCAGCTTGCACTTCCGAGCTCGGGAACTGAAATACAACGAAAGATGCGTGCGAAGGCAGAGAAGGAAGAAAGAAGCGCGGGTGGAGGGTGATGAGCGCCAGGAGCCCGGCCCCCAGCCACCCCCTCCGCACACGCTGTCCCCTCCTGGCCCGGAGTCGGTGCCAGGGCACCCCTCCCAACACACAGGCCCCTTCACGGCCTGGGAAGCCTGGCCCCCCAGGACTCCGGCAAGCGAGCGTCTCCAGAACCGCCCTGGACTCTGCTGGCCCTCCACGCCCACGGGGAGCCCATCCTCAGCCCTCCCTTTAGATGTCCCGAAGCCCCCCACCACCACCACAGCCCGCCCCCGCCTCGGGGCCTTGCACTGCCTCTCCCGGTCAGTGGCACGCCCCCAGCCCTCTGGGCTGGGGAGCTTGTGTTTCTCAGACCTAGACAGTGTTGGCATGGGGGCTGGGGGTCTCTGGGGGTGGACGAGGGGCCCCCTCGTCTCGTCTTTACTGTCAGGGTCTGAACCAGACCAGACGTGCTGACTGGAGACTCCTGAGCCAACTGCAGTCCAGACGCCTGTTTGTTGGGTATATATGCTCGCTGACCCGCAGCCTGACTTCACTAACACGGTAGGAAGCTGTTTGGGGGGCAAGGTGAACCCACAGGTGAGGACCCCCAGCAGAGGCCTTCCCTGCGCTTTACTGGTGTCAGAGGACTTCCCGTAAAACCGCCTGGACCCAGGGTCTCCTGTTTCTCTTTTCTTCCTCTTTCCCTCTTCTTTGGCTCAACCTTCCTTAGCTCGAGTTCCTGGTCACAGAATAAGGCGGAAACCTGCATCTCACAGGATGCAGGAGCCCCTGGGAGGCTGAGGGGCGCAGGCAAGAATGAGGAGCACGGTCTGAGCAGAAAGCCCCTGGCCCGCTCGCCCCCACCCCCGCCCTAGGGCAGCTCAGGCGCTTGTCACAGGAGCTGGTCTCCAGCAGGAACTGTGCCCGCGCCCCCGGCTTCCAGTCCCAGAGTCCCGCCTGGGTCCAGGCACGCACCCTCCCTGGGCTCCAGGATGTGTGGAAACGCAGGGTCCAGCTTCGCCTACGGAGTCCAGACACAGGCTGGCCGAGGGGACAGGGCGGCAGCGTGCAGGGCTGAACCAGCTGGCAGCGTCTGCTTCTTGGGGTGTGCGTGGCTGTTCCTAAAAATTGCTCACTTTACATGAGATTGTCAGATGTATCGGCCAATGGCTTGCGTCTTCCTGTGATTCAACGCTGTGTCTGTAACACCTTTACGGGGTTTTGTTGTGTTTTGTTTTGTTTTTTGTTTTTTTTTTTTATGGTTACTGATGCGCTTTTCTCATCAGCCTTGCTGGGTTTGTCTAGTTCATCCATTTTTTCCCAAGAATCGTTTTTCGTCTTCACAGCCCAGATCGACTGGCGTTTTATTCTGTTTCATTAATTCCTGCCCCTTCACTGCATCGGTTTCTTCTGCCTGCATTCTGCAAATTTATTCTGAGGTTCATGTCCAGCTTACTGAGGTGCACGCTCACTTTCCTCATCTTCACAATGTTCCTCTTTTCTAGTGACCCCATTGAACACCATTCATTTTCCTCTAAGTAAGTACACAGCCTTGGGTGGTATCCTGTGGGGTTTTATATGCAGTGTCTTTATTGCTGTTTTGTTCTAAATAGTTGGTACTTGTTTTGATTTATTGTTTAATTCGCATTATTTAGGTTTGTTTGTGAATTTCCAATCAGATGGATTTGAGGAGGTTATCCTCCTGTTAATTTCCAGCTTTATTTGCCTCGTGTTTGGAAAATGTGTTTGGCGTGATCTTTTTAACTTTTAAAAAACTGGTTTTAAAAAGCAAAGTTGGTAGAGATTTATATTCTTCCTATAAGAGAGTCAACCCATACAGAAGGTTTTTGAATCAAACATCAAGGACAGTGTCCCTTTGTAATTACTCTCTTTCTCCCCAACTTCATTTTCCTACCGAGAACTAATCTCCGTTAGTAGTCTGGGGCCTATTTTTCAGGCCTGTTTTTAAATTTTACATATATATTTATATATTCATCCCTAGAGTTTAAAAAAAAATTACTTCTAATTTAAAGCAGTCTTGGAAAACTCTCAGCTAACTTTCAGTTACTTTAAGTCACTTTGGCTTCCAAGTAAATGCTATTTTGTTTTAAAATAAACAGGTGCTTTTATTCCCGACAGGATATAAATTCTGATGCATTCTACCCCCATTGTTCATTCTTGTATTGCTTTTCACTCATTTATGTGGCCCTTGGGATTTTCACTCTGCTGAGGCATGCGGAATCTTTGCGTGGGCCCTGTGGGATCTTAGGGCCTCCCAGGTGGAGCTGGTGGTAAAGAACCCACCTGCCAATGCAGAAAGCATCAGAGATGTGGGCTCGATCCCTGTGTCGGGAGGATCCCCTGGAGGAGGGCCCCCTGGAAGAGGGCATGGCAGCGCAGTCCAGTGTTCTTGCCTGGGGCATCCCACGGACAGAGGAGCCTGGCGGGCCACAGTCCACGGGGTCGCACAGAGTCAGACACGACTGAGGGGCTTTGCACACACAGTATCTTTAGTTGTGACAGGTGGGATCTTTAATTTGCTACTTGTGGGACCTGGCTCCCTGACCAGGGATGGGATCTGGACCCCCTGCTTTGAGAGCTCGGAGTCTTAGCCACTGGACCACCAGGGAAGTCCTTCCTTGTTCATTTTCAAGAAATATTTCATCTTCATTTTGGTTTACATTTTAACTGAAAAGTTGTTTATAAGAGAAAGTCTTAAAATTTTTCCAGCTTTTAGGCTTAAGAGCTTGGAGGTAGGTGGAAAACTCTGTGCTTCTTTCTAAGAGAACTAGGCAAGGATGTAAAGACGATGGAAGTTTGTGAACCTGTGACACACGTTTTAAAAAAAATCTCCAAAAACTGAAGTAAACTACGAAAAGACTGTAGCCCAGATATCCAGAGGGAGGGGAGTGACCCCGCCCCTGAGCTCCCAGGAGCTGTGGTCAGGTTCCCAGGTTCGATGGAGAAGGAGTTGCTGGTGGCTGCCTCTCTGCCTGTGCTGGTCCGCGGGCTCCCTCGGGGGGGCTTGTCCACCCACCCCCACACCAAGTTCATTTCCTCCGTTTCCTCCTGCTCTGACCCAGGACAGTGCACTGGGTAGAAACACTCCCAAGTTGAAGTCTGTGTGTTGGGGGAGCTGTGAAACAGTAAAACAGAACCCCCAGCCTGCAAAGCAACAGCACACCCCACGGGCTACCTGTTGAGATACAACCAAAAAAATTTAATAAAGGAGCTATGATAAACAGGAAACAAAAAATAATTGGGAGCAGTGGATCGTAATGTAACTGGGATTACATGTAGTATAAATGGGTAATGGCTCCAAACAGAAGGCAGATTCTTAGAGGAATTTAAAAAAAAAATCCAGTGAGGTGGATTCTAGCAGCATGGACACGTGTGTGCTGAGTCGTGTCTGACTCTTTGTGACCCTGTGGGCTGGAGCCCGCCAGGCTCCTCTGTCCATGGGATTCTCCAGGCAAGAACACTGGAGCGGGCTGCCATTTGATCGAAACGGCATCTCCTGTGTCTCTTCTGCAGGCAGATTCTTCACACGCTGAGCCATCAGGGAAGCCTGGATTCTACCAGAACCACACTTAAAGAGATAGAAATAAAGGGATGAAAAAAGAAACAGGCAAATAAGGAAAGTGAGAAAGTCAGCCTGGATTTTCAACATCAGAAGAGAGAAACAGAGGACCCAAGGCAAATGCTTTCTAAGGCATAAAAGAGGACATTTTATTTTGTTAAAAAACAATACAGGGACTTCCCTGGCAGTCCAGTGGTTAAGACTCTACCGTCTAATGCAGGAGGCACAGGTTCGATCCCTTGTCAGGGACCTAAGATCCTGCACGCTGCACGCAGTGCTGCCAACAACTTAAAAATAAAGAACAATGAACTGAGGATATGCAATACTAGCAATAAGCGCTTGTTCACCTACAGGAGGCCAGCCCTGAGTGTTCACTGGGAGGACCGATGCTGAGGCCGGAACTCCGGCACTGCGGCCTCCTGATGCGAAGAGCCGACTCACTGGAGAAGACCCTGATGCTGGGAAAGACCGAAGGCAAGCAGAGAAGAGGGCGGCAGAGGATAAGAGGGTTGACCGGCATCACTGACTCCATGGACATGAATTTGAGCGAACTCCAGGAGACAGGGAAGGACAAGGAAGCCTGGTGTGCTGCAATCCGTGGGGTCACAAAGAATCAGACATGATTATTGACTGAACAACAAAAATACATAACAGCTGAAAGAGCTATGGAGAAACATGGATAACGCCAAGACTGGGTTGAAGATTTAACACCTCTCTCCCAAGCATGAACGGCTCAGTCAGACAAGCAGCACGAGCTGATAGATGTAAGAAACGTTCCACCCAACAAAGGGAAGAGGTGTGACTCTTGAGCTCATGTGGACATTCACAGAATCAACCATGACCATGTATTAAATGCCAATGAAGCCCCGAAATTAAAAAAAAATCTGTATCATATGAGCCAGCCTCCAACCAAAATGTAATAAAATCAGGAACAAAAGACCAACTTCCAAATATCCCCATATCGCTGAGAAGCAGAGAAAAATCGCAAATAAATAAAATATAGACCACGAAAGAGACAATAAGTACAGACACGAGAAACATTTCCAAGTAAATGGATATGGTGAACAGCTATATGTCTAACAAATTCAAAAAGTTGGACCAAACAGATAAATTCCTGGCAAAGCATAAAACGTCAGCATCAGAGCCAGAAGAAATAGAAGATGTAAATAGATTAATAACCATTAAAGAAGCTAAAGTAACACCAGACACACACTTTCCCAAAACATCAGGCCAAACACATTTTACAAGTGAGCTCCACCAGACTTTTCCATCATCGGAAAAGACTCTGATGCTGGGAAAGGTTGAGGGCAGGAGAAGAAAGGGGCAACAGAGGATGAGATGGCTGTTCGGCATTACTAACTGAATGGACATGAGTTTGAGCAAACACTGGAAGACAGTGGAAGACAGGGAACTCTGATGTGCTGCAGTCCATGGGGCCGCAGAGGCGGACAGGCTGGAGGGGCTCAGCATGCATGGACGCAATGACAGTCAAAATCCCAGCAGGACTGTTCTGAACAAACATCCCTCATCCTCATGTAGGAGGTACAAGGACTGCCCCCAGATGAATAGTAATGGTGCTGGCAACAACGGCAGGAATGAGACAGCACAGACATTTCTGAGACAGTTTGGGGAGGAAACGGGCATCTTGAACACCGTGAAATTGGCAGTCCACTTGCCAGCATGTGCCGTGATAAATTTCAGGGAGACCAGAATTCTGAACATAAAGAATCTATAAAAGCACAAGGAAAAATGCGGCACAAACTTTTGAACTTGGAGCCTGGGGAGTGTCTTTCTAAGTAAAACCAAAGAGCAGGGGGCATAAAGGAGCCTTTCTGAATACAGCAGAAAGGTCTATATGGGAAATGAGACGATCAACAGATTTCAGGCACGACTGTCAGCCCAGGAGACGATATTCAGAGCGTTTATCGCGGGAAAAGCACTTCTGTCCACAAAGATAAAGAGCCCCTAACACAAGAAGCAAAACACAAACAGCCCAGTGGAAACAGTGGCGAAGGACGTGAGCCAGAGATTCACACAGAGAGACAGACACCCTAAACCAGTGAGAGAAGCTCAGTCTCACTAGTCAGGAGACACAGATTAAACAAAAACATGACCCAGATTTTAGCCATCAGATTCGTAAATATTTTAAGAGTTGATGGTCTCTGGGATTGGAAAGGCTCCTCTTCACCTGGGGAGTATTGATCGCCTTTTGTTTGAAGTTGGTTATTTTTGCTGTTGTTCACATGCACTGCATGTGAATTTCTGATGTGGACCATGATTCACAATCTTTACTGACCATGTTGCGATGCCCCTTCTGTTTTATGCTTCGGCTTGTTGACAGCGACGCGCGGGGCATCCTTCCTCCCTGACCAGGGGCTGAACCCACACCTTCTGCATTGGAAGGTGAAGTCTGAACCCCAGGACCGTCAGGGAAGCGCATATACTTCACCATTTTTTGGCCATGCTGTGTCTTTGTTGCTGCGTGCAGGCTGCTTCTGGCTGTGGGGAGCAGCGGCGCCTCTCGTCTCGGCATGCGGGCCCCGGGGCTCACTCACTCCAGTACTTCTGACACGGAGGCCGACTTGCTCCCTGGCACGTGGTGTCTCCCTGGACGAGGGTAGAACCCCCATCTCCTGCGTTTCCAGGTGGGCTCTTAGCCCCCTACAATTAACTGTTAAACAACAACACGACGACTACTTATTTTTGCAATTTGCTCATTTTATATAGAAAACTCAGGTCATTCAGGAGGATATCCTGCCAGCAAGGGACACCCCCACCGCAATCTGTCACTGCAAGTTTTCGGAGCTTGACGCCCTGGACCCGTTCCTACCGCTCTGCACACATGCGGCTGCACAGGGCTCTGTGGGTGTGTGTGTGTGAGTATGTGTGTGTGTGTGAGTGTATGTGTGTGTGTGTGAGAGTGTGTGAGAATGTATGTGTGTGAGAGTGTATGTGTGAGTGTGTGTGCGTGTGTGTCAGTGTGTGAGAGTGTATGTGTGAGTGTGTGTCAGAGTGTGTGAGTGTGTGTGTGTGAGAGTGTATGTGTGAGTGTGTGTGTGTCAGTGTGTGAGTATATGTGTGTGTGAGTGTGTGTGTGTGTGTGTGTGTGAGAGAGTGTGTGTGTGTGAGTGTGTGTGTGACTGTGTGTGTGAGTGTGTCAGTGTGTGTGTGTCAGTGTGTGGGTGTGTGTGTGAGTGTGTGTGTGTAAGTGTGTGTGCATGTGTGAGAGTGTGTGTGTGTGTG
>NW_024070193.1:689892-714723 GCF_014754425.2 Oryx dammah
GAGAGAGAGTGTGTGTGAGTGTGAGTGTGTGTGTGTGTGTGTGTGTGTGTGCACTCACCCGCCGTGGGGCTGAACATGACCTCGGTGGCCTTGAGCCGCCGTGGCTTGAAGCAGAGTCTTGGTTCCCAGCCGGAGCCTGAGGCCCATGGCAGCAGGGGCGCTGAATCGCAGCCACCAGACCGCCCGGCCAGCGACCAGGACAGGCCCTGGCCCATCAGCTGCGAAGAAGTGAATTTCCACGTAAAGAGAGAAAGCAGTAAAGCAAGTAAAGCGTTTATTAGGGGGAGAAAGGGTCCGTGTGGACAGACTGATGGGGCACTCAGAGTCGGGCCCTCATGATGGCCTGAGTCGCGGGTATGGGGCTTGTCTTCCAGGCCTCCTCAGCCAGGCATCTGCTCTGCCTGGCTCTGAGTCCGTGATTGGTTCATCTCAGGGTCCTCCCACGCTGGTGGGCATCTCTCCATCAGATGGATCCCGGCAGAGAGGCTGTGGGTGGTGGACATCAGATCTTGTCTCACTGGTGAGGTCTCTGGATGGCCGGAGCCTCCCGCAGGTGTGGGTCTGGGCTCAGTCCCAAAGGGCACTCCCGCCCCCCACCCCCTGGTGTGGGGCCAGGGCCCAGGGCGCCAAGGGCCAGGACACAGGCGAAGGGCCCATCTCCCCAGTGTCAGAGCAGGAGGCAGAGGAGAAAGAGAGGGCTGCTGTTCCCGTCGGTCTCATCTCAGGAACAGGAACTCCGTGATCAAGGGACATGCTCGGAAAATGGAAATATTTGGCCAAGCTTTTAGAGATTTAATTAAAATTAATATTATGCCTTATGGAAGCAGAAAACTCAGCACTCTACACGTGGAAGAATCCATTTAACCAATTAGCTGAGTCAAACAGGACGGTCCAGCCTCCAGCAAGACCCCCACACTCCCTCTTGGGCGGAGCCGAGGCTGACACCATGGGCGTCAGACACGTGGCCCAGCCGGATGGGTGATGGGTGATGCGGTGAGCTGGAGTTTCAGAGAGACTCGGGAGCGGAGGATGGGCTTGCCACGCCTGCCCGGGGCCACCTCAGCGAGACTGCCTGGGAGTGTGGTTGCAAGATCATAGACGAAACTGCTGGCTGGCATTTTGAGGGGGCTCCAGAGAGGTCCACCCCCTAAGTCTCACTGCAGAAAGAACTCATCGAGAGGCAAAGTCATAGACAAGAAATGATGAATTAGAACAGGAAGCGTGTGAGCTTCACAAGTGGGCAGACAAGAGGGTGCCGCACCCCAGGAACTTAGTGTGCTGCCGTTGTCTAGTCAAAGGAAAGCGGGGCAGGGGGAAGACCACCTTCTTCCTCATTCTTGAGTAGAAGTCACGCTCCTGTCACCCGCCCCTCCTCCAGGTTGGGTGGGCGGTTTTGTCCCAACGTGGTCAAGCCAAGACAGTAGCAAATCATTCCAAGTCTCTGTGTGGTGAGTGCCTTCCTGCCCCGGGGTCACTGACTCACTGAGCTTGCTGGGCCAGGTGTGGGCCTCCTGCCACCAGCGTTTCGTTGTTTGGGGGGCACGTCTCCTGCTTCTGCTGCCTGGTTTTGCTTCCAAGCAGGCCTGCTTGGTTTTGTAGTCAAACCTGCTTTCTTGAGTCATCGTTAACTTACAAGGATCTCTCATGCTTTTCCTACTTGCAGTCTCCTTGTGGGATTAATTATTTCATCGCCTGCTTTGTCCCTTTGCTCTAACAGACTTCCTTACACGTTCACCAGCTGTGTGACTTCCCGCAGGTTACTTAACCTCTCTGGGCTGGAAGTGTCACTTCACACAGCTTGTAGAGAATGTTGGCGCTAACAGGCACAGAGTGGCCACAGCAAACTGCTTTTCCAGAAGCTGAATCCGGCAGTTTCCGCAGTTGCATTTTCCACCTGAATTTGTTCACAGTGTTTTGAAAGTTTTCTGTTCCCATTTCCCACCAGACAGAATGGCAAGGATCCCACAGATTGGTGCTTCTCTCTGTGGGCGAAGCTGTAGAGGAACAAGCATGCTGACAGGTCGCTGGTGGAGTGTAGACTGACGGCACCCTCACGAAAGGAAGCTGGCAGAATCCAGCAAAATTACAAGCTGCAGGAATCCACTTTGAGGAGCTCACCCTGGGGGTGTCCTTGCATACGAACAAAATGAGCCGTGTGACGATGACTTTCGCTGTTTGTAACGGGAAGGATGGGAACACCCACCTCCCCACCAATGGAGGGGGGGTCAGGGCTGCCAGATAGATACAAGAGTCCCACTTAAATCTGAATTTCAGATAAAGACCGTGTGCTTTTTAGTGTAAGTACACATCCAGGCAGTGTGTGCTGCAGTCTTGTTCGCCGCATGTGATGCCTCTCGGCAGGTAAATCAGCACTTCTCAACCAAGGCACTCGGGACACTGGACGGGATAGCACCTCAGAGGGCCTTTCAGGAGCCCAGACTGGTCCTAGCGGTTCTCTGCCTGTAACCATCTGAGTTCCCCAGAAGGGCACTTAGGATCCTGTGACCTGGTGGCTGGCATCTGCTCAGCCCAATGCCATCACTCCTTTGGAGGCTCTTGTGATTCAGAAGGCATGATCCTAGGTCGCACAGGCCTAAATAAAGGGAAGGAGAGCTATTGGCTCCTGTACCAAAGAGCCTTGGGTCTTCAGGCACAGCTGGATCCAGGAACACTGCCAGGAATCCATCTCTTGCTACTTCGGAGCTACACCTGGCTCTCTGCTGGCCTCATTCCCCAGCAGACAGCTTCGGACTCGCCTCCCAGCAGCCTCAGCACCGCCGGCCCAGCGGGACCCTCTGGCCTGGCACGCCTTGACCCTGAGCGGCTCTGCTGCAGCCGCTCCCCACCAATCAGTTCAGCCGGGAGAGGCTGGCCTCTCACTGGGTGTCCCTGGTGACTCAGACGGTAAAGAGTCTGCCCGCAATGTGGGAGACATGGGTTCGATCCCTGGATCGGGAAGATCCCCTGGAGAAGGGAAAGGCAACCCCCTCCAGTATTCTTGCCTGGCAGGCTACAGTCTGTGGGGTGGCGCAGAGTCGGACGAGACTGAGCGACTAAGCACACTGGCTAGAACTGAATCTTGTGCCCACACCGCGGCTCGGCGTGGGCAGAGTCAGCCCTGGGGAACCGCACAGACTGGGGGCGGGGCGTGGAGGAGAAGGTTCCTGAGAGGGCAGCTGGCAGGGGAACAGGTGCTGAGGGAATGCCCTCCTCCTCCCGGCCAGGCTCTGCCTCAGTGTCTGCCTCCTCCAGGAAGCCCCGCTGATCCCCTCCCTGCCTCCCACCCCAGCGGCAGCTGTGAGAGTTGTGACACTGAGGACACCCCCGGCTGGGCTGCACCCCGAGTGCTTTCAGGGTTTCATCCCATTTAATCAATCAACTCCCCGGGAAGTAGACATTGTGTAATCCCTCATTTGGTGCTGAGAGCCAGGCCTTGACTAGACATGCGAGGACACCCAGGCCGCAGGCCAGTGCTCCGGGCCTGGCTGCTCCAGTCCTCTCTCTAGATCATGGGTGGGGGTGGAGGGGGGCAGGGAAGTGGTGCAGAAAGGGAGCTGGCTCCCGTGCTTCCTGGGGTGAGTTCCAAATGCCTCCTCCTGTTGTGGAAAGCCTAAGATCACAGTCCCGGGGTCAAGCAGACACGGGCCCTATTTCAGGGCTGTTACCCTCTGGGCCACTGAGCCAGGCTTATAAGACTCCCTCGTCTCTGAAGTGGGATAACCTCAGCACCTACCTTGCAGGACCGAAGCAAAGATGAAAGGACACAGCGCTCGGCCCTGAGCCAAAGCGTGGCGTGGAGCAGAGCTTTAAATATGTGAGCCGTGGTGATGCTGGGGACGGGGTGCAAGAAATCTGCTCCCCTGCTACTTCAGAATGAAAGAGGGGTCCTCTCACCCCACAGAACTCACAGCCAGAGGAAGGGCTGGTTGGGGGACCCGTGCCCCTTCCATTCCAGTTAAACCCCTGCCACCTTCTTGGGAGTCGAGGCTTCTATGTACCTGTCTCCTCTCAGAACACGGTGCCCCAAGAGCGAGAGAAGCTGGTCCAGCACTGTGGTTGCCATGGAAACCATTGAATGTAAATTTCATTTTCTGCCTTGCCCAGCTAAGCTATCGATTCAGCAAGAGGGAAAGAAATGGGGAGCAGTTTCCTTCCCCAAGTGAAGCAGAAGGAAGTGTGGTCAGGTGTAGCAAAACCCCTCGGAGGAGAGGGTGGAGCGAGGTCAGCTGTGCTCGCCTCCCAAGGGGCAGAGGGGGAGGGGCTCCGTGGAGGGTGTCTGCTCCCGTGAACCCGCTGGCACAGGTAAGCCACACTCCGGTGGTCCGATCCCAGCTCTAGACCACCAGCTGTGTGAGCTGGAGCAAGGGCTGAGCCTCTCTGATTCTTCATGTGTTAAAAAAAAAAAAAAAAGTTGGGAAAAGCTGCAAGCTGGTAAGGCTGGTCCTGGGAACACGTTCACCCCTTCTTCTACAGTCTCCCCCAGCGCGCTCTTCTCCTTTCCAGCCTGGAGTCCCCTCCGTTGTTGTCACCCATGACATTCAGCACCCACAGGAAGAACGCTGTCTCTGGAAGCTGCCGTGAGAAGCCTGAGGTCCCATGAAAGGAACTAAGGGGGAGAGTTTGAGGAGAAGGGACCTGGGACAGGTTAGCTTTCACGGGGCAACCCGGAGTGGAAACCTGGTCCATGATCGCAGGCAAATGGACCACGGAGTGTCCAGCGCGGACACAGACAAACAGCATCTTCGCCCACTATGGGGCTCTAGCCTGGCTATGCCCTGTGCCCCATCCCCTCCCCCAGCACTGGCACCTGCACCCCCGTACGTCTCTCAGAGGCTGACCCCTCCCCTGCTGGCTGCAGGGCGGGGAGGGGGTACAGCTTCCTCAAGTCCTGGGGCTGCGGACTCTGCCCCCGGTGAAGGGGCTGCCTTGGCTGCACGACTCGCCAAGGATGCCCTGTCATGCACAGCGCGGGCATCATGGACACACTAATTGGGAAGGGAGACGAGCAGAGAGCTTTAACGAGCTACCTTGTCGTAGCTCTAGCAGGCTGATGTTATTTACAGAGATTCTGCTAATGAGGTGCCTGTCAGAGGGGGAGCCCACGAGGCGGAGGGGGACGCCGGCCAGCTGACGGCAGAGGGATGAGGACAAAGCCTGTTCATGCCCAGCTCTCTGGGCCACGGGATCCAGCTCCTCATCCAGGAATTGCGGGGTGCCAGTGAGGCTCATGCCAGGAGCCGAGGCCAGGCCAGGCACTCACCTGGCCAGCCCTGGCCAGGGACGGCAGGTGCACCCAGCGCCACCCGATGTGGCTGGAGGCGCCTGTGTCCAGGAGGAGAAGCATCAGAGAGGAGGCCGCTCCCTGCCCACAGTGCTGTGTGCCCCTGGACACTCAGGGGCCCTTAGGAGGGGCGTCCCCGAGCCCAGTTAACACACCCATTCTCTGGGTTGGGCCTGGATGGGCCAGGGTCCCCCAGCCACCCCTCAAGGCCTCCTACCCGAGGTCCATGCCAGTGGCTGGGAGGTCTCAGCTCTGCCCCTGGCAGAGGGGGGCTTGCTTGCTCTGGGTCACCTGCACCCCCCCCAGTCCACCCACCACTGGCCGGGTACTGCACTGCCAACTGTTTCACTGGGCTCAGCCTGTCAAAGGGATGGTCAGTCTGCAGCAGAGGATCAGTTTGTAGCCAAGATAAGGGCTCCGACCCTCCATCTTGGTTTTCCCACCTGCAAAATGGGATTAGTAAAGCAGGACTTTCTGGAAGACGGTGGGGTGCTGAGAGAGGCCGTGGCAGTCCCTTGTCGTCCACAGTGGCCCTCTGGGCGCAAGGCTAACACCAAGCTCCCGGTGCCGGGGGCGGAGTGGGGGCACCTCGCTGGCTGTGCTCCCATCCCTCTGGGCCTGGGTCTCCTCCTCTCCACTCTCACCACCAAGACTGGCATCTTTAATTATAACGTCTGCGAGTCTCTTTAGGAGCGGCGTGGCTCCTCCTGACAGCCACCTATTCAAAATGAAGGCCCTCAGAACTTTGTGGAGGACCCAGGCCTTGGCGGGGGGGTGGGGGGGGGTGGGGGTGGGGATGCATTAATTGCTGAGTATTGCTATTCGCTCTGATGTGGTCACAAAGAAAATCTTGACGTGTATATTTAAGAGACCAGCGTGAGGCTGGCGTCAGAGCCAGGAGCTCGTCTGGGAGCAGCCAGGCCCCTCCTCTGTCCACACAGGCAGCCCGAGGAGGGGGGCGTCCCAGAGAGGTTAGGGGACTCGCTGCAGGGCGCCCCCCCGGGCGGTAGGTCAAGGCAGCTGCCCCACGGGCTCAAGCAGCCCCCACACAGCAGCTGGTTGATCCGGAGAGCACAGCCCTGCATTCCTTTCGCGCATCAGTGCTCGGGCCGTCTGTGGCACCGTCTGCCCTGCAGGGCGACTGCGCTGGCAAGTGCCGCCTGCCAGGGGGCCTTGTCTTGGACAAGGAGCCTGCAGAGACCCTCCTCTGAGGCTGGAGATCCACCCCCTCTGTTACCAAGACGTAGGCACAGCCCCACTGAGCCGCCATCTGTGGCAGCCGGCTGAGACACAGGTGCCAAGTGCCGACCACAAAGACTGCATCCAGCGCCAGAGCCCAGCGGGCAGGCGGGGCGGCCCTCAGAGGTACAGCCTTGGGCAGCCGGGCACGCCTCCAGCCTCGGGAGGAAAGCCACTGCAAGTGGACGGAGTACCGTTTCTGAGCTCAGCTGTCAGCTTGAAGCCCAGCGAGACCCCGCCCTTGCTGGGCATCCCAGTGACCTACTGACCCTCTTCGTTTCCAACTCTGTGTCTGCCAACGTGAGCACCAGGCTGGACCGTGCTGGCTGGGTTGGGGCCTAGCGAGTGGACATGTGATGAGTGCAGCCCAGGGCTGCCCGCTGTGCAGAAAGGCAGCCAGATCTTGACCGGCAAGCACACACAGCTCCAGGCCAGCGCCTCTACGGACGGCCCATGGGAAGGGCCCCTGGGCTAGGAAGACCCTCTGGGAGCCAGGCTCCCCGCCAGGGCGCTTCTGATGGCCTGTCTCCTCCCTCTCTTTGCAGAAGGCTCAGACCTGCGCCCTCCCCTCTTCTCTCTCATGGCGGTCCTGGTAATAAGCCCCTTGCATTTCCAGCTCCATCATCTTGGCATCAGGTCCCCCAGGGCCCCAGCAGACAGAGTGTCAACCTTTCCCCAGCTGCAGGCAAGCCTTTGGGGTGAGCCACACTGCAGGGCCCGTGGGGAGCGGCTCCCAGTGTGGCTCAGGCCCCTCCTCCTCCCCACGTCGTGCAGAGCACCCAGGCTGGGTCCCACTGGCGTGCCCGCCCTGGCTCCTTTGGGTCCTGGGCCTCCATCTCGCTCACGGGTGGAGCAGGCAAGCTGACACCCAATGAGCACCAGAGGAGGCACCCACTTTCAAAGGACAGGACCCAGGAGTGTGGGATTTGAGGTCCATTTCACTAGACTCTGGATGATCATGGGTGAAAAAGCCTCACACTGGGATGGTTCAGGTGGAGGGCTAGGGTTGAAAGGCCCTTAGGCAGGGGTGTGGAGGCCACAGCCGTCTTACAGCCAGGCAGAGGGTGCCCGGCGTGCCCCCGCCCCCAGCCCCTCACCCTGTCCCAGGCGATTCCAGGACCCGATGGGAGGAGAGGGACACCCAGGAAGGCCCAAAGACCACCCAGGCACCCAGAGGGCGACAGGGGGCCTATGATGCCTGTGGTGGGCGTGGTGGTGGGTGCTGACACCCTCCTGTCCCGCCCCACCTCTACCTCCACCCCTGCTAAAGAGCCCTCAGGGAGCCCCTCTGGGGAGAGGCCAAGTGGAGACACACAGGGGGTACCCCCAGAGACCCCTGGTGCCAGCCCTATTTGAGTCAGAGGCCAGACAGGACGAGAGACGGGAAGCCAGCAGAGCAGGACCGAGGGGGGAGGGGAGGAGAGCAGACGAGTGGGGGAGGCAGGGGAGCGGAGAGCCGAGGACCGCGGAGAGGCGCAGGGGGCCCAGGGGGGACAGTGGGCAGCCGGGCTGGCGGGCTGGGCGGGCGTGCGCCCCCTGGGCCCCGCTCACCTGGCTGCGCTCACCTGGGCCGGCTCACCTGGCTGCGCTCACCTGGGCCGGCTCACGGGCCCGCGGTCCCCGCGCCTGGCCGCCGCGCACCCTCTTTGTCCCGCGGCTGAGCGCGTTCCGGCGGGCCGGGGGCGCCCCCTGCCGCCCCCGGAGGATCGTGCTGCAGAGCGCGCTCAGCCCCGCGCGAGGGCGGCCCGCCTCCGCCTGGAGCGTCCACTGCCGGCGGGCCAGGGAGGACCAGAGACAGGACCGCGGGGCAGCCCCCGCGCCAGGACCCAGGCCAAGCCCCCGGCGCGTGGTGCGGACGCCGGGGCCGCCCGCGGTCGCGGCCGTGGGGCCGAGCGCAGCTGCGCGGACGGCGATCAGCATCTGGGGGAGCCAGCTGGGCAGCTGAAAGACCGGAGGCACCCAGCTCCCGGCCCGCAGCCCCTCCCGGAGGAGCCCATGCCCAGCTTGGCCAAGTGTTCATATTTTTCTAAAGAAGCCAGAAAATTAGATTTCTATGGGAACGCCCCACAGTTCAGTAGCGTTTCTAAAGAGCGTGGGGGAGAGGGTTGGGCCCAGCTTGGAGTGAACTAAAGTGCCCTCCTCCTATTTCAGCCAGCGCCCTCTGGCCCCTCCGTGGGGATTGCCCTTAAGACTTTTCATGGCTTAAAACATTTATTGAGAAAGGACCTATGTGTCCCTGTTAGCATCAGAAACCTCGTGCCCTGCACGGTGAGAGCCAGATCATGGCAGAGATAAAACGGGGCCAGACACGGAAAGCCTGTCCTTGCTCCGCATCACAGCCACTCCCCAGAACTGCTGACCCTAGGGAGTGGCCTCCGGGGGTCTGGGGGCCCACCCCGTCCATGCTGCCCACTCTCAGCTCCGCCAGGGTGGGGGACCAGTGGGCGGGGCCTCCCTGAGAGGCAAGTACAGAGGCTTCAGGGCCTGGCAGACAGGAAGCAGGAGACAGCGGGGACAGTGCCTGCACGAGGCCTCTGGCAGGGCCTCCATCCTCTTATGGCTTCCTTAGGGGTCCGCTGTGCAGCGCGGGGGCAGGGCCCCTCCTGACAGCCGTGGAGGAGAAGCAGGGGAGTCCGCGGGGGACACAGAGGCAGGGGATGGGAGAGGGAGCCGGGAGGGAGGAGGATCTGGGGTCCTGTGCCCCACAGACCCTGCCCACTTGGATCAAGATGGATCTCCACCTGCCCGGTGGCCCCACGTCCAGCCTGCGGATCAGCCTGGGAGGAGGGAACAGGTGGCCAGGGCGTCAGTGTGAAATGGGGCATCCCGCTCGGGGAGCCCAGGCAGAAACCGGGGAGGCAACCCGCTGGGTGAGGGGAGGTGGGCCACGGAGCAGCCACCCCAAAGAGTATTAGGCCACCTATAAAAAAATTTAATTAACTCTCCACCAATAAGCTTAGAGAGATTGCTATACAGTATTGTCGAGTGAGAAAAGCAATTTGAAGATAAGTAGGTATAATACGATCCATTTTCATAAAACAATGGCCAAACCACACTGACTGCGTACGTACAGCTGCGTCTGTCTGTGCAGGACTTTGTTGAGACAAAGGCAAGCACAGAAGGATGTGTGCTGGGCAGTTAACCTGTGTTTCCTTCCCAGAAATCTATTGTCGGGGAAGAGGGACTAGAGAAAAAAGGACGTGGAAAATAAAGACCGTCTTTTGAAAGATGTATGACCACAGCCATGCGCGTCCCAGCATCACCCATCACCGTGGCTGGACTTGGGGGGAGTGGGTTTAGGCGGTTCCTGCCTCTCGTCCCCCATGGCTGCTCCTGTCTGGATGACGCTCTCACTGCCGATCACACACACACACAGCCTACTCTCCACAGCCCCCATCTGACAGCCCTGGTTGTCCTGAGAGAGAAGGACACCCCCAGCGTGGCTCCCTGCCACCCCTGAAGCCTTGGCCCTGCCCACAGCACATGGCCTGTGTCCCCGGCCTCTGAGTCCCTTCAACCCTGAGCCTTGCACCAGTCAGATGTTTGCCGTGTTCCAGTCATAGGTCTAAGCACTTGGCATTTATTAAAAGCATGTAATCTTCACAACAACCCTATAAAAGTGGATAATGTTAATAAATTCAGTTATATTTTGCAGGTAGGAAAACAGAAGCACAGAAAGGGGCTGTACTTTGCCTTTTAAAGTTGCGCCACAAGCTGGTGGCACGAATGGCCCCTGAGCCAGCACTCTCGAGCCTCTCTGCACTGACCCCCACTCTGCGTAGTCTCAGTCTTCCCTTGGCTAAATCCTGATGACTGCTAGATCTCAAGTGAGATCTCACCTCCTCCAGGAAGCCTTCTCTGACCCCTGAGTCTGGGTGGACCAGTCATTCCTCATTGTAGCAGGCCTCATCCTGCTCTGGGGCTGCAGAATGTCCACTGTGGCCAGTGACTCACAACAGGCGGGGGCCTTCGTTGACTCTTCTGAAGACGGGTCCTGAGTGCTTGGCACAGGGAAGGCCTGCGTGAGGGGCTGAGTCAGTAGGTACTGGATGAAGGAATGAATGTCAGCACCTGAGCCAGGCTGCGTGGCTCACGTGTGGGGTGGGGAGGGGAGGCCTGGGGAGGCCGTTCAGCACCGTGGACAGCTCCTCGGTGCCGGGCGCTGGGCTGGGGTCTCTGCCTCTGGGTCTCTGATCTCAGGGAGGCCCTGAGACCCAGCTTGGGCAGGACTGTCCAGGCACGGAGGGTCACCTGGTTTGCCTGAGCACACACGTCGAGGCCAGGGCTCGGGGGAGTCTGAGGGCTGGAATAAGCGCCTCCCCAGGAAGAGCAGAGCCCCCACCCTGGGGTCCCAGCCTTAGTCACACCCCATCTCATACTCACTTCCCAACCGACGTGGAGTTTTAAAAAAGTAGTTGGAGAGCCTGTTGGAAGCAGCACCAGATCTGTGTGTTTTCTCAAATTATTGAGCTAGAAAGAAATGAAAGCATCAAAATACTCTTTGTATCAGGCTTGAATGGAGCGGCTGCCTCCCTCAGCCCAGGCCTCTCCTGACAGGAATGATGAAGCGGCGGGGAGACAGCGGATTGAAAGGGAAGGCGGCTCAGCGGGGAGGCTCAGATTGCCTTCCCGGACCACAGGCGAGCTGGGAACCAGGAGAGCAGACGGCAAGATTGACAGGTGAGGGGAGGGGAGGGGGGAGGGGAAGGGGCCCTTGGTGGGGGCGCTGGGGCACAGAGCAGCACTGTCCTCTGCCCACAGCGGGGGACCCCACGCCCACACCGGCGGGGGCGGGCAGGCCAGAGCCCGCAGCCCACGGTGGGGTGAGGACGCCAGGAGCCACGGCCTCAGGACGGGGCGGGGGCGCGGGGTGTGAGGGAGGAGGTGGCCGGCTCAGAAGACAGAGGCCGAGGAAACCCTCAGCCCTCGAGGGTCCCTGACAGCAGGGCTGGCTGGGGTCCCAGCCTTGGGACAGACCCGGCCTCAGATGGACAAGCTCGGTCACCCCGGGTCAGGAGCGCCCCTCAGGGACGGAATCCTGTGGCTGGAGTGCCCCGCTGCCCAGCAGGTGCCACCGGCTGAGCACCCACCCCGGCATATTCATCCCACACCCTCCTCCCGCCTCACCGGTCGCCTCTCCAGATGCACCCCCCTGAACCCCTGCCCTGTCGCCAGCCCTGGCCTGAACCTGCCTCCAGCTGAGCCCTAGAGGGACCCGGGGTCTGACCCCTGCACCCTGGGACTTGCTCTCTGCCGGGTGTTGTAGACGCCCCTCTGGGTTCTAGTGCGTTTCGTCCTGAGAACCAGCCCGTGCCACAGGTGGGGAACTGAGGAAGGGGGCAGGCACAGAGCTTGCAAGAGGCCAGATCCCCCGACTCCGCTCTCAACACCCTCCTGCCCCTGGTGACTGCGAGCGTGTGACCGTGAGTGTCCAGGGGGCCCATCCCCCTGGAGGGAGGCGTGGGGAATGGTGTCCCCTCTCCTGCAGGGAGCCCTCTCGGCCCGGGAAGGAAGGCACTGGGGGTCCCCAAAGTCTGACGGCACCACCAGAGCACACGTCAGCCTCGCGCAAGAGCTGACTCCCTCGGTTGGAATGACTGGAGGAGCTGCTGGCTTCTGACTGAAGCATAATTACCAGGAGACCTCCGTGAAGTAATCCACCAGATAATTACATGGTGGCGGTGGGTGTGCGTCCTGCTCTGGAGGTAGAAAGGCAGCGTTGAATTTCGAGGGGCACACGTAATCCTGTAATTACTCAGTACAGTCCCAAGCTCGCGCCCACCTGCCTCCCCGGGGCGGCTTGACCTGCAGAGCCACAGCCAGTAAGACCTCTTCCCAAGGTGGAATCAATCAGGGGTGCAGGGCGGGGCGCTGGGGGTGACACTGGGGCCTCCCCGAGCGTCTGCGGGGGGATTTCCCTGGGAGCCACGAGTACAGAGAGAAATAGGCAGGATGGGAAGGAGAGCCTTCCTCCGTGTGCGAGAGAGAAGCCTCCGGGGTCCTGGGAGTCCGGAGTTCCGACAGTGCTCACGCGGCCGGGCGTTTCCGCCCTGGGACCCGCTTTCTTTGTTCCGGGCGGGGGGATGGGGGGCGCTGAGCCACGTGCACACACGTCTTATCCCAAGTAGAGCTCCTGACAGCCCCAAGCAAAGGCTTTGAGAGCAAACCCCACAGCTCATCTCCTGCGGTCAGGCGGCTGCTCTGCTTGAGCTGGGACTCACCCACAGGACAGGTGACGCTGCCGGGGTCCCAGCCAGACGTGTCCTGGTCCACTGCGGGCCAGCCCGGCCTGTCCCCGGGGCAGCTGGGCCGGGCAGGAGCCACAGTGGACGGTACAGGCCTCCTGAGACCACCTGCGTTATGTCCACCGACCAGTGCGGGCCCAGCGGCCCCGAGCTGCCCCACGTGCCGGGAGCAGGGTGCAGAGCGGTGAGCCGCGGCTCCTTGTCTGTAACCCTTCCAGCGCGGCCTGCCTCCCGGGGTTACTGCAGGATTCACGAACCAGGCTCATAGGGTTCTCTGCACGTGCACGTGTTCAGGAAAGTGGAGGCTCCTTCCTGCTGCCTGACCCCCAGGCCGCGGCCTTCGCTCTGCGGAGGCAGACGCGGAGGAGGCCGGGCAGCCTGGATCTGGGGCGGAGTCAGGGGCAGAGCTAGCGTCTGCGCCCCTACCCAGCCTGCCTCTAGCTACGCCGCCATGTGACCAGCTGGTCACCCCCCTGAAGGCCCAGGTGTCTGCGCTGAAAAGTAGGGGTGACGGCCTCCACCGGGCAGCGCAGGGACGCCCGGAGAGACTGGCCCTGGCCCTGGGCACTGTCTGCTTCTCTTTCTCAGTTTTTAGTTTGTTTCTGGCGGCACCGGTCTTCTCTGGTTGGGAGAGCGGGGGCTACTCCCTGCTCGCCGAGCCTGGGCCTCTCGTGGCGCGGCTCCGCTTCCTGCAGAGCTCGGCCCCTGGGCTGGAACACAGGCTCCGCAGCGGCGCTGAGGCGGGTGGGATCTTCCCGGACCAGGGGTCAAACCCGTATCCCCCGCACTGGCAGGCAGAGCCCCGACCCCTGGGCCACCGGGGAGTCCTGCTGCGGCCTCTTCCGTCCCGGGGAATTTCTTTAGTGCCTCTTTCTGCAGGTTCCACAGGATACAGGAAAAATACTTCGCTTTCATTTCCCAAAGACGACATCATTCCACAATATCGAAATACTTTCCCGCAGGGATGAGGGACCTAGCCATGCCGTGCCCTCCCCTCCTTGGGGACCTGCGGGGCTCAGACCCCCCAGCCTGCTCTGGCTTCAGCCTGGGCCCCCGCCCGCCCACTGCAGTCAGGCCTGGCCGCTTCCCCCTCGGGCCACAGCCTCACATCAAACCCGTGCTCATTAAGAGGCACCGTGTGTGCCAGGGTGACATCTTTATTCGTGCGCCCGGAGACTTCAAAGCCTTCAGGAGATCTCCTCAGTGGATTAGACATGAAAAATGCTGGAGACGAGACAAGCGAGAAAGCAGACAGCCGCTCCAGGCGTTAATTAGGCAGGGGGTGGGGGCGCCAGCCGAGGTGAGGGGCGCAGGGCAACCTTCTCAGGGCCGAGGAGTCCACCCTGCCGCTGGCTCGCTGCGGCCGCAGTCCCGGGGCACCTGGAGGTCAGAACCTGCCCACCCGCCGGCCAGGCCTTTGTAGGTGGAACAAGGCTGGGCCCTCCAGGGAGACCATTCTATAGCCAGGGTCCCCCGCCGCCTGCAAATGAGGACTGATTCCCAACCACGTGGGTCTGTGAGCCGGTGGTGGGGAGGAGGAAGGGGGCCTGGGCCACTCCAGGAGCTCCACGTGGCCAAGGGGGCTCGAGGCTGGGGGCCTGGGGGAAGGCAGGCCGTCCTCTGCTCATGGGTCCCCGCAGGGGGCCCCCTGGAGATGAAGCAGGACAGGGGGCGCAGGGGTCTTCAGTGGGGCAGTGGGGTCATTCTTAGGGCTTCCACGATGTGTAGTGGCCCCGGGGAGGAGCCAGGAACCACGGGCCGCAGTCCTGGTGGGAGACACAGACGTGAAGTGGGGGGGCCCAGAGGAGGTGGGGGAGGGGGCCTTCATGGGGCGGGGACAAGCTGGGCCCCCAAGGGGAAGGTGCAGAGGAGATCCTGGCATAGAGCATGCTGAACTCAGGCCAGGGGGGCCCAGGAGCCTCCCGGCTCTCTAGGTGAGATGCTGAGATGGGAGCCTCAGGCCTGGAGCCCGTGGGGAGCATCCTCCCAAGACGAGGGGTCGGGGGTAGGCCAGGCTGTCACCAGTGTCCTGTCCCCAGGGAGACTGTCTCAGGCCTTGGGGGCCTGAGCCTCCACTGGGGCTGGAAAGGGAGACGTAAGGAGCCACGCCCGAGGGGTGGGGGGCCCCGGGTCTGACCCTGAGAAGCAGCGGAGCAAGGACCTGAGGAAGGACTGCCCTGGGGGCTCAGTGGCCACAGGGGACCTGGGTCCGGCCCCAGAGGACCACGTTGCTCCACCAGCTGAGGTGCTCACGGACCATCCTCCCGGCTTCGCGCGGCCCCTGCCCATAGCCGGGGGACGGTGGACACCGGGCCAGGGGGCAGGCCTCCGGCGGTCCCCACCAATGCTCCCCAGAACATTTCCAAGGGGAGATGTCAGGGCAGAGGCAGCTGAGAAGGGTCATTCCTGGCCCCTCAGGCCTGCGAGACAAGAAGAGAAGGCTGTCTAAACACGCCTCTCGCCACCAGGCAGGCCGGGCCAATGGAGCTATTGATCGGCCCGTTTGGGGTGTCGGCTTTGATTACGTGTGTCGCCTGGGCGACCATCTCATCAAGGGGCAGCTTCAGGGTCTCCTGGCAGGGGGTGCTCGTCCAAGGCCCCTGCCTGGCGGGAGGCATGTGAGCTGTGCTGCATCTGAAAGTATCAAAGGAGAAAGAGGAGGAAGTCTGCAAGAATTATAGGCGCCCCAGCTGGAAGGGCCCTATAGCCGCGCGCCCCCCACCATGGGTGCCTGGACCCCAGATGGGGCCCTCGGCCTGCGAGCAGAGCAAGCCGGGGGCGGGGCGGGGGGGGGGGCGCGGGAAAGCTCTGCAGAGACCTCTCCAACTCAAACTGAGCTGCTTTCCTTTGTTCAGGCCCGGTGCCGTCTGTAATTAGAAAATAAATTACTTTGCCTCAAAGAAGCGCGCCTGGTCCTAGCAGCAGGATAAGTGGCTCAGAGGCGAGGAGCCGTCCACAGCCTGACAGGTGCAGAGCCAGCGCCTATCAGCCTGTCCAGGCGGCCAAGGCCCTGACGAGGTGAGGGGGCAGGGGTCTGGGGGGAGTCAGGAGACAGTGGCTGGGCTCCCGCTGACCCTCAGAGTCTGCAGAATCCAGGAATCCTGGAGGAGATTCTGGGCCTCCTTGTCCCCGCCCCTTCTGCATGTGAGGTGCTGGCGTGGGCCCAGATGTCCTGAAGGGCAAGGCCCCCACCGGGGGCCGCCTGCGGTTATCACCCCCCAGCCTGTCTGCCTTCACCCACCCTCTCTGGCCACTCACCCCCACCCCATGCCTTTCCCCTGCCTTTCCGCCTGTGTGGAGACGTCCCTACCCCAGGACCTCTGCCCTGGAAGTCTCTACTCTCGGGGTCCCTGGCCGAACACCCCTCCCTCCTGCTCCCTCCAGAGCCCGCGTCTTTGTCACTCAAAGACGGATGCTGGGACTTCTTCCTGTGCTGTCTCTCCCGTCCCCCCAGATATGCTCAGCCCGGGGCTCCCAACTGCAGACCCGGGGTCCCCGGGGACAGCCCTAGCCTGCCTGGAGTTTACTTCCCTGGGTCTCAACCGCCTTCGGGGCACCCCCAGCACCGGGAGGACGAAGCGGGCACAGAGGGGCTCCTTGGAGGCACCTGGGGCCGGGCAGACGTTCCCTGAGGCAAGGGGACTCGGGGGATGATCCGGCGGGAAGATGGTCTGTGGAGAGCCCCTGCAGGCTTGCGGCAGAGACCCACGCGCCCAGAGAGGGGCGAGGCGTGGACACGCTGGTGTCCCGCGTGCCTGCACACCCTCGCCCAGGTGGGAAGGTCCTGGGCTTGGGGACCTGTGGGGCCCCTGGCAGTTTCAGCCACCCCCCACCCCAGGAGGGGCGCCCAGCCCAGCGAGCTTGAGTCCCGCCTGGCCTGTGTAGCGTCCAGGGGGTTCAGACCCAGCACGTGACCGGGCTCACACATTTCTCACTGGGGCCTTCCAGTTGCCCACAAGGTGTTTCTGAGGGCGAGTGAGGGTTTGACCCCGACGTGACCCCCGGGTCTGTCACGTTAGAGATGCCCCCAGCTGCTGTTGGAGGGCTGAGATTGCCGTGCAAAGCGACCTGCAGAGGAGGCACCCCCCAAGGCCACTCGCCCCAGAGGTGACCACGTCCTGACGTCCAACAATCCAGAGGCTTTGTTCTGGCTTTGGACCTTGAGGCCTCTAGCGCGGGGGTACCCAGCCTCTGGGGCCTGATGCCTGCTATGTGAGGTGGAGCTGAGGTCACGACGGTACAAATAAAGTGCACAGTAGATGCAACATGCTTGAGTCATCCCCAAACCTCCCCTCCTCCTGGGTCTGCGGAAAACCCTCCCCGAAACCCAGTCCCTGGCGCCCGAGAGGCTGGGGACAGCTGCCCCAGCACGTGTCTTTCTCTCCATCAAGGCCGACGTCGTGAGCTTGGGTCCGTACCCTCAGTGGTCAGTTCTCGGGCGTGGCCCGTCCAGGCTCCTGGGCACCTAAGGCGTTTCTGCTGTGCACGGCCCCGGGCATGGACCTGCCAGCTCGTGGGGCAAAGGGGTCTGCGTGGTGGGTGGCAGCTGTCAGCCGCTCAGGGTGGGTGTGGGCTCACCTCTCCAACCCCCACAGCACCTGCGGGGTCTGCCCTGCATGTGGCCTATAGAGGTGCGTGAACACTCAGTGGACCCCACCATTTTACCCCCTACCTCCATGCTGACAGCACAGGGTAGCCGTTCACAAGTATTTGTTGGGAAAGGCAAAAAGGGGGTGGGGAGGGAGGAGGGACAGGGAGGAGCCCCGGAGGCCAGGGGATCCAGCAGACACTGGCCAGCCCCCAAAGACTCTGCAGGCAAAGAGCAGAACAACCTGGGTGCTCTGACGGCTCCTGCTGGGGTAGACGAGCCCCTGGAGGTTTGGCAGGAGGTGGACACCTCCGGACCAGCGCAGGCTCGCGGGAAAGGAGAGTATGGAGGACAGAGACGCGTCCCGGGACTGCCTGTCTCAGGCTGGGGAAGGGGCTGGGAGCTGCCTGGGGAGGTCACTTGGAGGGCTGGAAGATGCGGGGCGGGGGGCCGGCTGACCCCTGCCTCCACTTTCTTTGGGGGCACATGAGCTCTGAGAGGGGGGGACAGAAGATCAGAGGGGCCGGGGAGCCAGGAGGTGCCACGGGGCCAAGGCTGGTAGGCACATGTCTGGCATAGGAGGACAGAGTGCCGCCGGCGGCCGAGGCTGGCGGCCAAGAGGACAGAGCCATCATCCCAACACACAGGCCGCTCAGTCATCAGCGTCTGCTCGCCTCTCTCCACCTGCTGCCTCAGGCCCACAGAGGTCCTTAGACCCACTTCAGAGACGGGTAGACTGAGGCACAGGGAGGTCACCCCAGAGAGCGAAGGGTGGGAGCACCCAGCGTCCCGCCTGGACTCCGGCTCTCAGGCCCTGATGTTTCTCCTTTCTCTAACGTGTTTTCAGGTTTATTAGTTTTCTCTCTGGCCGAGCTGCGTGTTTGTTGCTGCACGTTATTCTCTTGTTGCGGAGATCGGGAACAGGGCTGCTCCTTTGTGGACACCGGCTTCTCGCGGCAGTGGCTTCTCTTGTTGTGTGCACGGGCTCCGGGCACACGGGCCCTCTAGTTGTGGCTCCATAGTTGTGCCCCACGGGCTCAGCTGCTCCGTGGCACGTGGAATCTTCCCTGACCAGGGATCAGACCCGTGTCCCCTGCATTGACCACTGGGCCAACAGGAAAGTCTTCTAACATATTTTTAATGTTAAAAATAAAGGGGGGAAAAAGCTAGTTTGGATAGACATTTTAGTTCACTGATTCTCCTTTATGAAATATGAAATGAAAAAAAATAAGCACAGAGGATGTGCTTGTGAATGCTGCGGCCAGAGGAGAGCATTGACATATAAACATCTGCCATTACAGCCAAGAGACAGAGCGCGCTGCTGGGCTGAGGGTCACGGAGGCCCGCAAAGCATCTTTAGACGCTGACCCGGTAGTCAGGGGCAAATGTCAAAAACGTCTGAACAGATCTCTTAAGACAAAAGTCCCGGCCACGGTGTAATAAAGCTAGAAATAAACGCTTCCTAAAAATAGAAAATTGGAGATTTAAGACTACTGTCATCGGTAACATCTCGGTCAAGGAGAAAATAGAGCGCGCAGCAGACGCCGCAGGAAACTGGAAGCTCAGCCCCGAGAATCAGAGCCTCTGGGACTGCACCCCCCACTGGAGGCTCCCCCACGACCGTCAACGCTTCTGCTGTCAGAGAGCCACTCACAACACAGAGCACAACAGATGCGCTTTCCACCTCAGATCCTTAAGGAGGGAACAAGCCCCAAGGAGACGGGAGAAAGGAAATAATAAAGATAAAAGCAAATAAATAAATCACAGAACATAAAATCAGTGGCAGTAAATAAATACCAGACCTGGTTCTTTGAAAATAAACTAGTAAAAAAGAAAAACCTCCTACAAACCCAATCAAGGAAAATTCTGTTAAGTGCGGAGCCTTCCCACTTCAAATTCAGCGCTCGTTAATTCTTTAAAGGCGGTCAGATTATGAGACCAGGAAAAACACAGACTTCGCTAAGGCCATGGGGTGGGGAGGTTCCAGCTGACATATGCAGGACAGATGTCTGTCTGGGATGCCACCCGTGAGACAGGGGACGTGAAGGTCCCAGCCTCCAGCCAGGGACACGCAATCCCTGGGAGGCGTCCTCGAAGACATCTGGGAGCTGTTGTCTGAGGTCCCGAGTGCTGGAGTGGATGGGTCCCTGCAGCCCTGAGCCCATTTCACAGGTGTGGATGGTGAGGTCAGCAAGCTGAGTGATGTGGAAGCCCCCAGCAGCAGTCCCTCTGTGTTCCGGGGAATGGCCTCCCATCCCAGCCTCTCTATCTCTATTCTAAATTTCCCTAGTTCTCTTTTGTGATCAATGTCTCCCACATTCCTTTCTTGTTTCTAAGCAAGGAGGCCGAGGTCTCAGCAGGTCTGAGTGGAGCACACTCAACTCCAGTTGCTGAGTGAGGACCCCGCGCCCACGTGCCTCTCAGAAAGCGAGTGGAGTGGTTGGTTTTATCATCACTTTGATGCGTGGACAAGGTGAGTTCACAGTGCACGTGACCACAAGGATCACGCAAAGTAGCCAAGTGGAGAGTGTCTTTCCTCAGCCAGATCTGTTGTGGGCTGTGTCCAGGCGTGATCATCTTCGGCTTAAATCTTCCTGGACCTGGGTGACCGTTTCCTCCCCGCATTAGGGAGGCTTCCATCTATTATCCTTCCCATATGTGCCCAGGCCCTTCCTCTCCCTTCCTCCTCCTGACACCCCTAACTCGAGCATCGGTGCCCTTGACGTCGTCTGAGGCCGTGCTCACGTCTTTTCTGCTCCCTCCGTTTGTCCCGCAGCAGCGACGTCCAATGCCTTCCATCCCTCTGTGTCCCGCCATCTCCTCTTGGTTCCTCCCAGGACTTTTTAATTTCAGTTTTCATGTCCTTTGTGTCTTCTCTTTGTTAGAAACTTCTGACTTTCCTCTGTGCAGTCTTTCTGCCCCGAGTCCCGGGCCAGCCACAGTCACCGCTCTGAACTCCCGCGGCGGGCAGCCCGTCCAGCATCCCTCAGGTCTGCTGCTGGGGTCTGTCCTGCTCCTCGTCTGGGGCGTGCTCCTCTGCCAGCTCCTCCTGTCCAGGTGGCATTTGTTTTCCATCTCTCGGTTCTGTTTCTCGACCTGGTGAGGTGGGAGTGTCCTGGGCGTCCCCTCTCCCCGGGCGCTGACGGGGGCTCTGGCGGGCAGGTGGGTGGTCCGGCCCCGCCCTGTGTGGATGCTGCTGGCGAGCGGGATCTGGTCACGCGGTGGCCGCTTCCAGAATCCTAGGGCCCCCGGCTGGTGCCGGCTCACTGGGGGCAGAGTCGGTCCGGGAGACTCTGGAGCTGGTCCTGGAGTGGGGGCTCCCAACAGTCAGGGTGGGGGGCCTGGGGGATCCCGAAGCTTGCGTTGGCTGCTAGTGTGCAGGGCTGGGGCCCAGCTGGTCCCGGGGGTGGGGAGGCATCTGGGTCTGGTCTGGTCTGCTCTGGGTGGGCCAGGTCTGGGGGTGCAAGGCTAGGCTTCCTCTGTCTCCCTCTGGTGGGTGAGGCTGGCCTAGTGGCCCCACAGGTGGACGGCGCTGCATCCTGGCCGTCTGGTGGGCAGTGCCGTGTCCACCAGGGGGGTCTCAAGGCGGCCTGTCTGCTGCCAGCTGGGGCTGTGACCCTGCCCCAGGGCTGTGTAACTGAGTCTCCCGGCTCTGGGTCTGACGGGCCTGGATCTCAGCCCAGGGGCCATGTTGATGGGGCCAGTGTGTGTCCAGGTGAGCCCCAGCCACCTGTCTCTGCAGGAGACGCTCCGCGGGCAGCAGGTAGGTCCGGCCCAGGCTCCTGCCCAGCTCGGCGTGCGTGAGGTTCTGTGCGGCCGTGTCAGTGTGAGTCTGTGGGTCTCTGCCTCACACCTTCACAGCCAGATGCTCCGGGGGCCCCGGGGTCACACCCTCGCGTGGGGAGCAGGGTGGGCTCCCAGCGCTCCCTCCCGGGGGATGCTCTGCAGCGTCACCTCCCCCAGGGTGGGGCTGCCCACTGGGGGTGCAGAGCGGGACTGTACCCCGGGTACCACTCCCGCGGTACCATCACGGTTCCTCGTGTGGTAGGAGAAGGGGCGGGAGGGGATGGGCAGGCCCCAGGTCTTGGTCGCGTCCCTGGCCTGGCCGCCCGGTGAGGGTCCCTGGCTTCAGGCAGGAAGGAACTCAGGCACCAAGTAAAGGAGAAACGAGCTCCCTGAGACTGGGGCCCTGCAGGGCACGGCGCTCAGGGCGTGTGAGCCGGGTGACAGCATGGCCAGACATGGCTGGGGCTAGGGGGCCAATTCCAGCTACTTAGGGGAGGGGCTGGCATTTCCAGGACTTGGGCCACCAGCCTCTGTCCTGGCCGCCGCGGGGCTGTCGTCCAGCTGACGTGTCACCGTGGGCAGGAAGGAGGTCCGAGGTTGGCTCTCCTGCCCTCTTGGGTCTGGTTGTCGGCTCTAACCTTGTCAGTCGCGACCTGTTCGTCTCGGTGGCTGAGTTTCTTTACTGGGTGTGCCCTGCGCCCCCCCTCCTGATTCACGCCTTCCTGTCTTCAGTGTGGACGGTCTTTTCCGCTCGGTTCCGGCCTTCGACGATGGCTCTTCTGCGGAAGGCTGTGATTTTGGTGGGCCCCAGAGAGGGGCTGAGCCAGGCTCCCCTCAGTGAACACCCAGATTCCCAGTCACATGTCACTGTGAGCCGACTGCCTCGTGTATTTCACTTCTTTATGTAGCTGAGTACATTTTAGAAGGGGATGCGACGCTGGTATCATGTCACTTACAACTGCCAGTGGATGAGAACCCGAATCAAGCTGGTTTAAGGAAAATATGGGGCTTCCCTGCTGGCTCCAATGGTAAAGAGTCTGCCTGCAATGTGGGAGACCCGGGTTTGATCCCTGGGTCAGGAAGACCCCCTGAAGAAGGGAATGGCAACCCACTCCAGTACTCTTGCCTGGAGAATCCCATGGACAGAGGAGCCTGGTGGGCTGCAGTCCAGGAGGTCACAAAGAGTCGGACACGACTGAGCAACTTCACTCTCACTTAGGCAAAATAAAACAAGGGACTTCCTGGTGGTCCAGCGGCTAAGACTCTGTGTTCCCAACGCAGGGGGCCGAGGTTCGATCCCTGGTCATGGAACTAGACCCCACATGGCACAGCTAAGAGTCTGCATGCTGCAATTGAACGTCTCACGCGCTGCAGCTAATACCTGGTTCACCCGAACGAAGAAATAAATATGTATCAAACAAACAAGCAGACAAGGGGCCTCTCTCTTGGCTGGCTCCGGAGTCCCAGGGGTGCAGCAAGTCCTCAACGGCCTGGCCAGCGCCTGTGGGTCTGCTTCCTGGAGAAGCGGCCAGGTCTGGGGACTGTGGAGTCCCTCTGCCCACGCAGGGGACGGTGAAGCTGGTGAACACAGGCCGCATGTGAGGCTGAGGAAGGCCTCCGTCTCCTGAACCTGTTCTCAGGATGCGGCCGGAAGGGCTCGGGTGTCGTGCGTGAGAGAGGGAGCCCTGATGTTTGAGTCCAGGTGCTGCCTGTTCAGACTTCTCTGTCCTTCCATCTTTCTCTGCTTTACACATCTTCATCAGAAAAAATGGCGGAGAGTGGCCAGCTACGTTCGGTTTTAAATGATAAGGGAATGATACAGATCTTGCTGGTGAGGGCGAGGTTTGTCTGCTTGAACCCGAGGCCCCTCCCCCTGCCTGGTGGGCGGGTGTCCCACTCGAGGGCTTCCTGCGTCACTGTGCTGTCCCCGGGGCCTCAGGCGACAGGACAGGCCTCGTGGCCAGACCCTGGGGTCCCCAGCTCTTTGCACAGGGCTGGTCTCCAGATGAGGGAGAGGGCGCCACAGCAGCCTGTCCCCAACAGCCGCCCATCGAGTGCACGGGAGCAAGAGGAGGCTTCGCAGGGTTGGCCCAGGGGCTGGGGCCCGCACACACACCTGCAGCCCTCGTCCTGCAAATGGGTCCTGCTCTGTAGCTCAGAAGTTGCCGAGTGGGTTCACTGTAATAAACCTCACGGCAGGGGCTGGCTGCACAGGGAACGTTTAGTGAAACATTTGCTGACCGAGCGATGGGCCGGGTGGGGAAGGGGCAGGGGCCAGGAGGGCTCTGGGCTCCAGAGTTTGCAGCCTCGGTCGGAGGGCAGCAACTGAGGTCAGAGCGCGAGTGTGGGCTCCGGCCCCAAGCCAGCTGGACGGGCCTGCCTCTGATGGTGCCCTAAATTCTTTCCTTGCAAACAGCAGAGTCTCTCAAACTGGTTAGAGTCTTAAATACGGTGGGTCACCGCAAACACTGGAAAGCCCACTTGAGTCAAGGTGGGGGCACCCAGGACTCTCGCTCCCGTCTCCCTCCCTGGGAGCGCCAACCCCCTGCCCCCTGAAACCTCTTGTCCTGAACTGGCATGGCTTCGTGACGTCTGCTGGCCCATGACGTGAACGCCAGAGTCTGGTCTCAGGTGCTCAGGAGTAAAGCGTTTTCTAGTGAATGGGGGGCACCTGCCCTTTGCTTTCAGTGAAATTTCCCGCTTTTCGTTTTTCATGGTGTCTTTATAAGCATCTGCTGGTCAGTTACCTCTGATTCCTCATCTCTGCACGAGGCCGTGTTTTGTGGACGAGCTGTCTCTCGTGGGCACCGTGGAGGAGAGCCAGGCTCTCGGCCATGGCTGGCCGAGTGAGCACCTGTCCACGCCCGGCAGGGTGATTGTCCCCTGGAGGTCTGCTCCCGCGGACGGTCGCCCAGCTGCGAGGCCGGGGCCTTGCTGCAGGCGTGCGGCCGTCCACCTGGGCCGCTGCTGAGGTCAGCTGGCTGCTCTCCGGCCGAGTACACAGAAGACAAAGGCTCTGTTCCTCGTCTACTGAGGGTCAGGTCTTACAGGTGCAGCTGTGGTTCTTCACCAAACACGAGGACTTTCTCAGCCGCTTCTGGCTCCTCCGGCCATGGGCGGTCTCTCTGTTTCCTCCCGCACTCCTGCTCAGACCGTATTGCTTTTTTCTGCTTCACCTATTTCTGTGATTTGATGTTTCAGCTAAATCCTCATTCTGATCAAGCTGGAGTCTGATTTTCCTGCTGTTTTGGAGAGATTTCAGTGAGATGGGGCTGTTTTCAGAAGTCTCCTTTGTATTTTTAAATTTTGTAACAATTTCACTTTCAATCAATGTCATCCAATGCATGCATCATATTCGGGTACGATGAGAAGCCCCACACCTGCGTCTTGCGGAAACACAGCTTTCAGGGGAACGGTGTGGTTATTTGTGGAGACTGGGCGATGCTGCTTTATCCTGGAAGCCAGCATCCCTTCAGTGCCTGCCTGTTCCTATTTTCATGCTCTGGCAATCTGGCTTCCTAGTTGGAAAGCTCAAAACCCAACTTTAGTTGATTTATTCAGAAGCAGAGCTTGTTGAAAGGATCCTGGGGCAGCTCAGAGAATATTCTAGGAAGATCTGCAGGGTGCTGTCACCTGGTGCTTTGTCCCTCGGGTGCTGTCTCCTGGTGCTCTGTCCCCTCGGGTGCTGTCTC
>NW_024070193.1:714733-743527 GCF_014754425.2 Oryx dammah
GCTCTGTCCCCTCGGGTACTGTCTCCTGGAGCTCTGTCCCCTCGGGTACTGTCTCCTGGTGCTCTGTCCCCCGAGTGTTCATCTCCTGGTGCTCTGTCCCCTCGGGTGCTGTCTCCTGGTGCTGTGTCCCCCCTGGGTGCTATCTCCTGGTGCTCTCTCCCCCCGGGTACTCATCTCCTGATGCTTTGTTCCCCGGGGTGCTGTCTCCTGGTGCTCTGTCCCCTCAAGTGCTATCTCCTGATGTCTCTCCCCTGTCCCTCTGGGGCAGTGCTCTGATGCCACACTGGGGAGGTGCTGACAGTGCTGATCGCCCGGGGAGAGGGGCACCCGGCCCCCAGCATGCACACATGGGCCCCCACCTGCACCAACACCCGACTCTGCCTCCTGCCCTGCCCTGCCCTGCGTGCTTGGGAACCCACTCTCTGCTTTTCTGGATAGATTCCAACTGGATGTTCAATGTGAAATAAAAATTAAAGTAAGAAGAAACCTAAGATGATTCCAGTTTGGTTAGAAAATCCATCTGTCCCTGCCTAGGGAAAGCTCTTGGGAGGCAATATACATGTTCACAGTGGTTCTCTCTGGCAGGGGGTGCAAGCGACTTAAGTTTCTCTTTGTTTTTCCCAGTTTCCTAGATTTTCTACAGTTTTGTAGAACATGTACTACTTTTGTAATAAGGGGGAAAGACAGTAAAAGAATAAATTTTTAAACAACAAAAAGTTTAAAAGTATCAACATCTGAAAATAGAGGCTTGCATCACCAGTAAATTAAGGCACACTTGGTTCCTTGATGAAAGAACATTTCAGGTTTCAAAGGGCCCCACAGTTCTGTGAATAAAAGAGGCATGCGATAAATATTTGCTGAGACAATTAATAAATGAGTTCTCTCCGGGGTTTCCTGAAGCGCAGACTCCCCAGTGCATCTTAAATGAAACCAATTTACAGGACGTGATTGTCTCTCCCCACCACACGCGCTGCTGGAAGGAGAAGACGGGATGTGGCTGGATGCTGGCTTCCTGCTCTGCCCCAGAGTTCAGTCATGGGCCCCCCAACACCCCCCAGCTCCGTTTCCTTATCAAAAGAGGGGGAATCGCAGCCCCCTGCCAGCCGGGTGCTTTCCTGCTTGGGAAGTGTCCGCCGTGGCTCAGAGTGTCACAGTTACGAGTCTTCAGAGACCCAGGGAGTAAACATAGTTTCTTCTTTGTGAGCCGTGAACACACAGAAGATTGCACCAGCCAGAAATGCATGTCAGGGGGTCATCTCAGGCATTGCCCGGGGCAGAAAACCCGACCCCGCCTCTCGGCTCCTGCCCTTTCACGCTGACCACGCCCCCTCTTCCCGCGCAGTTTTATCCTGTCAATGCCGCATCACCAGAACATGGTTGTTTACTTTGCCTGTTTTCCGTTTGTGTTTTTTAAATAATTGTGTTAGTTTCCGGTGTACAGCAAGTGGTTCAGTTATGCACATACATACATTCATCCTTTTTCACATTTTTCCCGTATGGATTATTACAGAGTGTTGAGTGGCATTCCCGGTGCTAGTCAGCAGGCCTTATTATAATAGATGTCTGTTTTTACTGTGGCCTGTTTTTACCTTTTTACTATTATTTCCTTACTTGGCTGCACCGGGTCTGGGTTGCGTCTTGGTTGCAGGAACTTTAGTTTCGGCGTGTTCAGTCCTACAGTGGGGTCCAGTTCCCTCACCAGGGGTTGAACCCGGGCCCCGTATTGGGAATGCTGAGTCTTAGCCACTGGACTAAGGGAAGTCCCCGTTTCTGCCTGTTTGTTCTTTTTAAAACTAGACTGGAATCACAGTTTGTCTCCTTTTTTCTTCGGCATTCTTGCTCAGCGTCTTTCGTGAGATGCATCCACACCGTTACGCACTTGCGGTTTGCTCCCTGTGCTGCGGTGTTTGGCTGGGTCGGTGCCCCTCGGCTCACATCTGTTACCCTGTTGATGGACAGGTGGGCTGTTTCCAGTCGGGGCTTTGTTGGGGGGGGAGGAGCCCGGGACCCACTGACCTTCAGCTCTGCCTTCACACCCCCGCATCTCTTGAGCACGAATCTGATCCCTCACTGTCCTTGCGGCCTGGAGTTGTTGTGGTGGTTCTGTTTGCTTCTGAATTTTTATTGTAAAGTATGCATAACACCTCCCTGCCAGGCCTGGTCTCCAAGTGCTGGAGCCTCGTGGCGGGGGCAGGGCAGCCAAAGCCAGGGGTGCCCACTGGGACATCGGGCCATGGGGTCCGAGCTGCAGGCCACTTCCCACGCTGGTGTTGCCCTTCCAGGGGGACAAGCGCAGCCTTTCCACGGCTCTTACCGTGTGCAGGTGCCGATCTGCCTGCTTTGCTGGCCTTAGCTCAGTAACACCGAGAATGGCTGAGGTGCGCACGCGTGTGACCCCCATTTTATAGGAGACGAAACTGAGCACAGAGAAGCTGAGACATTTGCCCAAAGTCACACAGCTGGTGAGGAAGGGAGCGTGATGGGACCCCGTCCTTCGTCTTGGTCCCTCTGTCCCGTGCGCCCAAAGACCGAGCCGGACACGCAGAGGGAGCACAGCTGGCCCTGGATGGAGTGTCCACTCCCCTGACTCGCCCTCATCCCCCAGCACGCGTCTTCTGGGCGGGCTCCCTTGTGCTGAATTAAGTCTCACCCCGATGTCCCTGCATGGCTTCTCACTGGTTGCACGTTTCTGGCGACTGTTTGCTTTGCTCCCCTGCGGTCTTTGAATGGGTGCAGAGTTCCAGCAGGGAGACTCAAACGGACTGAGCTCTCTTCCTCACGGTCTCCACAGGCTTGCTCACAGTGCCCTCCCTCCTAGTCCCCCCGGTTCCTACAGTCCGATGTTGTCACACGGGGACCAAGGCTCATCCCAGTCACTTTCTAGCTTTGCCCCAGGGCGTGGTTCTTCATCTAAAATGCCCTGCATGAGTCTCAAAGAGATACTCGCACACCCAAGTTCCCCACAGCATTATTCACAACTGCTAAAAGGTGAAACAACCCAAGTGTCTGACCACAGGTGATCAGTTCAGTTCAGTTCACTCCCTCAGTCGTGTCCGACCCTTTGCAACCCTGTGGACTGCAGTATGCCAGGCCTCCCTGTCCATCACCAACTCCCAGGGCTTGCTCAAACTCATGTCCATCGAGTCAGTGACGCCATCCAACCGTCTCATCCTCTGTCGTCCCCTTCTCCTCCTGCCTTCAATCTTTCCCTGCATCAGGGTCTTTTCCAATGAGTCAGTTCTTCACATCAGGTGGCCAAAGGATTGGAGTTTCAGCTTCAGCATCAGTCCTTCCAATGAACACCCAGGACTGATCTCCTTCAGAATGGACTGGTTGGATCTCCTTGCAGTCCAAGGCACTCTCAAGAGTCTTCTCCAACACCACAGTTCAAAAGCATCAATGTTTCGGTGCTGAGCTTTCTTTATCCACAGGTGACGGGTGAACACAGTGTGGCCTATTCACGTGGTGAACTGTGACTCCGCCTTTGAAGGAAGGGCGCTCAGACACCTATTACCACATGGACGAGCTCCGAGAGCAGCATGGCCACTGAAGTAAGCCTGTCACGTGGGGCAGTGGGCTGTGGTTAGATGCAGATTTTATGTTCCATGTATTCTATCACAAATAACAAATAAAAGCACTTTTTTGGGGCAGTGACATGCGGGATCCTTGCTCCTTGACCAGAGATCAAACATCCCCTGCCTTGGAAGCACAGAGTCTTAGCCACTGAACTGCCAAGGAAGCCTCAGAAATTTAAAAAAAAAAAAAAAAATTAAGTATTTGATGTCTCGTGTGCTTCCCTGGTGACTCAGCAGTGCAGAATCCCCTGGCAATGCAGGTGACTCCAGTTCACTTCCTGGGTCCAGAAGATTCCCCTGGAGGAGGAAGTGGCAACCCCCTCATTTTCTTCCCTGGAGAACCCCATGGACAGAGGAGCCTGGCGGGCTGCAGCCCATGTGGTTGCAGAGTCCGACACGACTGAGCGACCAAACCACCGCAGTGCCCTCATGGAGGCTCATTCATTTCACGCAAGCAAGGTTTCCGAACCTGCATGGTTGCCTTGAAAAACACTTTCATTGCCTTCATGACTGACCCCGGGTCCCCTGGGGCTGGTTTGTGATCCGACGACCTGGCTGGTGTCACGAGGACTTCGCCCTCCAGTGATGACCAGATCTCGCGGGACGGCCGTCCCCGAGGCCCACGGGGCGCCAGGACCCAGCCGGGGCTGCTCAGTCCCTGCAGCCCTGCCCCGCGCCCGCCGTGGTGCACACCCCGACTTCCGGAGGTCCTCTCCGGGCTGCGGCGGGATGCCGAGGACTTGGGGTGTTGGGGGGCTCCCTGAGTCCCCTTCCGCTCCCACTCCCAGGCGCCGTCCATGCTTCATGATAAGTTCTCTACCACTTAACACGTTACTGTGTGCAGCGTTCTGTGCCATTAAGCGGTCTGCAGCGTTCCTAATGGTTACCTGGCATCTATTGCATGAATGCCGAGCAGATGATTTAATCACGTTTTTCCTCCAGATTGTGCTTGTCTCTAACTTTTTGCTTTCATAATTGCCCCTATAGGGAACACACTTGTAGCTAAATCTTTATTCACTTAATTATTACCTTGGAAGAAATTACTGGAACTCGAATTGTTGGTTCAAAAGGTACGCGCGTTTTAAAGGCTTCTGATGCATTCTGCCAAATTGCCCTCCCAGAAATGTTCCGCACACGTGCGCTCAGAGCAGCAGGTCTGCGAGCACTGTCCCCCTGCACACCCCGACTCTGAGCCTCTGCTCTTTGTCTCCTTCGTCTCTTGCCAACCGCTCGGCTTTTTAAAAAGCGTCTTATTGCCATTTACATTTGCATGCCTGTGGTCGCGGGCGGTGCCGCAACCGTCACGTGTTTATTAGCCGCCTGTGGCAACGCTTTGTCCGCGGCCTTTGCCGGTCTCTTGCCGAAGCGCCCATCTTCCCCTTAATGATTTATAAAAGCGCCAAGTGTGCCTGCTCTCCTGACGGGGGCCCAGCTGCGTGGCCCCCTCCCTGGTTGCCAAGCAGATGCGCCCGTGGCGGGACCAGTCTCCATGGCCACAGATGCCCAGGTCTCAGCGAGGAGCAGAGTGGGGGGAGCGTTGCCATGGCAATGCTACCCAAGCAGGCCTGGCACCCCTCCCGCTCGCTGCACGGCTTTCCTGGCCGGCCCAGGCAGAGGCTTTGCAGGCTGCGGGGGCGGGGGCGGGGTGGGGGAGCCCCAGGGAAGTCTCCTGTGTGCACCAAGGCAGGGCTGGTTGCAGGGGCCAGGCCACCCGGCCTCCAGGAGTCCACTGTTTAGGTTATTTACCCGTGAACATAGAGACGCATGACAGACAGGAAGCTTCCTGTAGCAAAACTTAACAAGCTTGCGTGCCCCATGGCCCGACGGACAGCCTGCGGTGCAGCGTGTGGGCGCTGTAGCCACAATACCGGGATTACCTTGCTATCATGTACTAAGAATACTGGAATTGCCTTGTTATCGGCACAGTCACGGCACACTCCTGCGTGAAGCGCCGTCTTGTTAGTAACTTGTTAACCGTGTAAAACATAGACCACTGCTTTCAACCCTCATGGTGCTTTCTCGCCTTGTTGACGGCGAGGGCTGGGGGCTGAGTCCCTGGGCATCGTCCTTGGGGATCATGCCAGCTGCATTGTCCAAGGTCGTGTCGTTTCCCCCTGGTCTGATCTTTACATGCTGCTTGGACTTTGACATGTACGTAAGTCCTGTGGGCCCACAGCAGGCCTCACGTGGAGTGAGCACTCACTGTGCCTGGGTGAGGCGGGTATGCGCCGGGGACAAGAGCTGCACTCATTGTATTTATTAGAAGATGAAGCAGAAGCTGTTCATTGGCCCCAGTATCCCTTCCCAACCCCTCTCACATGGAAACAGAACTAACTCCATAGACTTTCAGCTGGTACCGGGTCTCCAGAATAAAGGCTGTATTTCCCAGCATTCCTGGCAGCCAGGGATGGCTGTGTGCATAAATGCCGCCCAGTGAAGGGTAAGCAGAAATGACCTGCAACTCTGCATATGTGTTCTTAGAAAGCGTCATGCTTTCCCCACCCCACTGGCTGGGATGCAGATGTCACGGCAGGAGCCAGAGCAGCCACCTTGGGCCGATGGTGAGCTGCTGAGGGGTCACCACGTGTACCTGGAGTCGGATGCTTGCTGGCTGTGCCGCAGCAAACCTCTTACCTCCTGGCACCGCCCTGTTTGTGTGTGTGGAAGGAGAATGGAATCCTCAGTGAGCCCATGTCAAACACAGTCTCATTTTATCTGACAGTTCTGTTGTGGAAGGGGAAAAGGAATCCCTTAAAACTGCAGAGCATGGACCTTTGGAAGTTCTCAACTCTAAATTGGTTTCCCAGGAGGCCCAGTGGTGAAGAACCCACCTGCCAATGGAGGAGGCACAAGTTTGATCCCTGGACCGGAAAAATGCCCTAGAGAAGGAAATCGTCAGCTACTCCAGTGTTCTTGCCGGGGAAACCCCATGGACACCTGGCGGGCTACAGTCCAGAGAGCCGCAGAGTCAGACACGACTTGGTGACTGCAATTCTAAGCTAACTGGTCATGAACTCATCGTGTTCCACTCGCTTTGGGGCACAGTCTCCCTTTCCCCATGGTGGTCAAGTCCCCCTCCCTGGGGGCATCAGAGGCCACCTGGGCGTGGAGGCTTTCACCAGCACAGGCCACCAAGCATGAGCGCCTGCCCAGCTCTGCGGAGGAAGCCAGGGGGGCAGTGATGAGGCCCGCCCGGCAGGGACCACATCACTGAAGACCTGGTGGGGGCCCAGAACACTCACCCCCCCGCCCCAGCAGTAATGAGCCTGCAGCATCAGAGGAGGGCTACCGGGCAACCTGTGCCCCCGCCCCCACCAGGCAGGGGTGAGACGCTGCCCCTTCCCCTGCCAGAGCAGCGGCAGAGGGCGCCAGCTAAGACGGAGGTTTAAATAAGGCCCCAAATCTCATACCCTGAGTCCCCCAAAGTCCAGGCTTCAGTTGCAAATCCCTCTTCATACCAAAATCCAGGAAGATCTCAAGTGGAATGAGAAACGGTGATCAAGAGAAGCCACCCGCAGCGGACACGGACGTCAGCGCTGTTTGCCAGCCACGCTCAGGCGGCCGTCACGAAACTCCTTCAGCAATGAAGATGACTGAAGCAAATGGAAACGTGGAAAGTCTCTGAAAAGAAATCGAAGCTTAAAGAAGGACCGAATGGAGACTTTGGAACTGGAAAATACAGTAACCAAAATGTAAAACTCTACAAATGGGCTCAGCGCCAAAACGGAGGGGACCTTAGAGATGAAGCAGTAACAGCTACTCAATCTGAACAAGAGGGAAAAAGGAGACTTAAACAAATGAGCAGGGCCTCCTTTCGACCCCTTGAACTGTAGCCCACCAGGCTCCTCTGTGCCTGGGATTCTCCAGGAAGGAACGCTGGAGCGGGCTGCCATTTCCTTCTGCGGGGGATCTTCCCAACGCAGCAACCGAGCTGGAGTCTCCTGCACTGCAAGCAGGCTCTTTACCATCTGAGACACCGGAAAGGACCCGAGAAACTTAAAAAGAAAAAAGGAAGAAGATCTAAATTTGAGGGATCAGAATCCAGGAAGGGAAAAAAAGATGAGAGTGGGACTGGAGAAGTTTTCAGAGAAAAGCTTCTCAAACTTGGCAAAAGACCAAACTCTACAGATTTAGGAGCTGAGACAGACCCTAAAAGGACTAACCAAAAGAAATCTATGCTGAGTGTTATGCCCAGAGTCCGAGTCCCCAAAACTGAGAGAATAAGACGTCCACAGCCATGCAAATGCAAAAAGGGAATTTATTGCTAGCTCGAGCCAGGACCCAAGTTTCATCCAATGCAGTGGAGTGGAACAAGGGCCCTGAGCCCTGAATCACAGCAGTATTTATAGGGTTAAGACAAAGACAGGGAGTTGGCAGGGGCGGATTGGTTGCAAGGGTTCCTTAGCATCTGCTAATTGGCTAGATTTTCGCGCGCGCGGGCTTTCTCGGGGGCGGAGGGGGGGTGTTTTCATCCTTGTCCTGATAAGCTTGGACCAGGCTACAGGGAGTATACTGATTGGTCGAGTTGGAGTTCCCAGAGCCTCAGCTTTTTTTCAGGCCTAGCCTGCCCCTTTGTGCCTGTCCTGGCTTCAGTTTGGTCCTAACACTGAGATGTATAGCATATTAAACCTTCTGAAAACGAAAGACGAAGTCTTGAACGCAGGAAGAGAAATGGCATCTTAGGTATTAAGAGAAACACAATTTGATTGACAGCAGATTTCTCATCAGAAGCCACGGAGACCAGCAGGAAGTGGCGAACATTTCTCAAGCACTGAAAGAAATGTCAGCCTGGAATTTCATATCCAGTGACAATATCCTTCAGGAATGAAAAAGAAATCAAGACATTCTCAGAAGGAAGAAAACTGAGGATTTGTCGCCGTCACCATCAGACCTACCCTAAAGGAATTATTACAGAGGAAGTTCCCTAAACAAAAAGAAAATGACAAAAGCAGGAATCTTGCAACATCAAGAAAGAGCACAAAGTGAAGAGAATACAGGTAAACACAGGTTCATCTCCTGAAATCCCCCAAAGTTTCTTTGACAATTGAGCAAGCGTTGTACCGCTATCTGATGCGATGCTCAGTGCATGTAGAGGGGATGTTTGAGACAGTTCCCTTATAAACGGGGAGTGGACAGAGGGACTCATTTTGCTGTACTTCACTCCAACTGATAAAATGTCAAATCGATAAACTGTGATGTTGTGTAATTATAATGTACGCCTGGAACAGCACTAAAATGCGGAAAGATGCCATCAAAGACACTGTATATAAATCAAAACAATTTAAGATGAGTTTATCCTGGCAGCTACTTCTGGCCGCGCTGGGTCTTCCCTGCGGCTTGGACTTTGCTCTGGTTGTGGCAGGAGCGGCTGTTCTTGCTGTGGAGCGCGGGGTCTCAGGCTTCAGCAGTTGGGCTCGTGGGCTCAGCAGCTGTGGCCCTCAGGCTCCAGAGCACAGGCTCAGCAGCTGCGGTGCACAGGCTTAGCTGCCCCGCGGCACGTGGGATCTTCCGGACCAGGGGTCACACCCGTGTCTCCTGCGTGGCAGGCGGATTCTTTTACCTCTGAGCCACCAAGGAAGCCCACATCTCTTAAAGGCTCAGGTGGCCGACAACAAGACAGGAAGAAGAAACAGAAATTAAGAACAGAAGGAACAAGAAGACAAGAAAATTAAACAGCAGACTAGAGTGCCTGATGAACTATGGAATGAGGTTCGTGACATTGTACAGGAGGCAGGGATCAAGAGCATCCCCATGGAAAAGAAATGCAAAAAAGCAAAATGGCTGTCTCAGGAGGCCTTACAAATAGCTGTGAAAAGAAGAGAAGCGAAAAGCAAAGGAGAAAAGGAAAAATATAAGCATCTGAATGCAGAGTTCCAGAGAATAGCAAGAAGAGATAAGAAAGCCTTCTTCAGCGATCAATGCAAAGAAATAGAGGAAAACAACAGAATGGGAAAGACTAGAGATCTCTTTAAGAAAATTAAGAGATACCAAGGGAACATTTCATGCAAAGATGGGCTCGATCAAGGACAGAAATGGTCTGGACCTAACAGAAGCAGAAGATATTAAGAAGAGGTGGCAAGAATACACAGAAGAACTGTACAGAAAAGATCTTCACGACCCAGATAATCATGATGGTGTGGTCACGCACCTAGAGCCAGACATCCTGGAATGTGAAGTCAAGTGGGCCTTAGAAAGCATCACTACAAACAAAGCTAGTGGAGGTGATGGAATTCCAGTTGAGCTATTTCAAATCCTAAAAGATGATGCTGTGAAAGTGCTGCACTCAATATGCCAGCAAATCTGGAAAACTCAGCAGTGGCCACAGGACTGGAAAAGGTCAGTTTTCATTCCAATCCCAAAGAAAGGCAATGCCAAAGAATGCTCAAACTACTGCACAATTGCACTCATCTCACACACTAGTAAAGTAATGCTCAAAATTCTCCAAGCCAGGCTTCAGCAACACGTGAACCATGAACTTCCAGATGTTCAAGCTGGTTTTAGAAAAGGCAGAGGAACCAGAGATCAAATTGCCCACGTCCGCTGGATCATGGAAAAAGCAAGAGAGTTCCAGAAAAACATCTATTTCTGCTTTCTTGACTATGCCAAAGCCTTTGACTGTGTGGATCACAATAAACTGTGGAAAATTCTGAAAGAGATGGGAATACCAGACCACCTGACCTGCCTCTTGAGAAATCTGTATGCAGGTCAGGAAGCAACAGTTAGAACTGGACATGGAACAACAGACTGGTTCCAAATCGGGAAAGGAGTACGTCAAGGCTGTATATTGTCACCCTGCTTATTTAACTTATATGCAGAGTACATCATGAGAAATGCTGGACTGGAAGAAACACAAGCTGGAATCAAGATTGCTGGGAGAAATATCAATAACCTCAGATATGCAGATGACACCACCCTTGTGGCAGAAAGTGAAGAGGAGCTAAAAAGCCTCTTGATGAAAGTGAAAGAGGAGAGTGAAAAAGTTGGCTTAAAGCTCAACATTCAGAAAACGAAGATCATGGCATCTGGTCCCATCACTTCATGGGAAATAGATGAGGAAACAGTGGAAACAGTGTCAGACTTTATTTTTTGGAGTTCCAAAATCACTGCAGATGGTAACTGCAGCCATGAAATTAAAAGATGCTTACTCCTTGGAAGAAAAGTTATGACCAACCTAGATAGTATATTGAAAAACAGAGACATTACTTTGCCGACTAAGGTCCGTCCAGTCAAGGCTGTGATTTTTCCAGTGGTCATGTATGGATGTGAGAGTTGGACTGTGAAGAAAGCTGAGCGCCGAAGAATTGATGTTTTTGAACTGTGGTGTTGGAGAAGACTCTTGACAGTCCCTTGGACTGCAAGGAGATCCAACCAGTCCGTTCTGAAGGAGATGAGCCCTGGGATTTCTTTGGAAGGAATGATGCTAAAGCTGAAACTCCAGTACTTTGGCCACCTCATGCAAAGAGTCGCCTCATTGGAAAAGACTCTGATGCTGGGAGGGATTGGGGGCAGGAGGAGAAGGGGACGACAGAGGATGAGATGGCTGGATGGCATCACGGACTCGATGGACGTGAGTCTGAGTGAACTCCGGGAGATGGTGATGGACAGGGAGGCCTGGCGTGCTGCGATTCATGGGGTCGCAGAGTCGGACACGACTGAGTGACTGAACTGTACTAAACCCTAACATGTCAAAAATCAGATTAAATCTAAACAGTCTAGTACATTGATTAAAAGACAGAGACAGACCGCGTGGGAAAAACAGCCCGGCTGTGGGCCGCCTGCTCACTCAGTGAAGCTCTAATGACACAGGCAGGCTGAATGTCAGAGGACGAAGAAGGCGCCGCCGCCCGGTGCTGGCGAGGACGCGGGAGAGCAGGCAGTTGCTTCAACCAGACGTGAGCCTACGAACCGGGGCTCATGTTCCTGGGCACTCACGCCCGAGAAACTACGTCTTCCGTCCACGCCAAACGCTGCACGCAGTTGCTCGTAGCTGGTGTTTCTAATAGTCAAAAACTGCAAACGACCCCGACATCCGGTCCAGGCGACGGGCTCAGCAGCCTGTGTCCAGCACCAGCTCAAGTGGGTCTCAAGGGCATTGTGCCGATCGAGACGGCCACACGCTAGGGATCCCACTTACAAGAAACCCCCTGGTTTGAGGTGCAGCTTGTGGGGTGTTTGTTCTGCCCCCCGGGGTTGGACCCCGAGCCCCCTGCGCTGGAAGCTTGGAGTCCTAACCACCAGACCGCCAGGGAGTTCTTGTAGGAAAGCCTTGAAGGGACGAAGCTGTGAGATGGCTGCTGGGCCAGAGGTGGTGGGGGCCGGGGGTGGCGGGGGAGGGAGCGGTCTCTGCGGTGGGGACGGTTCTGTGTCTTGCTCGCGTGCTGGTGACACGCGTGGTCACCTGACGAGGGACAGCAGCCTGGGGCCCACGTCACAGCGTGTCAGCACACAGCCTCAGCGGCCACAGGCGGCGCTGCCGTGGGGGCGGCCGGGGAAGGGCCGGCGGGGGCGGCCGGGCCGCCTCACCTTCCTGCAGCCGCTTCCTATAAACCCACCTCTGCTGCTGCTGCTGCTGCTCACTAAGTCATGCCCGGCTCCCTGCGACCCCACCACGCCAGGCTTCCCGGACCCTCAGCATCTCCCGGACTCGGCCCATTGCCTCCCGGACTCCGTCCGTTGTCGGCGATGCCATCCGACCATCTCAGCCCCCACGTCCTTCTTCTCCTTCTGCCTTCCGTCTTTCCCGGCATCAGGGTCTTTTCCAGAGTGTTTATTTCAGGTTAAATTGCACAACGGTTTTCTTCACTTTCTGTCCGTGTGTGTTGGTCAGGAGAGCCCAGAGCTTTGTGCTTCGGGTTAGAGACAGTGAACGGTTTGCTGTTTCTCCGTCGTCCATCTGTCTTGCTCTGGGAGGGGAGCCACACCCAAGAGCCTCAGACCTGAGAGTCCTCCCCTAAACTCCCCAACTCCTGCCCAGAGCCCCTCGCCCAGCCTGGGAGGAGTTCCCTCTCACCGGACGGTGCTCGGGGCAGCACGGAGCCCCAGCATTCGCCCACATTCACCTGTCATGCCCTCATGCCTCCCCCTCCCACCCCCGCACTGAGCCTCCCAGGTGGGTGGGGGCCGGGCTGGGAGCAGGGCGCTTCCGTGAGTCCAGCCCTCGCTGGCCCAGGAGGAAAGGGGGGGCGCGGGCCCTGTCCAGTGGAGACTACTCCCCATCCGCACCCACTCCCCTCAGCCCCGCACATCTCCGGCACGGCCCCCGTGTCACCCACCAAGCTGATGAGGCTCTCCGCCACTGTGTGATGGGAACTGGGCTGGGCCCCGTGGCGGGGGCCCCCTGACCATTCAGACACAAGCAGAGCCCACGAGCCGCCCTCACACAGCCCCACAGGCCCTGGGGACACCCTGACACCCTCAGCTGACACTCCAGATCCTCACAGATAGCCCTCCAGAATCATACCCACACCCATCACACCAAAACAATCACGTTCGCACACACACACACACGCACGCGCCCACCCTGCACGTGGTGCAGACGGTCACAGGGCTGCCACCACAGGCAAGTCAGCTTTGCACAGACAGGCCCGCGGCACACCAGGCACCTGGAGCTGCTCACACACGTACCCAGGGGTTGGAGTGGGTGCAGGGAGCTTCCATGCTGCCTGGCCTGGGGCTGAGACCGAAGGGACACCCAGAGAGGTGGCCACCAGCCCTGTCCACTCTGCCCCCCACCCCCACCCCAATCTCACATAGCCTTCATCTGCAGGGCCACCCTCTGCCCAGGCACAGGGCCTGCCCCTGCGAACCCTCAGGAGTGGAGACCCCGGCCCAGCCTCACCGGCCCCCGCCCCCTTACAGGAGCCCCGACTGGATGCCTGGGCCCCCTGCGTGTCCTGCCCAGGTGAGCGCTCAGTGGTCACTGGGCACGTGCGCGTGGCAGACGTCCTGGGACGGGGCCGGTGGGCGGGGGCCCAGGGAACGGGGGGTGGCCAGCCTTTGCGGTCAGGGTGTACCTCTGTTCTAGCAGCACTGAGCCCCAGCAGGGCCCCGGCTGGGAGCTGGGGCAAGACCCAAGGTGGCCCCTCATCTCTGGATCAGGGTGCCTGGACCCCGGCGTGCTGACCCGGAGCACCGGCGGAGGTCAGGCCCGCCTGGACTGGGTGGTGGCTGGTTCTCCATGGCGGAAGGTGTCCCAGGGCCGAGGGCTGGAGGGGCTGGAAGAGTGGTCACTGAGGACCCTGACTGCCGGCAGGGACCTTCTCTCAAAAACAAAGGGGCGTCTGCAGAGGGCAGCGGTCAGTGGGATCCCCCAAGAGACCAGAGCCGAGCATCCAGGCGATGGGCTGGGGCAGGAGAGGCCAGGACACAGGAGGACAGACAGATGGACAGGCCTGCTCGAGCGGTGGAAAGTCGGGGGTCAGGGCGTGCCCCACTGCTCCCCCTCGCGGGCTCCCAGGTGCCCCAGCCCTGGGACCCCCAGGGAGGACAAACATCAGGGCTTCAGGGTGGTAGGGACACCTGCCCAGGGCGCGGTCAGTGGGTGGAGCCTATGCAGCCCAGGCCTTTCCCCCACGGGCCTTTCCCCAGACCAGCCTCAGGGGTGAACCCCCCACAACCCCCCACATCCCCGCCTCTGCCCAGAGCCTGGAGAGACCGTGACGTCTGTCCCGGTGCCATTCACCAGGGGGACGGGATGGAGGGACACCCCGCTTCCTCAGCCGCGGGCGGAGGGTGGCCTGCAGGGGGTCTGCGGTGCTCCGCCATCCAGCAAGAGGGTGGTGGGTCCAGGCGAGGCTGAAGGGCTGGCGGGGCGGCTCCATGCGCGTCCAGGGCAAGGTGGGGAAGCCCCCTGGGGCAGAGTCGGGAGGCCCCGAGGTCCAGGGGTTGCTGGACGCCCAGGGCCCAGGAGGGCGGGCCGGGCTCTGGGCAAACACGTGCAGGGGGAGCAGATGGGCCACCTCTCCCTGCCCAGGCTCACCCGCGGGGCACCGTGGGCTCCAGGCTGCCATCAAGGGCCCCCTTCCCAGCACCGGGTGTTGGGGGGCAGGAGGCATGGGCCTCATGGAGGCCGGAGCCAGGGAGTGCGATCTGCTTCCCGGAGCTCACACAGCCGCGGAGATAAGGCACAAAATAATTAGTGAGCAGAGTGTATAATTAAGTGCTAAATTGTGTGTTTCAGACTTGCTGAGCTGCGGGAGTGTGAAGAGGGGAAGTCGCCCCAGGCTGGGGACGGGTTCCAAGTGCGGGCGGGGCAGAGTGGCGAGGGGGAGCGGGGGGGGGGGGGGGGGCGGCGCTGGGTGGTGTCAGGAGAGGAGCCCCCACCCCCAGGGGCAGCAGGCAGGATGGCTGGCTGGCTGGGTGGGCAGGGCTGGCCTCACCTGGGAAACGGGTTTCCCGAGCACCCAAGTCTGTGTCCAGAGACCAGCCACAGGGTCTGCCCAGACAGACGGACACACAGGCAGACGGACAAGCGAGAGACGTGGAGATGAGCAAACCGCTGGCTTCGACCCTCCCAGCTCCCAGGCCTGGGGGAGCCCCGTTCAGAGGGGCCCTCCCTCTGCGTGCCCTACTCCAGGGGCCAGGAGGTGTGCGGCCTCCCAGGGCGGGGATGCTGGCCGGCGGAACATCCCCGAGAGGCCTTCGGAAGCAGAGTGTTCTGCGCGGGCTTCAGGCCACGGGGCTCTAGGCTCGAGCAGACGGTGCCTGCCGGAGCAGGGGTAGGGGAGTGGGGAAGATGTGGAGGCAGGGCTGCGAGGTCGCTCTCCGCACCCTGGGGGCAGCCAGGCAGATGCTGGGACCCAGGCGGCGTGCCCCTGGCACCGTGAGAGCCGGCGGTCCCCCTTGGCAGCGCCGTGCTTGCAGCTGCGGCCTGCGACACACACGTCGTGACAGGCCCGTCCTGCACCAGGGACAGCGCTGTCCCCAAGGGCACCGTCACAGCCAGGCACCACGGCACACCTCTCCTTCCCACGCCCAGGCAAAGCGCTCCAACGGCTTGGCTGCCATCAAGGGAGCCCGGGGACAGGCCCCCAACTCTGCAGCGGCTCCACACTCCAGCGGGAGGAGCTCAGAACGAATTCACCCCCCGACGGTGTTTGCTGAGCACCAGCTGGGCCCCGGGCACCATTCTGTGGGGCAAACATGTAAAGCCACGAGGTAAAGGGGAGCGTGGTGGAGGCGGCCAGGGCTGGAGCCGCTGAGACTCGGGGGCAGGGACCCGAAGGAAGCAGGAAGGTGGATGGGGACCCCAGGGACGGGCCAGCGTCCAAGCAAGGGGCCGGCAGGTGCACAGGCCCCAACAGGGCAGGCCTGGCTCGTCCTGGGGCTGCGTGGGGCCCGAGAGTGGCTCAGCACGCATGAGCAGGAGCTGCCCGGCCCGAGAGGACCTGGGTCCCCCTCCGCCAGGGCTCAAGCCCATTTCCATCATGGCCAGCGTCCCAGACCGCGGTGTGGAGGCCAGCTTCCAGAGAAGGCCCAGCTCCAGGCCCCCAGCGAGGGTTCACTGGCCTGCGCAGCAGAGTCCAGACTGAGGTCGCCTTCACTCCTGGGCTCCGGAGGCCTTGCGGTGGTGAGCTATGGAGAGTGGGCCGGGGAGAAACAGACAGAGTTGGGGTGCAGGGCCGGCCCCCGCAGTCTCCTAGGCGTGTACACTGAGGTGGGTGGGAAACCCACAGCTAGGAATGGGGGCTACTCCAGATCCCGCGAGGGGAGCGTCCTGGGGCAGTGGGGGGCTGTCCTGGGAGTGGGGCAGGGAGGCGCTGCACGTCCAGGGAGGCCTTGAGGCTAGGGGGAGGGCCGGGCAGGAAGGAAGGTGGTCGCGGGCCGGAGGAGGTGATGCCAGCGGGCAGAGCCTCTGCAGGTCGGCCGGCGGAGGGGGCGGGGTTCTATTTTCAGATGACAGGAGCACCCCCCCCCTTCCCCGCGCCGTCCACTCCAGGGGAGGGATCCCAAGGGCGCTCAGGTGGCGGGCTTTCCATTTTCCTGCGAGGCCGGCGCCGGCTCCCCCCGCCCCAACCCTGGGTCTGAGTCCAAGCCCACAGCCCCCGGCACTGAAGCCTGAAGCCCGGAGGGAGGGCCTGGGGGCGGGGCCACGAGGTGGGTGGGGCGGGGCCAGGCTGGGGCCCTGGGATGGGGCGGTGGGCCGGGCCGGGATCGCGGGTGTCGGGGGCGAGCTGGGATGGCAGGAGGGGGCGGTTGGGATACAGGTGGGGAGACCTGGTTGGGATCGCGGGTGGGGGACCGCGCCGGGATACAGGTGGGGGCCGGGCTGGGATGGCCCGTGGGGGCGGCTGGCATACAGGTGGCGTGCGGGGTGCAGACAGCTGGGGCGCCGGGGCCGGGGCCGCAGCAGCTGAGGGGCGAGCTCCCAGCCGGTGCGATGCCGCCCCTGCCGGCAGCGCTGGGCACGCGCCGCCTGCGCTGCTGGGGCCGCGAGGCGGGGGCGGGGGTGGGAGCGGGACGAGGGGCTCTGGCGCGGTCTGCAAGGCGGGGCGCGAAGCTGTGGCTCTCCCTGTCCCTCCGGACAGCCCCTCCGCCCCTGGGTCTCGTTCGTTCACTGCGGGACCAGCCAGGGTCGCCCAGTGAGGGTGGCGGCGCTGTCCCCGCAGGCCTGCGGGCTGCATGACCCCTGAGCCTCAGTTTACTCGTCTGTAAGTTGGGGTCACAGCACCCCGTTTCTGCCTTATAGTCTTCATCTCTCAGGCCGGTAAACCCCCAGAAGGTGGAGTGCAAGTGCTAAATTCTCTAGCAGTTTATAGACAGTGTTCGTCCAAACCTGCCTTTTTTCATTCATTTCCTCTTAGCTCCGGAGCAAAACACACGGAGACCTTGAACTGCAGAGTGTGGTGTGTGAAGATTCTGGATTTTGAGAAACAAGGACCCTCCAAAGTCAAGCAGCTTTGAGCCCCATTAAAACACGTCTGGATAACTAAAAATTTTAAATGCACTTAAAAGGGGAAAAAAGAGTCAAAAGATGAATGAGAAACCGGGGGAAGCGTCCACAACTCACATCTCAAACATCTAACCTGGGGCAGCAGACTCACTGTCCCCATAGCAGGCCCTGTCAGCGCTCCTGCGGTGACTGCAACAGCCAGACAGGGAGCCTGGCTGTGTGCCCCAAGGGGATTTTGTTGATAAAAAAAATAGCAAGTCAGCAGGCCTGATTGAGCCTACAGGCTATCAGTCAGCTCAGTTCAGTCACTCAGTCATGTCCGACTCTTTGCGACCCCATGGAGTGCAGCACGCCAGGCCTCCCTGTCCATCAGCAACTCCCGCAGTTTACTCAAACTCAAGTCATTGATGCCAGCCAGCCATCTCATCCTCGGTCGTCCCCTTCTCCTCCTGCCCCCAATCCCTCCCAGCATCAGGGTCTTTTCAGATGAGTTAGCTCTTCGCATGAGGTGGCCAACGTATTGGAATTTCAGCTTCAGCATCAGTCCTTTCAATGAACATTCAGGACTGATCTCCTTTAGGGATGGACCAGTTAGATCTCCTTGCAGTCCAAGGGACTCTCAAGGTTAGTGCTCAGCTTTCTTTAGAGTCCTGCTCTCACATCCATACATGACCACTGGAAAAACCATAGCTTTGACTAGATGGCCCCTTGTTGGAAAGTAATGTCTCTGCTTTTGAATATGCTGTCTAGGTTGGTCATAGCATTTCTTCCAAGGAGCAAGCATCTTTTAATTTCATGGCTGCAGTCACCATCTGCAGTGATATTTGGAGCCCAGAAAAATAAAGTCAGCCACTGTTTCTACTGTTTCCCCAACTATTTGCCATGAAGCGATGGGACCGGATGCCATAATCTTAGTTTTTTGAATGTTGAGTTTTAAGTCAACTTTTTCACTCTCCTCTTTCACTTCCATCAAGAGGCTCTTTAGTTCTTCACTTTCTGCCATAAGGGTGGTGTCATCTGCATATCTGAGGTTATTGATATTTCTCCCGGCAATCTTGATTCCAGCTTGTGCTTCATTCAGCCCAGTGTTTCTCATGATGTACTCTGCATATAAGTTAAATAAGCAGGGTGGCAATATACAGCCTTGACGTACTCCTTTCCTGATTTGGAACAAGTCTGTTGTTCTAATTGTTGTTTCCTGACCTGCATATAGATTTCTCAGGAGGCAGGTCAGGTGGTCTGATATTCCCATCTCTTGAAGAGTTTTCCAGTTTGTTGTGATCCACACAGTCAGAGGCTTTGGCGCAGTCAGTAAAGCAGAGGCAGAGGCTTTATGCAGAAGCAGACGTGGTAGGCGCAGGCCATGGTCTGGTCCACTTTCATCAATATTTGAGGAGCTCCTAGAAACCAAGAAGAGGCAGCCCAACGAAAGTGGGGAGAAAACAGCAAAAGACGGTTTTTCAAAAAGGAAACTCAAAGGCCTTGAGCCAGCGTGACAGACACCTGTGCTCTCACGTGACCTGGGGAGCCGACATGAAGGACCAGAGACGCTGTGCACGGGAACGCACGGGAACCAGGTCCCAGCCGTGGCTCTGGGGGGAGCATCTGGCGGTGCCCACAGACGGGATGCCGTCTGTCCAGCAGGGTCTGGCCCTGACCCTGCAGCCCAAGCCAACACTGGACCTGCGGACACAGCTGGGCCTGCGGAATGACGAGGTTACCCTGTGGGAGCTGGGGTCCGAGTCTGTGACGTGTGAGCACAGCCCACCCGGGAACTGGTACAGAGTCTCTGCTTCAGATGCCCAGGGGCCAGCACAGAACCAGGAAGGCAGCAAGGCGGCGCCTGGCAGGAAGGGGAGGCCGTCCTGCTGGCCTGCTGCTGTGTGTTTGTACTTGTGGGAGGAGCCCTGAGAAACTGTCTGGGGAGTGGCGGTCAGGCACAGGGAAGGGAGGGCTTCAAACCCTGGCAGCTCTGAAGCCCGGTGAGGAGGTGTCTTCCCAGCAACGTCGAGCTTTGAGATCCGTGTGTGGCTGTGAGGAAACAGGGGCAACAAGCCACACCCGGCAGAGTGCGTGTGCGTGCGTGTGCATGCTCAGTCACGTCTGACTCTGCGACCCCGTGGGCCGTAGCCCGCCAGGCCCCTCCGCCCATGGGACTCCCCGAGCGAGAGCAGCCGAGGGGGCTGCCGTGCCCGCCTCTGGGGGATCCTCCCGAGAAGGGACGGAACCTGAGCGTCCTGAGGCTGCTGCGTTGGCAGGCTGTTGGCTGTTTGCCACCTGAGCGGCCCCCCAAGGACGCCCCCAGACCAGCTGGGCAGCAGACATGGTCCCGCCCGCAGCACTGGAGTGCCCTCTATCAGCCCCTCTACCAGCGGGCCGTCCTGCCGTAGAATGCCTCCCGGGACTGGAAGCTCACCGCCTGGCAAGGAGGGGGTCCCGGCCGCTTGGTTCTCTCAGAAGCGCCCCTCACTCACAGGCGTGCCCTCCCCCCACCGGCTCTGTCAGGGAAGCCGCACCAGCCCTCGGGGGCCGGGACACGGGGGGCTGCAGGGTCCTGGGCGCCCCCGGCGCCCCTTTCAGCCCAGGCGCCTTCCGCGGGGTCGCCCTGAGCTGCAGGGGCCACAGCAGCCCAGCCGGCCTCTCGCGAGACTCCCTGCCTTGGCCGTGTCAACCGCTAGCGAGGCTGGGGCGGCGGGAGCCTCAGGGCCTTTGCACTCGCCCTCGGTGCTGTCAGGAAGGCTGCGTGTCCGCCTCTTCCCTCCCAGCTTCACGGGAGGAATGGGAGCTCCTTGGCGAGGCTGACGGCCTTGGGTGGCCACGTTCCCCAGTCGTTCCCTTTCCCGACTCCTCCCGGGGCCGTCTCGTCCTGGGGCCGTCACGTGTGTTTATCAGCTGCGTCCCGCGGCTCCAGAGGACCAGGTCCTTGTGGGTCCCCGTGCCTGGACGGCGGTGTGGGGCCTGCCAGCGCCGAGCCTCCAGGGCCGCGGGGCTGACTGTCGTCTCCTGAGTCTGTCACTGGCCTTGCCCTCTGTCCCCCGCCCTCCCGGGGAAACACCAAGCTCTAAATTCCGTTGAAAACAGTGTAATTGCCTAATTGCTCTGCTCTTTGATGCAGCGGCCGGGCCAGCCTGGCAGAAAACTGAAGCTCAGCCAGAGGGGATCGCAGCGGCAGAGAGCCGGGCACCCAGCCCAGAGCCAGGACAGGAGGGTGGCAGGCTGGCGAAGGAGCGCATGGGCCCGGCGGGCACGGCCTGCGTGTTGGGACATCCCCGCCACCGTGTGCCACCCTGAGACCTGGGGAGCCCCTTTTCCTCTGCGTTTTGCAGGAATGACGCTCAGACTCAAGGGGCAGACTGCTCTGTGGGCGGCAGGAGTCTCCCTTCCCCACCCTGGTCCCCAACACCCGCTGCTCCCCAGATGCAGGCACCTGTGTGTGCTGGGGGTCTAGAGCGGCCGTTCCATCTTGTTCCCACTCACCGTGCCGCAGGGACCTTCCTCATCTGGGCTGCCCGGGGCCCCACCCTCCTCACCGCAGCTCTGCGTCCCCCTGGACGCCACAGCTGCCCCAACCGCCTGCCTTTAAGGCAGCATCGCAACTTTGATCTCCTTCGAACTTCAAGGTCGCCTGGGGGAGGGTGTGTGTGCACGCAGAATTCATCGTCATTTTCAAAAGCGCATTGTTTTTCGTCACCACGCAGCATCACTTACTTCCCGTGGGTCCCCCAAGCCCACAGCCGTCCGGACTCAGAAACCAGCCCGGTTACTCACTGGCTGTGACTCGGCTTTATCCAGGCGGGCGCCGGGCAAACAAGACTGTTCTCAAGCTGCGTCCTTATTTCCCTCGAGGGCTGAGCACACCACCCCCACCCCGAATCGCGGCCCCGAGTGCCGCCAGCGCCGTGATCAGGAGCCACGCAGAGGGACATTCCTTGAAGCAGAGTCTTGGCACTCCCCCCGCACTCCGTGCTTCGGGCAGCTTCCCGGCAGCAGCGGGACTTTGAGTCAGGGGTGTGCTCTGCGCCGTGTGTGTGTGCCTTGGTGTGTCTCCCGGCCTGCGCTCAGAGGCTGGAGCAGGTCCCCACACACCTGCCGTGGGTTTGCACATGGGCTGCGCGCACCTTCTCTCCACCCCGAGTCAGAGCCGCCGCCTCTGCTGGGAGCTGAGAAGACTACCTCCAGAGTCTCCCACGCCTGCGGCTGGCCCTCCCCTGGACTCAGGGCTCGGGGGTCTGCAGGCCTCACCCGGCCCCAGGGGGGCCCGCCTTGGTCAGAAACACGGCCCAGCCAGCCTGGCGACTTGGGGAGAAACCTGCGTTACTGCAGGGCCAGGACATCAGGCCCACATGGTGGGGGGGGGGCAGAAAGGGGTTGTCTGGAGCCCCCGGCTGTCTCGTGGTTCTGACACTGGAAAGCGTGGGCCCGGAGCCTCACTGCTGGGTCAGAACCAGAGCTCCACCACTTTCCTACAGCAGGAGTTTGGCCGGGTCACCAAAACCTCTGAGCCTCAGTTTTCCCGTCTGTGAAACAGGGACAGTGGCAGCACCTGCCGAGCTCAGTGCTGAGAGGGTCACAGGGCCACTGGGTGTGCGGGGGGGCCTCGAGGCAGCGCCTAGCACGGGTGGGAGCTACGCACGCGTCTCTTCTGCAGACACCTGAGTGCGTGCAGTCAGCGCTCTTCTCCTCTGGGGGCCAGGAAGGCCAGCGTCTAGCAGAGGAACCGACCTCAGGGAGAGCGGGCTTGTTCCCAGCAGAGGCCCCGGCCAGCGGTGTCCCAGCCTGGACCTGCCGGCTTTCGCCCGCCACGGCTCACCTGGACAGGCAGGGGGGGTGAGAGGCAGCGTCCACGAGGCACGGAAGAAAGCGTGGCGCCGAGTATTTAAAAGAAAGAAAGTGCATGTCGCTCAGTCGTGTCCGACTCTTTGTGACTCCATGGACTGTACAGTCCATGGAATTCTCCAGGCCAGGATACTGGAGTGGGGAGCCTTTCCCTTCTCCAAGGGACCTTCCCAACCCAGGGGTCAAGCGACGGTCTCCTGCATCGCAGGCGGATTCTTTACCGGCTGAGCCACCAGGGAAGCCAAATGTTTAAAGGCAACTCTCCATACCGGATGTTCAGGAAAATTCCAACTAAGACACTTCCGAGCAGGTATATGGATCTTAATCTGGGTCAACAGACATAGCTTTTTTCTCATCAGTGTATCAGGTGTCGCGCCTGAGAGGGACCTTGTTTCCGGGATGAGGCCTTTGGGGTCTGGATGCTGTCTGTCAGAGGGTGGGGCCGGGGCCGGGAGGAGCGCAGGGAGGCTGCTTCCCAGCGCCCTCTGGTGTCCAGTGGGAAGTCACAGGCCGGGCAGCCAGGCCGGATCGGAGTCCACAGGCTCCAGTGTTTTCCAGTCACTCCGTCGTGTCCGACTCTTTGCCACCCTGTACACTGCAGCACACCAGGCCTCCCTGTCCAAGACCATCTCCCAGAGCTTGCTTAAGCTCACGTCCACCGAGTCGGTGATGCCATCCAACCTTCTCGCCAGAGTAAACGTCCCCATACAATCCCTAACCAATCTGACTAAAGGGCTGCAAAAACAAGTGACTCGGTAAGCGTCAACATTCCCACCCACACGGCTGGCCGGTGAGCGCTGGGCAGCGCGGAGTTCCGGGGGCCGCAGGCTGGGGTGCCGGCACCGGGGAGGGCCATCTCCCAGGTAGGCCTACCGCCCAGCCTTCCGGGGAGAAGTCCTGCGGCATGCACCCACTCCGGGGGTCTCGCCTGGAGAACCCCAGGGATGGAGGAGCCCGGCGGGCTGCAGTGCGCGGGGTCGCCCGAGCACGCGCTGTCATTAGGATCACGCCCCCTTTCACAGTCAGGGTCCCTGCTTCCCTCTGAATAATAAACATAAGCAACTAGCGCGTGAACAATGGGTGAGAAGTGTCTCCTCCCAGGGGCAGCCAGCCCTCACGTGTCTGGCCCTGAAGTAGATTGTTCACCATGGAGACAGTCGGCAGAAGGTCCATGGGGCCTGCAGCTCCGACGGTGCGGTCCTATCCACGTGCTTTCCCCACGTGAGTGTTTGCGTGGAGGTGGTCTGGTGGGTATCGAGCAGGAGGAAGGTCCGTCTGCAGGGAACACACAGGATGGCATCTGCGGGGCTGGCACTGTGCCCACCCTGGCTGTCGATGCTCCAGGGAGGCAAGTCCCCTGTTCCCGTCTATGCATCTGAAACTGAGGCCAGAGGGTTCAGGTCACTCACGGCGGCAGAGTCTGACCTGCGCCGGGCTCCCTGACTTCCCGCCCCTCCCGGCCTCAGAAAGGACTCCCTGCTCGGACGCTCAGTGTCCCCTCAAACGATGGATCAGGCAGGTCAGACTATAACAGGCCCTCCGCGACCCCCGGTGGACGCGGGGGCCAGCTGTGACTATTCTGAGATGGATGAGAATTCCCGGAGCGAGGAGGGAGCGTCCTGGATGGGAGTTAAGTCTACTGACATTTATGTATTTGAAATCAGAGACTCAAAAGTTTAATTTTAATAATGCCCACATGCCATCGGCCATCAGAGATATGACATCATCACCCGCTGGGCCTGGAAAATTTCCCAGTGCACCCGTGTTTGCTACTACAAGAATAGCTGTGACCTCAGGGACCCCTTGAGGGGTCTCAGAAGCCCCGAGGGCGAGGAAGGACCCAGTGTGAGATCTCCGGGTCTGTGGCCCGATCGCCCCAACCACTGGGAGAAAGAACCCAGACCTCCATCCCCTGGATCTGCCCGGGAGCCCCTCGTGTGCACAGGGGATCAGACAGAGCACAGGGCAGGCGTCGGACACCAGTCACTGCCAAACAGAACGGACAAGGAGATGCTCCACCCACACAGAGGAGAGCGGACGGGAGGTGGGGCCGGACGGACGCCCAGTGAGGACCGCAGGTGGGAGAGCTGTGTGAGCTCGCTGGTTAGAGGCAAAGCCCGTGGTCTGCGGATGCACACGCGTGTGCTCTGCTGACAAATGGGAAATTCACGCCGGTGGGCACGTGGTCCCAGGGCTCAGGCAGGGTCAGGAGGGGACACGGGGGCTCTTGTTGTCTCGCTGATGCCTAATCCCCGAAGTTGTTATTAAAACACCGCCCAGGCGCTGTTATTAAAACTTCGTCTCCAGCAGCTGCTGAGGGCGGGGCCTCGCCCCTGCAGCCCTGGGCAGAGGCCGCGCCCACAGCACCCGACGTCCTCCCCGCAGAGGCAATGCCCGCGCCGCCTCCGGTGGCCCATTCTCTTCTGCCCATTGTCGATGTTTTCAGCTTGTTGAGCCTACTTTTTTTTTCCCCCTTCCTCTTGGTACCCAACAGTGGAATTTTAGTTTCCAGCCTTGGAAACTCTTAAGGCTTTCTTAGTGCTGATAAGAAGGAATCTCTGAGAGATAAGGAAAGTCACATCCCGCGTCCTCCCAGCTGCGAGCACACAGCTGCTCCCTGGAAGCTGAAAGCTGGTCCTGATGGGAGGGCAACGGGGACCATTCCCTGGGCGCCCCGAAGTCCTGCCAGTGCGGGGACTGGCAGGAGGGAGAAGTCTGATCCTTCTTCCCCCCAAAACCCATGCTGCCCCCTAGTCCTGAAGGGCCGCCCGGCAGGCAGAGTGAGGACCATCCCACCGGGGGCACGGGCAGCGCCCAGCCCGCCAACCCTCCACGCCGCCACCTTCCACTCTGTTCCTTTTTATTAGAAAACAGATCAGGAAAATAGACGCACTTCGGCCCACCCGTTGGTGCGGGCTCTGGGGCACGGGTGGGCGGTGAGGAGGCCAGTCCAGTCCCGGGGCCCAGGCTGCAGGGAGACGGCAGCCGGCCGGCCCTGGGACACACGGTCGGGGCTGCATCCCTGAGTGGGACAGGGGCGGCTGGGAGGGGAGCGGCCCCGGCTGAACAGAGGTGGGGACGGAGGGTGGGCAGGGCCCCTCGTCTGCTCTGCTGGGACTCTCTGCCCCCGGCCCCGCGCGGCCAGTCTCCTGCGGTCCTGCCCCCGGGCCGGCTGCGTCAGGCGTTGATGGCCTTCCAGCGCTCACTGTCCAAGCTGTTGATACTGCCGGTGTGGCAGGGCAGGGAGGCCACGTCGTCCAGGTAGGCCACCCCGGCCGAGTCGAACTGTGTGCTGGCCGCTCCGGCCGCCTCCAGGCCCTCCCTCCAGGCCACTGCGTAGGGCTGGGGCAGGTGCATGTCCGGCTCCTCAGTCTCATCCACTTGGCATTTGTAGGAGAAGAGAATCTTGGGCTCCGAGCTGGTGGGGAGGAGAGTCAGGGGGCCTCCATGAGTCCAGAAGGCCCTCTTGTGCTGGGGCTGGGCCCCTGACACCCACCCCTGGAGGCACCCTTCCTTGTTTGCCCTCTGAGGTCCACTGGGACACGTATGAGCCCCCCAGCTCCAGGCAAGTGAACCCGGGGAGCACCTGCCTTCTCACGTCAAGTGGGTGGATGGAGTCCATCCTGGGGAACGGTGGGCCTTAACCTGCAGGTGTGCGTAGCACCAGGCGCCCACCGCTCTGAGCCCCGCCCGCCCCACTCGCCACCGCCCACTGGGCACACACGTGTGCGCATACGTGTGGGCATGCTTTCACATGCACCCTCGGCCTCCTCAGCTCCTGGAAGCCTGGGCGCCTGAGCCCGAGGCCGGGAGGATGGGAGGCCAGAGAGTGGGGGGTGGAGGCAGGGTTGCGCGTGCGCAAGCGACCCTGCCCACGGCCTGCGACTCAAACTCCCACCCCGCATCCCTCGCGCGTGAGCCGCTCACCCAAAGAAGCCGCGCAGGAAGGCCACGTAGATGAGGGGCGCAAAGAAGCTGAAGTAGAGGAAGGTGGTGGCGTCCACGCAGCTGGGGGCAGGGGCGAGTCAGGGCTGCGGCGGGGGACCTGCGCCCCTCTCCTGGCCCCGCCCCCGCCCCCGCACATACCAGAGCCCCTCGATGACGTCCGCGCACAGCAGCGCGCTCCCCAGTCCTTGCACCAGGTTGAGCAGCGCCAGGATGCCCGCGTACACGTAGAAGCTCCTCCGCGCTGCGGGGCAGGCGCGTGAGGCCCTGCCCGGGGCCAGGGCCCGCCCAGGGCACCCACCACCACACCCCGCCTCGCTGCCCCCCCCCCCCCCCCCCCCCACCCCCGCCCACCCCCCAACCACTCCCCACCCCCATCACCCCCTACCCCCTACCCCCAACCCGCCACGCCCGGCCCCACCCCGGGCACTCACACGGCAGGGAGATGCGCTCCTTCAGCGGGGTCTTGGGGAGCACGACCACCAGGGAGTACACCTGTGGAGGCAGCGGGGCTGACCGGGGCGCCCAGCCCCTCAGCAGCCCGCCCAGGCCCCGTGGGCAGCCCCGGCCCCCCGTCGGCTCACCAGGAAGAAGAAACAGGAGCTGACGACCCAGAACTGGCGGCCCCCGTGCCCGTAGATGTTAAAATCCTCGGCCGACAGGTGGGCGTCGGGGTACAGGATCTCCAGCGTGCCCTGCGGCGGGGCGGGGGCGGGCCTCAGGGGTTCCCGCAGCCCGCCCGACTAAGGCCCTCCGTCCCCCGCTCCAGCCTCCTCTCCGCCACAGCCCGCCCCCAGGCGGGGGACCCCACTAGCAGAGGGCCCTCTGGAGGCTGGCCCTTGGGGGGGCCTGCAGAGCTGCCGGCTGCTTGCTGAAACAGCAGGTCCAGCCTGGTGGATGAGAATCCGAGGCGCCCAACGCGCGGCTGGCAGGCGATTCCTTCGCGGCATTGAATGTCTGAGCCCCTGCACTTGATGGCCTGACGCCCCCCACCCAGGACCAGAGGCAGTGCACGCCCAGGCCCCCGCTGCCTGCCCCCTGCCCCTCACCTGGGTGACGGAGTAGGCCAGCGACAGCACCGTGGTGATGGCCAGCACCCGCTTGATGCTGGACTTGCTCTCCAGGTGCCCTGGAACAAACGTCCTGGTCAGGGGGTGGGGCCAGCCCCGGGGGCGGGGCAGGGGCGGGGCCAGCACCGGGGGCGGGGCTGGGGTGGGCGCAGGCCACAGGGGCACACACACCGAAGGCCAGGCCCAGGATGACCACGCTCAGCTCGATGGCCAGCAGGAAGAAGCGCGTGATCTCCCACAGGATCTGGACACAGTGGGGCAGAGCGTCAGCCCTGGGGCCGGCGCCCCTCCCACACCCAGTGCCCCCACCGACAGGCCCAGCCCACCTTGTCAGCCACCGTCGCCGCGTCTGATGTGCTGACCGTCATGGACACCACCGCCCGGGCAATGCCCACCAGCGCCACCACGAACACCTGGGGAGGCAGAGAGGACCCAGGGTTGGGGGGAGGTCACACCAGGGAACGACTTCTCCCAGAATCGCTTCTGTGGGTGCAAGACTGTACCATCTGACCCCTGAGCCTGGAAAACCGTGTCCAACCTCGGGAGGCTGACACCGCTTGGGGCCACATGCCCGCCGCGTGCCAGGCAGCCAGGGCCGGGAGCTCTGTGTGCTCCCACTGGGCGTGTGCTCACAGCGCCGTGAGCTAAAAAGATCCGCAGCACATCTGATGGACGGGCACTGAGGTCTAGAGGGGCCGTGCCGCTGGCCCCAGGTCTCTTGGCACAGCCAGAGGTCAGAACACGCTGGGCATCCCCCACCTGGCACCCACTCCCCTTTCCCTCAAGCCATACTTCCCCAGTTTGCTCCCTGGGGCCACTCCCCTCCTCGGTCCATGCGGTCTCGCTGAGCTGACCCCTCCCTCCCAGCTCCAGAGTGTCTCTTTCCCTGCGAGTCAGGGATGAACAGGGGTCCCAGGTGGGCCACTCAGAGGTAACGCCAGAAATGCAGTGTGCAGCCACCAAGGGGTGCCCTTCCGCTGCAGCTGGCAGGGGGTCAGCTCAGGGAGGTCAGCACACAGCTGCTCGTGGATGCTTTTGATACTGTGCGGGGAGAACGCACGTGAAGGTAAGGCCAGCAGCAAGCGGACGTGCAAAGAGAGGGTTGACAGCGTCAGGTAACCCCTGGATGCAGCCACACCTGAAGCTGGTTATTCTTTACAAAGACAGCTAGTAATTCCCTGTTTTGCTTAAGCCAGGTGGAACTGGGTTTTCTGTCACCAATTGGAATGAACTCACCAGGATATAAAAAGTGATAAAGATGGGGCTGGAGGTGACTCGAATCTTGGCCCGAGCAAATGGAAGCTTCCAGAGCAAGAAGATGAGAAACAGCACATTGGGGATGAGCAGCAGGAGGTCCCAGTACCGGACCCTAGAAGACGGGCATAGCAGGCGGCTCCGCGGTGGGGCTGTGCCTGCCCCCCAGCACGCCCGCCTCACACACACAGCACACACACAAATACACAGGGCTGTGCCTGCC
>NW_024070193.1:743537-774232 GCF_014754425.2 Oryx dammah
GCCTCACACACACAGCACACACACAAATACACAGGGCTGTGCCTGCCCCCCGCACACACGCGTGCACACACAAATACACAGGGCTGTGCCTGCCCCCCGCACACACGTGCCCACAGGGCTGTGCCTGCCCCCTGCACACACGCGTGCACACACACGCCCACAGGGAACCCCTCTCACGGGCAGGGCCATGCCCCTCACCGCGAGGTCCCCACGTCCTCGTACAGCAGCAGCAGGCAGCGGTGCGGCACGCTGATGTTGGGCGCCAGAGGTGGGGGCGAGCTGGCTCCCATGTCCCAGGTGTCCATCCTGCCAGCAGCCAGCCCTGTTGGGGGAGGGGAGAGTCAGCACGTGAGCAGCACCAGGGTCTTGGGGTCCCCAACCCCGTAGGCAGGAGGGGGTGTCTGCAGGGAGCGCGGGGCCCGGCAGCAGGACGTGACAGGTGCCAGCATAGAAAACGAGGACTGAACAGGCCGTGCTCCTGACCCGGCGCCCCCGCCCCCGGCAGTCCGCGACAGCCTGGGGCGCGAGCAGCCCAAGTGCCACCATCAGCAGAATGCCCGCTCAGCAGGGTGTCTGTGCCAACGTTAGAATGCTGCCCACAAACAGGAGCGAGTCCCTGTCCCGGCCTGGCAGGCACCACGCTGAGTGGAGGCCGGGGAGGGGCGCCCGGTGGAGGGCGGCAGGCCCACGGTGGGGTCGGTGCGCGGGTGTGCTGGCTGTGAGCATGCGCCTGTCAGTGGGGTGCCTTTCTGGGTGGGTTATGGCTTCAGCAGGTTTTCAACAAGGAGGAAGGTGAATTGTTTACGCGTTGAGTGCCCAGGTCGGCCACAAGCAGCTCAGGATGCTCCCTGCCGGGGGCCGGCGCCCGCTGTGCAGGCCGGGGTCGGGGGTGCAGGGGCAGCCCTGCACTTGGGGAAGACTCTGGGGTGGGCGAGCCTGGACCGGGGGCTCAGAACCCCCTGTCCTTCCCTCCCACACAGGCCACCAGCGGCTCTGGGATCAGTCCCCCTCGGCAACTGGATGAGGAGGCCAGGAGGTGTTAAAGGGGATTAAAGGTATTAAAGCACCCGTGCTTACAAACCAAACTTCTAGAGGTACGTGCTGAGAAGAAAACAGGAGGGGAACAAAATAAAATGACAGGAAACACAGCAGAGAGTGCTGGGGTACCCAGGGTCCATGCTGCTTTGTACCAGAGCCATGGATTCTAGCTGGCATGTGGCTTCCCAGAAGCAGGGCCACTTTCCCAGCTTCCCTTCGTGCTGGCTGTGGCCGCGTGACCAAGTTGCGTCCAGCTGGGTGTGAGCAGCAAGGTGTGCTAATTTTCAGGGCAGCCCTCCTCCTTTCCCACTGCCTGGAACTGTGGGTGTGGCGGTGGGAGCAGCAGCAGCCACTCTGGACCACGAGGCAGAAATCATGGAACCCAGGGCAACAGGGTGTCTGGGCCTCGGACAAGCACGTCAGCTGGCACAGACTGCTGTGCAGCAGGCAGCAGAGCCCGTCCACCTCGCCGTCTCAGCCTTGCTCAGTAGCTGAGCCGGAATGTAGAGGAGCACTGCCATAGGCGGGGCTGTCAGAACGGTATTTGGACTGAGACCTAAGTAACTGGAAGTAGCTGGACTGGGGTAATCTGGGCAGAGCGCATCCCGGGGAGGGAGCGGTGGAGGCAACGGCAGGGACAGCAGTGTTGGCCCGTTCACAGGGCACAGGGCACAGGGCACGCTGCTGCCGGAAGAGAGAGGGGAGGGGGGGGGCAAAGGGCACGCTGCCAGCCCAGCCAGCCTCCCTCTAAGCACAACGGGAGGGGGAGGGAGACGGTGGAGGCAGCACCAAAGCAGGGGATGGGGGCAGGGAGACGGAGCACTCGGCCTGCTGGGGGCAGCAGGGGTGGAGTGGTGGGACCTGGGACCGCTTTGGGAGGGTCGGCCAGCAGGACCCACAGATGGACCCATGTAGCAGTGAGGGCAGAGGGCACGGGAAGCTCATTCCAGGTTCCGACCTGAGCCTCGGGGCGCCCGCAGCGGCCTGGCCAACTGCAGACGGTGTCTTCGCGATGCTAAGGTGAGGGGGGTGTCCCTGGGATTGCTAAGGTGAGGACGCTGTCCCCACGATCGCTCAGCAGGTGCTCCATCATTGCAGGACCTCCTTGATGCCCTGTGCTCACAACAAAGACCCTCACCAGCACCAGAAGCTGAAGCCGCTGACCGTAAGCCAGTGGTTTCCAGCGGGGGGTGGCGTGGTCAGTGCGGGCCCCTCAGCAGGGTGGTTCCAGGGCTGCCTCGTGTCCTTCAGGGACCCCCGCACAGCCGAGAGGAGCCGTGGGTGGACGGCGGCCACACAGAGTGGGAGCGCGGCTGGAGGACATCTTTCCCTGGGGGAAGCCTCAGGACCCCCGTCTCCATGCACAGGGTGTAGGTACGACTTACAACACCCCCTCTGCAACCCCAGGGAGCGTTCACACTGGAGTCCACGTGGAATGAGAGCCGGCAGAGGAACACAGAGGAGAGATGCAGACAGCACCGGGCAGGAGCCCCTGGACCCAGCCACGCCTGAAGCTAGGCTCCCCAGCCCCACTGCTGGGGAGGACCTTGCATTCTGAAATCTTTCTTTTCCCTCTCTCAGTGTCACGGGACCGTAGCATCCCCACCAGCAAGGTTGCTGGAAGGATCAGGCAAAAGTAGAGAAGGGAGTCTGCACAGGACCACACACACAACGTGACTGCCGCTTTCTCCCCAGAGCGGGAGCTGGGGGTGTGGGTCCAAGCCCCACTCGCTTCGGGATCTGGGCTGGGGAAGGTGGGTGTCCGCGGTGCCTACCTCCCCCGCCCCGGCCCCGCTCGCCCTGTAAGAGCTGGGGAAGAGGAGAGCCCTGCAGCCCAGCCGGCCTCCAGGGCCCGGGGCCCCTCCCAGGAGGGTGTCCCAGGGCTCGGTGTCTCCCCTGCAGACACAGGGGGCCCCCGGGCCTGATCCAGGGTGGAGCGCTGGTAACAAGTGAACTTGAGGCAGGCAGGGGTGGGATCACACGACGCACAGTAGGTTGCCACAGTGTCAGAGCTCACAAAGTAACTGAAGCTGGAACACAAGCAACAGGACAAGCACCTCTCCCTTCCGGTGGGCGCTCCGGGCCCGTACTTTCTGCGTGCTGACCCGCGGGGCCACCACTCCGGCCTCCAGGAGCAGGCAGCCAGCCGCTGTCCCATTACAGACAGAAGGAGGCTGAGGGGGACCATCAGAGGCCTCCCCGTTCCCCTCCCCCACCACAGGTGAGCTCCAGGCCGTGCCAGAGCGAGGGGTCTGCAGGAGAGAGGGGCCAGGAGGGCAGGCTGGCGGAGGGCACGGAGAGAGGGGGACTTCCTGGGACGCTGAGTGCCCTGGGCAGCCCCGCGCCACTCAGGACCAGGGACGCTGGGACAGACTGTCTCTTCCACCTGGGGAGGACGCTCCTGACCTCGCTGCCATTCCAGAGAACTCCTCCCACCCTCTCGCCCTCCCTCTGTCTACGGCCAGCCTGTGGGCATCATGCCAGTGGTGTGGGCCCTGCGTGCTGGACCTGGGCCAGAAGGGCCCTACTTCTCTGAGCCTCAGCCTCTCTGAGTTTCTGGGTCTCCCCGGTCTGTGCAGAGGTCCTGGAGGGAGCCCTGCAGAAACAGAAAACCCTGAGCAGACGGGCTGCTGTGGAAACACCACTCAGGGCAGCCGGCCCCAGCTGCTCACGGAGATTTCAATCCTGAACTGAATGTTTCACAACCATTATCCTCCAGACTTGGGGAGGGGGGTGGACCCTACCAGGAGCCCCCAGCAGGGAAGACAGCCCTGTGCCTTCTGGCCTGACCTCTGCAGACTCCCTTCGACTTGGCCGGCTGCGTGCTCTCCCAGCCCGCAACCAGATCGCACCCTTTGGGCCAGCTCCTCTGAGGCGCCCTCCCTGACCACCCCTTCCATCTGAAATGGCCCTCAGCTGTGCGTCTATGTGTCTGTGGGACGTCCAGCCCGGGCGGGTCATGACCCAGTTCTCGGGGGGGGGGGGGACAGCCAATGTGGTGAGCTGGACAGATGAACGTCCAGCAGCAGAGAGAGGGCGGCCCAGCCCTCCTGGACAGCGGGAGGCCCGTCCGGGAGGCCCCACGGCCCCGTCCCCACCACACAGCGAGGACAGGTCACTTCCCGCTGCCCCTGCCAGGAGACCCCCCCCCCCCCCCCCCTCTCGGACGCGGGAGCCGGAGGTGACCATTCGCAGACACGTCTCGGCGCACAGCCTGGGGTGCAGGATCCGGGAGCTCGGTCTCCCCGGGGACCTTGGGCCTGCCTCTGGGCGGGAGGCCCGCTCCCGGCGGCAGGAGGCGGGACAGGGACGTTCGGGATCGGCTCGCGCACCTGGCCAGAGCAGGGGCTTCCCCTTACCTGGGGCCCCGGCCTCCCATCCGCCGCCGGGCGCGGACCCCTGCAAAGGCCGCGGGCCTGGGCCTCCGGCGCTCGGGCCGGGAAAGTGGCGCGGGGAGCGTGGCGCGGGAGGCCGGCTTCGGGAGACCGGGCGGGAGACGCGACCAGGACACGCGATCCGCCTGACCCCGCGCGGCCCTCCCGGCAGCGGCGACCCGGAAGGGAGGCGCGTCCTCTGCGTTCCGCCAAAACTGCAAAAACAGCCACCGTCCCTGCCCGCGGCGGCGCGGGGACCCGCCCCCAGCCGGCAGCAACCAATAGAAACGGAGTTACGCCTGAACGGGGGCGGGGCGAGTGCCGAGGACGGAGCCAATCGGGTCTCCGGGAGGCGGGGCGGCCCGCCGGCCTCTTAAAGAGCCAGCGCGCGGTCCTCTCAACCAAGGGTTGCGTCCGCAGTCCTTTGCGACCTACCTGTGCACGCCCGCCTCCCGCAGCGCGCCCTCCACCAGCGTCCGGGGAGGCGCTCCGCCGCCTCCGGCCCGGTGACCTCCGGGCCCCCGGGACTAGCCCCCACCCGGGCCCGGCGCGGCCCCTTCGCACCTGCCCACGCACCCTCCGCCTCCAGGCCACCCTGCAGGCGGACTGTCATCCGTCCCTTTTCGCAGAGCAGACCCCGGGGCGGAGGCGTTAAGCGCTTCCCCCGAAGTCACAGGACCAGGAAGTGACAGGACCCAGGCCTGGGGCTTGGCCTGCTTTCCCTCACCGCTGACCTGCAGGAAGCCCTCCCAGATAGCCTGCTCTTCCCCTCCTGCGTCTGTGCGGGGTTTACTCCTCTGCCCGCCACCACGAGGCTCCGCCTGGCCTGGCCCCTCCCGTCTCCTCGTCCTCATCCCTCCCACCCGCTTCTCTCTGGGTTCCCCGTTTCTCTTCCTTGACTACACCAAGCTTCCTTACCTGTGGGTCTGTCACTTAACACACACTTCCACTTGACACCCTAGCCAAAGTAGCCGTCCAGTCTCCGTAACACAAAGCCCTTTCGTTTCGTTCTCAGTTGCTACCAAAACTGGATTCTTTATTCTGGAGGTGTTAAGTTGACTTCATGGGAAATAGATGGGGAAACAGTGGAAACAGTGTCAGACTTTATTTTGGGGGGCTCCAAAATCACTGCAGATGGTGACTGCAGCCATGAAATTAAAAGATGCTTACTCCTTGGAAGAAAAGTTATGACCAACCTAGATAGCATATTCAAAAGCACAGACATTACTTGCCAACAAAGGTCCGTCTAGTCAAGGCTATGGTTTTTCCAGTGGTCACGTATGGATGTGAGAGTTGGACTGTGAAGAAAGCTGAGCACTGAAGAATTGATGCTTTTGAACTGTGGTGTTGGAGAAGACTCTTGACAGTCCCTTGGACTGCAAGGAGCTCCAACCAGTCCATCCTAAAGGAGATCAGTCCTGGGTGTTCATTGGGAGGACTGATGCTGAAGCTGAAACTCCAGTATTTTGGCCACCTCATGTGAAGAGTTGACTCATTGGAAAAGACTCTGATGCTGGGAGGGATTGAGGGCAGGAGGAGAAGGGAACGACAGAGGATGAGATGGCTGGATGGCATCACAGACTCCATGGACATGAGTTTGAGTGAACTCTGGGAGTTGGTGATGGACAGGGAGGCCTGGCGTGCTGTGATTCATGGGGTAACAAAGAGTCGGACACGACTGAGCGACTGAACTGAACTGAACTGAGTTGAAAGACACAACCAAGGTAAAGAGCAGGACAAGGAAGGATTTATTATCTGCAGCAAGTAAGGAGAACATCTGGGATCTTTCCCAAATTAATGCAAGTCCCTGAATGGGGTCTGACTCTTTGCAACCCCATCAGCTATACAGTCCATGGAGTTCTCCAGGCCAGAATACTGGAGTGGGTTCAGTTCAGTCACTCAGTCGTGTCTGACTCTGTGACCCCATGGACTGTGGCAAGCCAGACCTCCCTGTCCATCACCAACTCCCAGAGTTTACTCAAACTCATGTCCATTGAGTCAGTGATGCCATCCAACCGTCTCATACTCTGTTGTCCCCTTCTCCTCCTGCCTTCAATCTTTCCCAGCATCAGGGTCTTTTCCAGTGAGTCAGTTCTTTGCAACAGGTGGCCAAAGTATTGGAGTTTCAGCATCAGTCCTTCCAGTGAGTATTCAGGACTGATCTCCTTTAGGATAGACTGGCTGGATCTCCTTGCAGTCCAAGGGACTCTCAAGAGTCTTCTCCAACACCATAGTTCAAAAGCATCAATTCATGGGTGCTCAGCTTTCTTTATGATCCAACTCTCACATCCATATCACTACTGGAAAAACCATAGCTTTGACTAGACAGACCTTTGTTGGCAAAGTAATGTCTCTGCTTTTTAATATGCTGTCTAGGTTGCTCATAGCTTTTCTTCAAAGAAGCAAGCATCTTTTAATTTCATGGCTGCAGTCACCATCTGCAGTGATTTTGGAGCACAAAAAAATAAAGTCAGCCACTGTTTCCATTGTTTCCCCATCTATTTGCCATGAAGTGATGGGACCGGATGCCATGATCTTTGTTTCTTGAATGTTGAGTTTGAAGCCAGCTTTTCCACTCTCCTTTTTCACTTTCATCAAGAGGCTCTTTAGTTCCTCTTCACTTTCTGCCAAAAGGGTGGTGTCATCTGCATATCTGAGGTTATTAATATTTCTCCCAGCAATCTTGATTCCAGCTTGTGCTTCATCCAGTCCGGCATTTCGCATGATCTACTGTGCATAGAAACTAAACAAGCAGGGTGACAATATACAGCCTTGACATGCTCCTTACCCAGTTTGAAACTAGTCTGTTGTTCCATGTCCGGTTCTAACTGTTGCTTCTTGACCTGCATACAGATTTCTCAAGAGGCAGGTCAGGTGGTCTGGTATTCCCATCTCTTTCAGAATTTTCCAGTTTGTTATGATCTACACAGTAAAAGGCTTTGGCGTAACCAATAAAGCAGAAGTTGATGTTTTTCTGGAATTCTCTTGCTTTTTCGATGATCCAACTGATGTTGGCAATTTGACCTCTAGTTTGTCTTCCTTTTCTAAAAGCTTGAACATCTGGAAGTTCATGTTTCATGTACTGTTGAAGCCCGGCTTGGAAAATTTTGAGCATTACTTTGCTAGCATGGGAAATAAGTGCAATTGTATGGTAGTTTGAACATTCTACTTTGAACAAAAAAGATCTCCACGACCAAGATAATCATGATGGTGAGATCACTCAACTAGAGCCAGACCTCCTGGAATGTGAAGTGGGCCTTAAAAAGCATCACTACGAACAAAGCTAGTGGAGGTGATGGAATTCCAGTTGAGCTATTTCAAATCCTGAAAGATGATGCTGTGAAAGTGCTGCACTCAATATGCCAGCAAATTGGAAAAACTCAGCAGTGGCCACAGGACTGGAAAAGGTCAGTTTTCATTCCAATCCCAAAGAAAGGCAATGCCAAAGAATGCTCAAACTACCGCCCAATTGCACTCATCTCAAACACTAGTAAAGTAATGCTCAAAATTCTCCAAGCCAGGCTTCAGCAATACATGAACCAGGAACTTCCAGATGTTCAAGCTGGTTTTAGAAAAGGCAGAGGAACCAGAGATCAAATTGCCAACATCTGCTGTTCATCGAAAAAGCAAGAGAGTTCCAGAAAATCATCTATTTCTGCTTTCTTGACTATGCCAAAGCCTTTGACTGTGTGGATCACAATAAGCTGTGGAAAATTCTGAAACAGATGGGAATACCAGACCACCTGACCTGCCTCTTGAGAAATCTATATGCAGGTCAGGAAGCAACAGTTAGAACTGGACATGGAACAACAGAATGGTTCCATATAGGAAAAGGAGTATGTCAAGGCTGTATATTGTCACCCTGCTTATTTAACTTATATGCAGAGTACATCATGAGAAACGCTGGGCTGGAAGAAGCACAAGCTGGAATCAAGATTGCCGGGAGAAATATCAATAACCTCAGATATGCAGATGACACCACCCTTATGGCAGAAAGTGAAGAGGAACTAAAAAGCCTCTTGATGAAAGTGAAAGAGGAGAGTGAAACAGTTGGCTTAAAGCTCAACATTCAGAAAACGAAGATCATGGCATCTGGTCCCATCACTTCATGGGAAATAGATGGGGAAACAGTGGAAACAGTGTCAGACTTTATTTTTTGGGGCTCCAGAATCACTGCAGATGGTGACTGCAGCCATGAAATTAAAACTTGCTTACTCCTTGGAAGGAAAGTTATGAACAACCTAGATAGCATATTCAAAAGCAGAGACATTACTTTGCCAACAAAGGTCCGTCTAGTCAAGGCTATGGTTTTCCCAGTGGGCATGTATGGATGTGAGAGACTGTGAAGAAAGCTGAGCACCGAAGAATTGATGCTTTTGAACTGCGGTGTTGAAGATTCTTGACAGTCCTTGGACTGCAAGGAGATCCAACCAGTCCATTCTTCTGAAGATCAGCCCTGGGATTTCTTTGGAAGGAATGATGCTAAAGCTGAAACTCCAGTATTTTGGCCACTTCATGGGAAGAGTTGCCTCATTGGAAAAGACCCTGATGCTGGGAGGGATTAGGGGCAGGAGGAGAAGGGGACGACAGAGGATGAGATGGCTGGATGGCATCACGGACTCCATGGACGTGAGTCTGAGTGAACTCCAGGAGTTGGTGATGGACAGGAAGGCCTGGCGTGCTGCAATTCATGGGGTCGCAAAGAGTCAGACACGACTGAGCGACTGAAGTGAACTGAACTTGAGCATTCTCTGGCATTGCCCTTCTTTGGGACTGGAGTGAGAACTAACCTTCTCCAGCTCTGTGGCCACTGCTGAGTTCTCCAAATTTGCTGGCAGCACTTTTACAGCATCATCTTTCAGGATTTGAAATAGCTCAACTGGAATTCCATCACCTCCAGTAGCTTTGTTCATAGTGATGCTTCCTAAGGCCCACTTGGACTTCGAATTCCAGGATGTCTGGCTCTAGGTAAGTGATCACACCATTATGGTTATCTGGGTCATGAAGATCTTTTTTGTACAGTTCTTCTGTGTATTCTTGCCACCTCTTAATATCTTCTGCTTCTGTTAGGTCCCTACCATTTCTGTCCTTTATTGAGCCTATTTTTGCATGAAATGTTCCCTTGATATCTCGAATTTTCTTGAGATCTCTAGTCTTCCCCATTTAATTGTTTTCCTCTATTTCTTTAAATGATCACTGAGGAAGACTTTCTTATCTCTCCTTGGATAGTCCAAAGAATATATCCAAAGATATATATAATCTGGAACTCTGCATTCAAATAGGTGTATCTTTCCTTTTCTCCTTTGCCTTTCGCTTGTCTGCTTTTCACAGCTGTTTGTAAGCCCTCCTCAGACAACCATTTTGCCTTTTGCATTTCTTTTTCTTAAAAAAGCCACCTGAGAAGCCCTTACCTGCTTACTCCAGCACAGTCTCTCTAACAGGGTCGTGTTCTTTTAGTCACTTCCTGGTTCAGCATCAGCCTCCCCTAAGTAGAATGTCCGTGTTGTGATGACAGAGCCGTGCTTATCACATTCCCTGAGTGTCCGGAGCCTGACTCAGGGCCTGGCGCACGTCGTAAGCACCCACTTATCACAGTAATGCCAAGATACACACCCGTGACACCACACTTTTTCCACAGCTGGGCTGGAATGAGATCAGGCCCCGGTCTTTGCCTAGCTCCTGTTCGAAACGAGGGGAAGGTGAGGAGGCCAGCAGCCTGTGACCATCTGGGACCATCTGGGACTCAGTTTGTCTGCCCTTCCCAGCCTGGATCCCAGTCAAAGTGCCGATTCAGTAGCAGCCCCTAGAAGCAGCACTCCAGGAGGTATCTGTGTCCCTGAATGGGCAGCTCCGAGAGTTTCTGCCCCGGGGGTTACCTGCATCACCCCTGCTTACCTGTAAATGGCAACACAAGTCCCCGGCCACTTCTGACCTCCAGGGGCAGGAAAGGTCTGACCCCCGTGCCAGGAAGGAGGGGAGGTGGAGTACACTGACCTGCCCTCCACCCTTGCTGTCTGAGATGGGACAGTTGTGGGGTGGAGGTCGGGGATGGGTTTTGTGCTCTGAGCTGTGAGCCCCCTGGAGGTCTCTGTGGGATCTCACTTGTGGAGTATTGAGGGTGCTTTCCTCGCCCCCTCCCTTCGGGGCAGAGGCACGCCTGCTCAGTGCCGTGCCCCCCTGCACAGAGGACAGAGCAGGGCAGCAGCGAGCCTCCATGAATGGGGCTTAATAAGCACAGATCTGACCCCCAGGTGTCTCGCTTGCCCTACATCAGGCTTGCAGGGGGGTGAGCCTCTCAAGGCATGTCCCACAGTGGGCAGCTCCTGCAGAACTGGGCTCCCTGAGCGGAACGGGGACCCCAAAATAAGAGACACGGTTGGTTCTGCTCAGCAGAGGGGCCGGGCAGCAGAGGCTCCCGGCCAAGCCCGGCCCAGTCCCAGACCCACAGACACTGAGTTGCTAACACGCTGACTGCTATCAGCTGCTGGACTCCTTACCTGGCTTCCCCTCAAGTTCCCCGGCTCAGAGGAGTGCTGCCCCCGACCTGTCTCCTGAGTCAGACTCCCCCTGCCATGGTGAAAGTGAAAGTGTCAGCCGCTCAGTCATGGCCCATCAGGCTCCTCCGTTCATGAAACTCCCCAGGCAAGAATACTGGAGTCGGTAGCCATGCTCTCCTCCAGGGGATGTTCCAACTCCATCCTGGGTCCTCCCTTTTGCTATCCTCCACTGACTCCACAAACATGAGTCTGAGTAAACTCCGGGAGTTGGTGATGGACAGGGAGGCCTGGCGTGCTACGGTCCCTGGGGTCGTGAAGAGTCAGACGTGACTGAACGACTGAACTGAACGGATCCTCAAGACCAATAATCTCTACCTCCTGAAGTTTATGCTCTTGGATATCTGCACTTCCAGGGATCACTCCTGCCCCTACCAGGGTCCCCTCCTGAGATGCTGGCTCACCACACAAGAGAGCAGGGCTCCAGCCCCACCCCGCTCCCCTGCCCTCATCCAGGCTGCCTCTGCCTGGAGGCAGAATGGCCGCACGTTTGTCCCTCTGTGTCCTTGGGCGTTGGTTTCAGGCTACCTGCAGACAACAAACTTCAAGGGTGCTCAGTTACTCATATAAAATGGCGCGGTATCTACATCTCGCCTGCGTATAACCAGCATACACCCTTCTGTTCACTGTAGCCTCAAGATTACTCACAATTCCTTGCTGTTCCTGTTCAGTCCCTCAGTCGTGTCCGACTCTTTGCAGCCCCATGGACTGCAGCAGGCCAGGCCTCCCTGTCCTTCGTCATCTCCTGGAGTTTGCTCAAACTCATGTCCATTGAGTCAGGGACGCCGTCCAATCGTCTCATCGTCTGTCGTCCCCTTCTCCTCCTGCCTTCTGTCTTTCCCAGCATCAGGGTCTTTTCTAATGAGTTTGCTCTTTGCATCAGGTGGCCAAAGTGTTGGGGCTTCAGCTTCAGCATCAGTCCTTCCAATGAATATTCAGGACTGATTTCCTTTAGGACGGACTGGTTGGATCTCCTTGCAGTCCAAGGGACTCTCAAGAGTCTTCTCCAACAACACAGTGCAAAAGCATCAATTCTACAGCGCTCAGCTTTCTTTGTGGTCCAATTCTCACATCCGTACATAATTATTGGAAAAACCATAGCTTTGACTAGACAAACCTTTGTCAGCAAATAATGTCTTTTTAATATGCTGTCTAGGTTCGTCATAGCTTTTCTTCCAAGGAGCAATCGTCGTTTAATTTCATGGCTGCAGTCGCCATCTGCAGTGATTTTGGAGCCCCCCAAAATAAAGTCTGTCACTGTTTCCATTGTTTCCCCGTCTATTTGCCATGCAGTGATGGGACCGGATGCCATGATCTTTGTTTTTTGAATGTTTAGTTTTAAGCCAGCTTTTTTCACTCTGTTTCACTTTCATCAAGAGGCTCTGTCCATGGGGTTGTAAAGAGCTGGACACGACTGAGCGACTGAACTGAACTGAGCAATATCTAATACAATGTAATTTATATGCAAATAGGTATAAGTACACTGTAAAAACCATATAAACAGTTAAGTGGCATACATCAAAACCAAGCTGATTTTTGGAATTGTCTCTTCTTTTTTTTTCTAACCGCTCAGTTGGTTGAGTCCGCAGATTCGGAACTGACTGTAACTTTTTTAACTTGCCTCCATCCTCCTGCATCCCTGGCAGTCTAAAGGATTCTCCTAAAACCCAAGGGGCTGTCGACTGTCCGCAGGGAGCTCCAGTTCTCTAGAAAGATTCGGTTGCCTTTCGTGAGCTGGAGTCTCCAACGTCGTCGTCTTCTCCCTTCCAGGACATCACAAGAGGTCTGTCTACCTGGAGCTAGGGAAGTGCTCGCAGATGCCAAGGCGCCCCGCTCTCCACCTCTCTGCGCGGGAGGCGCCTGCTACCTGGAACTCCCCGTTGCATCTCGTCTGCCTCCAGGGGGCACCCCAACCTCGTCTCTCCTAGCACCCTTGCCTTTTCGGCGCCTGAAGCGTTCAGCCTGAACTTTCGGAGCAGTTGACATAACACGGTAAGACAGAGCCCTGAGCCTCCGTTGCCTCGTCTGTCAAATGGCCCCAGAGTGACCAAGTCGCGCAGCTGGCTCGGGAGGTTGGTCCTCACTGCCTCGGCGGGTTGCAGCGTCTCAGCGGGTCCCGCAGCGTCGAGCGCGGGCTGGGCGTGGCCTCGGGCGGGCTGGGCGGGGCCGCATGTGGCCACGCCCTCGACCTGCCCCCCCGAGCGCCGGCCGGAAAGAACGCGGTCGCCGACGTCGTGACGTCGTGCCGCGTCAGCCGCTTCCCGGGCTTGCGCGGTCACGTGGGCCGCTTTTGGCGCGAAAACTGGTCGCGGCGGGCGGAGCGGGAGAGGAGAGCGGCGCGGAGATGGCGGTGAGCGCGGCGCGGGGCGCGGGGCGCGGGGCGCGGGCCCGACTCCGCGCTCCGGTCGGGCGGGCCTGCCGGGCCTGCGGTCCCCCACCCCGGCGGCTCCCGGGCACCTCGGCCCGGCCGGCGCCTCCGGGCCCCCCTCCCGCAGCTGGTCTTCGTCAGCAATCGCGCCTCCGGCCCAAGTGCCGGACCCCTTCGGGGGCGGCGGCCCTCGCGTCCCGCCTCCCCTGGGAGCGCCCCCCCCGGGGTCCAGATGGGTGGGAAGCCGGGCCAGGGGACGGCAGCAGGTGCAGAGGCGCAGGCCGGCGGCATCCGCGGTGCGGGGGACAGGCCGACGCCCCGAGTCGGGGGCGACGAGCCGGGGAGCGCAGTCGGCCGTCGCCCGCTCCAAGCCTGTCTCCTCTCGCAGGAATCCTCCGAGTCCTTCACGGTGGCGTCCAGCCCGGGCCCGCGGCGGCGCGCCAACGAGCCCCTCACCTCCAGCCCCGGGCGGAGCAGCTCCCGGCGCACGGATGCCCTGACCTCCAGCCCTGGCCGGGACCTTCCTCCCTTTGAGGATGAGTCGGAGGGACTGCTGGGCACCGAGGGGCCCCTGGAGGAGGAGGAGGACGGAGAGGAGCTTATTGGAGATGGCATGGAGAGGTATGCAGTTCCAGGCCCCGCGCTCCACGGTTTACACAGGGAGTCCCTTCGGTGTCTGGCCTCCCTTGTTTGGGGTCCTGGAGAACCAGATACATCGGCGCCTCCTTGCCTTTGAGCACATTTTGGGTCCAGCTTCCAGGCAGAGACAGGTCTGTGGAGCCACAGCGTACATACTTGTAACTTGCTGTGCCTACCTTACACCAGACCCTACCTAAGGCCTGGGGAAGCCCCAGCTCCATGAGATGTGCACCCAGGGGGGTCTCTAATCTGGGGCCACGTTGGGGATCCCAACTGGGAAGGTCAAGAAGCAGGCAGCCAAGTTTCTCTGCAACTTCAGACAAACTGGGGGTGGGGGGGGGTCTGATTAATCAAGGTTTAGATTCAGTTCAGCAAACAGTTACTGTGCCGAATCTATACCAGACCCCGTGTTCACCCTTAGTAACAAACGTGCAAACATGTACTCACGGTCATGGAGGCCGGCTTAATGCTATGACCGCGGAGTAGAGCCCTGAGTGAGCCAGGCTGGGCCCCACTACTGTCTGACCGTGTTCACAGCCAGGACCCAGTCTGTCTGTACATTTGCCCCAGAATTGTCTGAACCCCCAGAGCCGCACGGACATTCTGCCCTGGGGCCCTGGGGCTCTGACTCGGGGGTGCCAGCCTTTGTGTGTTCAGGCCACCCCGCAGTCAGCGGTGCGGGCCCTGCGGGAGCGTCACACAGACTTTCAGGGGCACTGCAGACCATTTGTGCCGTTGCTGCAGATGCCGAGTCCTGACACATGGGCCCGGAGCAGCTTCCTCCCGGGCTCTGCGGGGCTGTGCGGGCAGGACGCCCCTCCCTTACCGCACTGCCTCTGCCCACCGCTCTCTGCTGCCCTGCCCTTCCAGTGCCAGGGCTCTGATAGAGCTTAGAGGACTGATTGGGTCCAGTTAGGTTTTGTGTTTTGTAGCTTTTTAAAACGCAGTGTTCTCAAGGTATGGTTTCTATAATACACAGACTGCGTCTCACAAGAGTACAGCTCAGTGCTTCTAAGCAGACTTTCTGAGCTGTGCGGACGTCAGCACGGTCCCGCTTTTCCGTCACCCCGGAAGATCCCTTCTACCTGGTCCAGTTCACCCACCCCCTCTCGCCACTGCCGGGCAGCCCGTAGCCCGCCCCTGTTCCTTGGTCCGTCCTCTGAGCACCTCTTACACGTAGGGTCTGTGGTACGCGTGTCCCGTGTGTGCACGGATGTTTGGTGATCCGTGGTTTTCACGGTCCGTGTTGGATCACGTGTCAGTACGTCAGTCCTTTTCCTGGCTGAGAAATGCTCTGTTTTATGGACATTTTGTTTACCCGTTCATAGGTTGGAAGACACTTGGGTTCTTTGAAAGCTTTTAGCAATTATGAATAGTGCTGCTGTGAGATTTTTATGTGAATGTGTGTTTAAATTCTCTTGAAATGGAATTCCAGGTCCTAGGAATGGCATTGTTAGGTGGTGTGATAATTCTAATGTTAATTTTTTGAGGAACTGCCAAACTGTTTTTTCCAAAGCAGTTGCATCGTTTTCAGTTCAGTTCAGTCGCTCAGTCGTGTCCGACTCTTTGCAACCCCATGAATCACAGCACGCCAGGCCTCCCTGTCCACCACCATCTCCCGGAGTTCACTCAGACTCACGTCCATCAAGTCAGTGATGCCATCCAGCCATCTCATCCTGGGTCGTCCCCTTCTCCTCCTGCCCCCAATCCCTCCCAGCATCAGAGTCTTTTCCAATGAGTCAACTCTTCGCATGAGGTGGCCAAAGGACTGGAGTTTCAGCTTTAGCATCATTCCTTCCAAAGAAATCCCAGGGCTGATCTCCTTCAGAATGGACCGGTTGGACCTCCTTGCAGTCCAAGGGACTGTCAAGAGTCTTCTCCAACACCACAGTTCAAAAGCGTCAATTCTTTGGCACTCAGCCTTCTTCACAGTCCAACTCTCACATCCATACATGATCACAGGAAAAACCATAGCCTTGACTAGAGGGACCTTAGTCGGCAAAGTAATGTCTCTGCTTTTGAATATGCTGTCTAGGTTGGTCATAACTTTTCTTCCAAAGAGTGTCTGCCGGGGTCCAGCCCCGGTGGATCCAGGGTGATTCGAAGGCAGGGGGACGGCGTCGGCGTCTTTGGAAAAATACTTATTCAATTACAGATATATAGGGAGATTAGAAACGGATAGTGTAGTAGGAGAATTAGTGGAGAAAAGAGGCTGAATTCAGCCAGAGAAACGGGAGCAAGAAAGAAGCGACATGGTGGAATCAGTCTTTCCGGAAACTGATCCGATTTCTTTATTTTGGGGTTTGCTTATATACCTTTTGTTACACATAGGGATGAATACAGAGTCACGCGGGGGTCTTAGGGATATTACATCATTTTCTGGCCATGAGTGAGACCTGCTGACATTCTATGACCCTTTCTTTCTGATAACCAAAAACCTTATTTCTTCCAAGGGTGGTTTTTCTTAAACCAGGCACCACCCTCCAGATAAAGTTGCATTCCTATAGGGTGAGGGTGTAGTGAGTTACAATCAAGAAAGGAATTTATTTAACCCAAGGTTAACAGGATTAATCTTAAAGGTTAATACCTATCTTTCCTATATGCTTAAAGGTTAATACTTACTTCTCCTATATGTTAGTTATATTCATTATAAGGGCAGGGAATATGGAGATATAGCAGCAAACAGCCCAACAAATGAAAAACCCTTCACCAATATAATTACTAACCAACTCACTATACTAATAATTTCTAACTCCCCAAAAGAATTTGCCTTTAGTAAGTCTAAAACATCTCGTGCCTTTCAGATTTGGAGGCTGTAAACAATCACATGTGGCTGGATGAACCTATACAGGCGGGCTAGATAACCTTCAGAGGAGTCTGTAAGCTGAAACACTCTTGTCACAGCCAGGAATTTTTATTGCCTTGGAGCTGCATGTTTACTCCTCCGAGAGAAACGGTTATGGGGGAGAGCCCCCCCGTAAAGTCACAGGTGTAGGCGAGAGCATAAAACAGACTCTGGTTTTGGGGTAGATGCTCGGGAACAGGGGGTTTCCTGAGGCTTGATCACGCCTTTGCGTATGCCAAGCCTCCTTCCTCATGACCTTTGCCATGGGCGGAGTTCCTCACGCTGGCCCCCAACAAGCGTCTTTTAATTTCATGGCTGCAGTCACCATCTGCAGTGATCTTGGAGCCCCCCCAAAATAAAGTCTGACACTGTTTCCACTGTTTCCCCATCTATTTCCCATGAAGTGATGGGACCAGATGCCATGATCTTCGTTTTCTGAATGTTGAGCTTTAAGCCAACTTTTTCACTCTCCTCTTTCACTTTCATCAAGAGGCTTTTTAGCTTCTCTTCACTTTCTGCCATAAGGGTGGTGTCATCTGCATATCTGAGGTTATTGATATTTCTCCCGGCAATCTTGATTCCAGCTTGTGCTTCTTCCAGCCCAGCGTTTCTCATGATGTACTCTGCATAGAAGTTAAATAAGCAGGGTGACCTTCCCACAACTGCCGTCTGCTGGTCAATTTTTGCACATTCTCACCGACACCCGATGTTTTCTGGGTTCTGTTAATAGCCAGCTTAATAGTCATGATGTGGAATCTTACTGCGGTCTTGGTTTCCTTTTCTCCGATGATCGGTGACATTGAGTATCTGCTCGTCAGCGTATCTTTGGGAAACGTGTCTTTGGGTCTTTGCCCGTCGTTTAATTGGTTAGCTTGATTTCTTATTACTGAGTTGTAAGAGCTTTAAACCTCTTATTCTGGATACGCTTTTATCAGGTATGTGATTTGTAATTACTTTCTCCTCAACTTGTGGCTTTTTAAGCTTTAAAAAATGGTTTTGTTTGAGATGCATAATTAATTTTAAATTTTGCTGAGATCAAGTTTATCAAATTTTTTTATGCAGATCAATTAGAATTTCACTGATGGCCTCTCACATAATGTGAAATCCTTAACAAGTCAGTTGTTGTTGTCATCCTTGAGTCGCTCAGCCGTGTCCGACTCTTCTCGACCCCATGGCCTGAAGCACATCTGGCTTCCCTGTTCTTCACCATCTCCCGGAGTTTGCTCAAACTCATACCCGTTGAGTCGGTGATGCCATCCAACCATCTCATCCTCTGTTGTCCCCTTGTCCTCCTGCCTTCTATATTTCCCAGCATCAGGGTCTTTTCTAATGAGTCTGCTCTTTGCATCAGGTGACCAGAGTATTGGAATTTCAACATCAGTCCTTTCAGTGAATATTCAGTGTTGATTTCCTTTAGGGTGGACTGGTTGGATCTCCTTGCAGTCCAAGGGACTCTTGAGAGTCTTCTCCAACACCACAGTTCACAACCATCAATTCTTCAGTGCTCGGCCTTCTTTATGGTCCAACTCTCATATCTGTTCACGAGTAACGGAAAAACCGTAGCTTTGACTAGACGGACCTTTCTGCTTTTTCATCTGCTAAGTTTGTCATAGCTTTCCTTCCAAGGAGCAAGCATCAGACAGACAGGTACCTTTTCCCGGAGGACACTTTGGATTAGGGAACTGTTGGCCCAGAAATGGAGCTGGTTCTGGGTTTTGTTTCTGGGATCAGCATGATGGGATTATGTGTTTTGAGACTGTCGCTTGACAGAGTTTATGGCACAAAAAAAAAGTTAAGAAAGGCTGTTCCCCCGTCACCACCTGCCCTGAGGGAATAAGAATCGAGGGGACTGCAGACGGCCAGCGTGGAGTTGGAGCCAGCTGGGCCCCTGCTGTCGGATCGACTGTGACACCCAGCCCTGTTGAGTGACCGGTGGCAGGAATCCCCTGAGCCTTGAGCTGGGTTTCCTCCTCTTTCTGATGGAGGGTATGTATCTCTCCCAGAATGCCAGGGAGGGCAGCAGTGTTAGCTCTGAGGGTGGACATCACTCCATCCAGTAACTGGTGGTGGTCAGGTGGAAGGTCTCTCCCTGCTGGGAGGGTGGAGCCGTGGATGTGTTTGGGATAGGCTACTTGGGCTGGTGTGGGTGGGCCTCCTGGGTCCAGGGTTCTAGGCGGGGCTGCCAGAGGCTGTGCAGGAGAGGAGCTGGGTTGGTGCTCTGGAGGCCCTTCTGGAGAAGGGGTTTGGTGGGTCCTCTGACTCCTTTTCCTTTGGGTGCTCAGAGCTCCCCTCTTCGTGTGGAAGATGCACATGATGTGAGCTTTCCCGTCTCCCACACTGAGGGTGAGGTCAGGGGCATCAGGTCACTCGTGTGGTGTGACCGCCTCCAGCCGGTTCCCAGACCGGCTTCTGCAGGGTGTCTTCCCCGGCACAGTGTCCTCGGCGTCTCTCTCTTTGAAGGCTGCACCCCATCGTGTGTGGGGGGGTGGGGGGTGTCCCTGGGGACCCTCGCTGGCCTCCGGAGCCTTGGGGGCCCAGATCCTGGTGCTGTTGTTGGCGGTTTGGTTGCTGACACCGCCTGTCCGGGCCCTGCAGGGACTACCGCGCCATCCCGGAGCTGGATGTCTATGAGGCTGAGGGCCTGGCCCTGGACGACGAGGACGTGGAGGAGCTGACTGCCAGTCAGAGGGAGGCGGCCGAGCGGGTCATGCGGCAGCGCGACCGGGAGGCGGGCCGTGGCCTGGGCCGCATGCGCCGCGGGCTCCTGTACGGTGGGTTTCCGGGGAGCCTGGGGTGGGGCGGGGCGGGGCGGGGGAAGGGGAGGCGAGGAGCCGGCCCTGAGCGCCTCCCGGCTCGCAGACAGCGACGACGACCAGGAGGAGCGCCCCAGCCGGAAGCGGCGGCAGGTGGAGCGGGCCACGGAGGACGGCGAGGAGGAGGACATGATCGAGAGCGTGGAGAACCTGGAGGACCTCAAGGGCCACTCCGTGCGCGAGTGGGTGAGCATGGCCGGCCCGCGCCTGGAGATCCGCCACCGCTTCAAGAACTTCCTGCGCACCCACGTGGATGGCCGCGGGCACAACGTCTTCAAAGAGCGTATCAGCGACATGTGCAAAGGTGAGCCCGCCCTGCGGACGCGCGCGCCGGGCACGTGGGGCGGAGTCAGGGCTCGGCCTGCCGGGCGGTCGCCCCGGCCCCTCCTGCTCAGCCTGCCCGCCCCGCCCCGCCCCCCAGAGAACCGCGAGAGCCTGGTGGTGAGCTACGAGGACCTGGCGGCCCGGGAGCACGTGCTGGCCTACTTCCTGCCCGAGGCGCCCGCCGAGCTGCTGCAGATCTTTGACGAGGCGGCCCTGGAGGTGGTGCTGGCCATGTACCCCAAGTACGACCGCATCGCCAGCCGCATCCACGTGCGCGTCTCCCACCTGCCGCTGGTGGAGGAGCTGCGCTCGCTCCGGTGAGCGCCCCCCGCCCCCCAATCCCGGGTCTGCAAGGTGGGCCTTCTGATGCCCCGCCCCGCCCTGAGCCCCGCCTGACGCCCCGCCCCACCCCGCCCCCGCAGGCAGCTGCACCTGAACCAGCTGATCCGCACCAGCGGCGTGGTGACCAGCTGCACGGGCGTCCTGCCGCAGCTCAGCATGGTCAAGTACAACTGCGACAAGTGCGGCTTCGTGCTGGGGCCCTTCTGCCAGTCCCAGAACCAGGAGGTGAAGCCGGGCTCCTGCCCCGAGTGCCAGTCAGCCGGCCCCTTTGAGGTCAACATGGAGGAGGTGAGTGCCAGCCAGCCCTCAAGGTGGTCCAGACACTTCCGCCTGAAACATCAGCGTTTACTGCTCTCTAGCAAATGGGAAGATCTGGAGAACTGCCCCTGCTCCCCCAGAGCCCTGCCCACAGCAAGTGCCGGGCTTGCCCTGACTCCCTGGGACCTGTCTGGCCTCTCGCAGCGTCACGATTGCTCTGCAGGAAGACTGCTGTGTTGTCCGCGGGAGGCTCTACTCGAAGGCTCTGGGCCTTAAGCGCCTAGACACATAATGCTCGGCTTTGTCCACGTTGGGGGGCCATCACGACCCCTGAGTGGGGTGCACATCTCTCCACCGTCTGCTGCCGTGAGTGCCAGGCTGACCCCTCACTGCTCCACACATCTGAGAAGCGCCCGGGTTGGAGCTGCCTTGCCAGGGAGTGCTGGCAGCCCACTGCCAGAGTCTGACCTGTTCACGGTCAAGTGCGCCTTGACTTGGGGAGGGTGGCTGCAGGGCAGGGCTCCAGGTGAGCCCCTGCCTTTGCCCAGAGGCCCCTGTCTCGTTGGTCCCCTCCCTTTATGGTTACCCTGCCACACACGTTGCTCTGGATGCTTCCTGCCCAGGAGCAGAGGCATAGGCTCTGCCTGCGGGGACAGGAACTCGTGGGGGAGCGGTCCTCACAGTGGAGTTTCCGGAAGGCGGGCCTGCGTTAGTGGGTCTTCAGCGCCGTGTGGGGGCAGGTGCTGTCATGGGTCCTATCTGGCCGATGAAGTAACAGCAGACTGTCCGGCTAGGAGGTGGCCCAGAGGGTTGGAACTCAGGCCTTTTGACCCAGACCGTGTGCATTTAGCCACCATCACGTAGCTCTTCTGGATGGTAGGGAAACAAGGCTGTTAGGCTGCACGCACCGTGCTGCCCCATGATTTGAGAGCAGGCCCACCTCCGGTGTAACTCGCTTCCTGGGCGCTGGTTCCCGTGACCTGACTTCCCCTGTGTGGCCGCACCTGCAGTGTTCACGCCCCGCCCCACGGGGTGGCACGGGGACCCTCGTCCGCCGGCGTCACTCGGTTCAGGCCACAGAGCAGCCCAGCTCCCACGGCCACACACGCGGGATGAGCTGTGGGGCCCGGAGCGGGCTATGCGTCTGCGGAGGGAGGCGGCCGGAGCAGGGGTGGGGTGGGGTGCCAGTGCCCGTGGCTCCCTGCCCTCTCTGGGCCTGCATCTCCTCGTCACCAGTGAGGATAACAAGCTGCACTCCCTGCCCGGGGTCGCGGTCCAGTCAGGTGACAAGAGCCGGAGCTCAGACCCCAGCCTCCGCCCCCAGGCAGGACGGCCCCTGAGACCGTGTCTGTCCTCTGCAGACCATCTACCAGAATTACCAGCGCATCCGAATTCAGGAGAGTCCCGGCAAAGTGGCAGCGGGCCGGCTGCCCCGCTCCAAGGACGCCATCCTCCTCGCGGACCTGGTGGACAGCTGCAAGCCGGGTGACGAGATTGTGAGTGCCCAGGGCTGAGGGAGCTGCTGTGGGCACTGTGGCTGGGCAGTGGTCAGCTCTCTGTTGCTGGGCTGAGCTTCTGTTGGGGTGCAGCAGCTGGGTGCCACACTTCTGCTGAGTTGGGCTCTCAGACCAGGGGACCCGGGGAGAGGCAAGGTGGGGCCGGCCCCGGGTTGGGCCCCCTGACCTCTCGGCCTCCCCTAGGAGCTGACCGGCATCTACCACAACAACTACGATGGGGCTCTCAACACCGCCAGCGGCTTCCCGGTCTTTGCCACCGTCATTCTTGCCAACCACGTGGCCAAGAAGGACACCAAGGTGGCCGTGGGCGAGCTGACCGACGAGGACGTGAGGATGATCACCAGCCTCTCCAAGGACCAGCAGATCGGGGAGAAGGCAGGTGGAAGGTGGGGGAGGGGCGCTGCCACAGAGCCTGGGTGCCTGGGGTCGCACCCCAGCCACTGCAAGCCTCCGTCTTGGTTCCGGTTCTTGGAAGCTGGGCCCTCGTTTTGATTCCCATACCCACCGAGTCCGCATGCCTCGACGCAGGCTGTGCTCTCAGGGAAGAGCAGCAGGAGGCCTCTCGGAGCCCGTGTTGTGTCCGGAGGACGGGGGAGTGCTCGGGCTGGACTGGAAACGTGGGAGCAGGAGGACCTCGGCGGGCTGTCATCCCTGGTGTTGCCCGCCTCCCCTGCCGTCTCCTGGAAGAGCGCTCCCCAGTGCGGGCTGTCATTTGCCCTTGAACGGCAGGCGTGTTTGCGGAGGCTGGAGACATGGGGTTTACTGTCTAGAGATGAAGATATAAGTGGTTTCCAAGCAGTGCAGGGCTGAGGAGTGCCCAACCCCCGCCCCGAGGGTCCGCCTGTAAGCACGCTTGCGACCGTCTCGGTCGCAGGGCGCATGGTTCCTGTCCTTGAGTCCTGCCGGGTCTGCGCTTGGCCCTCAGGTCCCCCTCCCCTCGCCTCCCACTTGCTGTCCACCTGTTGCCACACTGCCCGCTGTCTCGCGGACTGCTCTCTGCCCGCAGCGCAGGGCCCTGCACCCCACCGGCGCCGTTATCCATCCGCCGACATTGGGCCCTCCTGGGGGATAGGACTCACGGGTCTGCCGGCACTCTGGGTCAGGGGAGACGCTCTGGGGCTGCACCTGGGCCTCCAGAGGGGAGTTGGACCTGGTCATTGCCCTCGTGGGGCTCCTCCTTTCCTGGGTCCCAGTAACACCTCGGCCCTTACTGCCTCCCTGAAAAAAACCAGCGCTGGTATGACAGACGTGTTCAGACTCCCGATGCGCATTTGGGCCGGTTTCCAAGGGTGGGGACTCCATGTCCCGGGCACATGTTAGCTTGCCTGCGCGTGCACCTGTTTGTGGGCAGTGGGGGGTCCACATGGGGGTCTGCGGCCCCCCCAGCCCCCTGCCCTGCCTGTGCCGTGGCCTCCCGCCCCTCACCTGCCCTGCTGGTCTGCAGAGCGAGGCAGCTAGATTCTGAACAGGGTGGCGCCGAGGGTGCCTCGTGCCGGGGCTCCCAGAAGTGCCCGTCGCTGCTGAGCCCAGGAAGCTGCTCCCTTCTGCGTCCGTCCGTCCGGGCTGGCCTCTGACATTTCCGGGAAGAGTCTAGCGGGGCCTCGGTCCTGCCTGCTCCTTGCCCGTGATGCTCAGATCAAGGCCTCGGTGGACGAGGCAACCCCCACACATCTGCCCGTCTGAGCCCCGCGGGGGGTTGGCCAGCACTGGCCTCATGTCGAGTCTGCCGTTAGGGTGGGCATTCTCACCAGCCACTGGGAACACCTCTGCCATTCTAGAGGCACGTTGAAGGGATTACAGGCAGGTCCAGAAGCAGTCAGGCTCTTTGACCCGCTCAGGCCAGAGTTTGCAGACCCAGCGACGGTGGGGTCAGCACGCCCCGTGTGCCGGTGGGTTTTGGTGCGTGGTTTTCTCTTTCTTTAATGCTCGCGTGAGTGAGTCCTTGGACTTAGATTTCACCTAGAAACGTGGGCACCGAGGTTTGGACAGTCCGGAGCCAGGCGCTCCGTACTGCTGGTGTGCCCCATGGCCGCTGCCCTGAGCTGGTTCTACCCTGTCTCGCCGCCTGCTGCGGTGGTTGGTTCCTCCCAACCGAGTCCCACCGCCCACCCGGCCCCCCCGGCTGGCCGTGTTGGGTTTCGTGAGCTTGGCCTCTGATGGGCGAGGCTTCTGAGAGATGGGGCTCCTGCCTGATGCGGAGACCCTGGAGATGGACGGGGGTGCAGAGCCAGGGGCTGGACTCGGGCTTGAGTTCCGGCATCGTGCTTCCTGTGGCGGGGTCGTGCCCAGCCCTGGAGCCGTCTGAAAGGTGAGTCCGTGGGCACGTGGGGTGGCTGCAGATGCCACCTCTCCGTCCAGCAGGCGGATGGGGCAGGAGGACTGTGCTTAGGGGGCAGGAGGATGAGCTCAGACGGCAGGGGCGCCTCCATGCGGTGGGCGGCAGGCAGGGCCCTCAGGGTTCGGCGGGAGCAGGGGAGTCTGGGGTTGTCTCGCCCTGTGCTCAGCAGCGGGCGGCTCATTCCTCCCGTGACACGGAAGTCAAGAGGGGGAGCGGACTAACCCCGGGGAAGCGGGCATCTCCCCCTCAGGTCTGGGCTTGATGTTGCCTATCTCACCGGGCGCTGAAAGCACCGTCACTTCTGGCCCTTGGGCCGCAGCGAGGCCCCGGGGAACTTGCAGGCACGGCCGCGGGAAGCAGGCTGCTGCCCTCGGTCCCGCAGGGGACGTCACCTCATCCTGCCGCGCGCCTGGTGCCCACACAGCGCTGGGCCACGGTCTGGGCAGAGGGTCCTGGCTGGCAGTCCTGACCCCCAGGACGTGTGGGCGGACGAGCAGCCCAGGGTGACCGTCTCCCGACAGAGATGGGGGCTTAGGAGGAGGCTCACTGAGTGCTTGGGAGTGAGCAATTTGCAGAGGGTGGGCTGTGTTGTGTTACTCATGATGTCAGGGATTGCGTGAGGTGCCCACATCACAGGACTCAGGCAGGGTGGGGAGGGGGTCTTGCCGGGCTGGCCGGCTTCCAGCCCTGTTCCCAGGGGCCACCCTCTGCTTCCTCTGTGGGGCTCCCCTGTGTGGGAGTGTCTGTTGGGACGCGGCTCAGGTTTTGAGTCGGGTGTGGTGGTGTGAGGACCCCTGGGGCCTTTGCTGGCGTGTCTGCTCCTTGAGGTCAGGGCTGGTCTGCTCCGTGGGGTGCCTCCTGGTGCCACCGATTCAGACCTGGGGTGGCACCGTCACCTAGGTCGGTGAGTCTGCAAGAGGCTCTCTTCCCTGAGCCCGGGCCTGCCGCCGCCTCACACTGGAATCGTGTAGCTGGTCCTGAGTGTCGACCCTCAAAGGCCCCCACGGTTCCCTGGTGGTCTTCCTCCTCCGAAGAGCTTCCTGCAGTCAGCGTCCAGGCGCGGTCGGTCCGTGCGTGGGGACAGTCGGCCGTCTCCTGCCCTGAGGTGTCCCCTCCAGCCCGTCTCGCTGCAGTTTTTCTGTGGGAGGCCCAGGTCGTTTGTCCTCCGAGCCTTCTGCAGCCCAAACGCTGCCACCCTCGTCTTGGACGAGCACGTTCCTGTCGCCTGCTGCCGTAAATCGTTCGGAGGCTTGGTCAGATGGGGCGGGTTTTTCTTGGCTGGGGGGCTGAGGTGGACCCCCAGGGGCAGGCGGTGCCCACTCGTCTCTGCCGTGTGCAGCCCAGACGTGCTTTCGCTGTGTGGGTCCTTCACAGCGGCTGCGGGATGCCCGGCCTCTGGCTCAGCTCTGCCCCTTCCCTGCGGGACATCCTGGGCCCAGAGAAACTTTTCTTCGTCAACCACCTAACTGCCCGGGGGCTCCTGGAGGAAAAGCTAGATGGTGCTCAATTTCGTTTTGTTCACCAGTTTTCAGGGTATAAAGAGTGTTCCCCCCGACTCGAGCTTCAGGGTCAGCGTAGCCGTGGACCCACCGTCACCGGGGTTTGGCTCCTCGGTCAGCGCCCCTTGGCGCCCTGTGTCCATGCCTCGCCAGTGACCTTGTCCACGTCGGCTCCCGGCCGGCGCCCATGGCAGTCGTCTGGGTGCACCCTTGCTGTCCTGCGTGTTTCTGCACGCTTCCTGCCCCGGACTTTGCGTCAGCGTTGCCCCTAGCGCACCCGCGGGAAGTAGGGTTCTCCCCTCGGTGGGGGTGGCCCCAGGGAGAGAGACAGGCCTCCAGGGCACTGCCCTGGATGCTGTCCCTGCTGCACACAGGCCTGCCGCTGCTCGGGCCGGGTCTTGCAGTAGGTTTTAGTGGTGAGGAAAGAACTAGCAGAAGGGCCTGTGCTGTGAAAATGGGCGTCGCCTCTGGACTGACCACGTGCAGCCAGGCGGGAGGCAGTCGGGCAGGGCCGGGCCCGTTCCAGGAGGGTGTGCAGGTCACCCGCGCATGGGACAGACTGCCCGCCCACGCCCTGGTCCAGGGGTCAGATCCAAGCGTCCCCCTTCAGGGCACTCGGGGGCCCCCTCCCCGAGGTGGATGCTAGTCCAGCCACCTGGTCTGAGCTGCATTGGGTTCATGGACGCGGTGGGTCTGCAGGGCCTCTTCACGGGTGGGGCGGGAGGCTGAGGACAGAGGTGGTCATTTCTACCAGAAGACGTCTCTGACGTCTCTGTATCTTCAGGCTCGCATGGATTTTGAGAGAGCCTTTCTCCCTGTTAAACACACGCACACACCCCTCCCAGGGAAGCCCTCCAGTCCTGCGACTCGGAAGGACGCCCCGAGTCGGCGGATGGGGACACCCGTGCGGGGCCGGAGCACACGGGTGACCGTCCCGTCTCCCTCACCCCCAGATCTTTGCCAGCATCGCTCCTTCCATCTACGGGCACGAGGACATCAAGCGAGGCCTGGCGCTGGCCCTGTTTGGAGGGGAGCCCAAGAACCCTGGTGAGCAGGGGCGGACCGTCCCTTGGGGAGATGTGAAGGTGTGTCTGTCCCATCCCCGTCTCGACCCGCGAGGCCCCGTGGGCCGCCTTGCCTCGGCTTGGGCCCCCTGTAGGTCACGGGTCGGGGGTGAGGGGGTGCAGGGCAGACCCGTGCGGTCACTCGTGTGGACCTCAGCAGAGCGTCTCCATCTCCAAGGCCGGCATCGTCACCTCCCTGCGGGCCTGCTGCATGTGAGCTGACATGTAAAACAGCACGGCAACTTGAGCGTGTTGCTCCTCACACGCACACTGCTGCCTGCCTGTGAGGGGCTGTCTGGCCTCGCCCCCCGTGGGCACGCCCAGCATGGGCTTCTCCTGAGTGACTGTGTCCTGGTCTGCACGGGCTGCGTCCAGCTGTCCTCCTGGCGGGAGAGCTCGCGCACGGCCTCCGAGGTTCACGTCACAAAGAGCATCTTGGCGTCCACCCCCCATCCCGGCGCCCCCGCTCTGGGTTCTGTGCTCACAGGGTAAAGGCGTCCTGGGCATCCCACCTCTTTCCGGGAAGAAGCTCGTGTCGGTGGTGCTGGGCTGGGGGGTCATCCTGAGCCCGTCACCCCTCTGCAGGCGGCAAGCACAAGGTGCGAGGCGACATCAACGTGTTGCTGTGTGGGGACCCCGGCACAGCCAAGTCGCAGTTCCTCAAGTACGTGGAGAAGGTGTCCAGCCGGGCCATCTTCACCACCGGCCAGGGTGCCTCGGCCGTGGGCCTCACCGCATATGTTCAGCGCCACCCGGTCAGCCGGGAGTGGACCCTGGAGGCTGGCGCCCTGGTGCTGGCTGACCGAGGAGTGTGCCTCATAGACGAATTTGACAAGGTGGGGCCCTGGGCCGCGGGTGTGTGCGGGCCTGGGTGGGGAGCCCGGGGCTTCGTCTGAGTGAGTGGGCGCGTCAAGAGCCCCGTTGGCCCTCCGCGCAGATGAACGACCAGGACAGGACCAGCATCCACGAGGCCATGGAGCAACAGAGCATCTCCATCTCCAAGGCCGGCATCGTCACCTCCCTGCAGGCCCGCTGCACCGTCATCGCCGCCGCCAACCCCATAGGTAGGGTGCGGCGCCGGGGGGCACCCATCCGAGGGAGGGACCCAGCCTCGGAAGGCGTGCCTCTCTCCTGGGCTGCATGTGGGGGCAGGGGTGGAAGGCCAGAGACACCCCAACCCTCACGGAGCCGGCACTCGGGGGCCGGGAGGAGCACCTGGTGTGTCCCGTCGGGCGGGGCTGGCGCTGTTCTCAGCCTACACGTGGCTGGAGCGCCGTGGACCCATGTGGACGCGCGGGGCGGGCGCTGTGTCCGTAGACTCCCCTCCCACCACTGCGGCCATGCGGGTTGGAAAGTCGTGTTTGGTCAAGGAGAAGAGGGTCCTGGGAGCAGGAGCCCTGACCAGAAACCGCCTCTGTCCCAGGCGGCCGCTACGACCCCTCACTCACCTTCTCGGAGAACGTGGACCTCACCGAGCCCATCATCTCCCGCTTCGACGTCCTGTGTGTGGTCAGGGACACAGTGGACCCCGTGCAGGTACGCAGCCCGGGGCCTGGGGCTGTGCACCGAGCTTGGGGGCCTCACGTGGGTCCCAGGGCGGCAGGCTCGGAAGGGCCGCTTGACGGTCGTGCACTCTCCACGTTTGTTCTGAGTCCAGAGGTCCTTGATTTCTGTCCTTGGCTGCCCCCTCCCCCGGTGTGGCCACGCTCCACCACTGCCTCCTGAGTCCACTCGCTTCTCGCTGCTCCGGCCCCACCCCAGCCCCTCCTCTGGCGCGCGCCCTGCGGCCTTGGTGCTGGTCCCCCGGCCTCCACCCTCACAGCCACCCAGCTCCCCTGTCAGAAGCAGCTGTCTGTGCGGACACGGGTGGGCCTGCCTCTGCTCGGCCTCCCCTCCCTCCTCACTAGCAGGGAGCCCGCCGTCCCGCGAGGTCTCCCTGCGCCCCTCTCCTGCATTCCCTTGTGACCTCTCGCTTGGGCTTCACGTGCGTTCCAGGTGTCGCGACCGGGGCTCTGCTCACCCCAGCGGGGGGCCAGTCCTCGGGCCTCCAGCCCACCCTTCTGCCTCTCTTCACCCTGTACCTAAACCCACTCCCCCCCGAGTCTCCTCTGCCCTCCTGAGGGTGCGCCCCACTCACTGTCCACCCTCCCCCCACCCCGGAGTTTTGGATCCACAGTGAGCAGAGGACGCATTGTTGGAGGGCGTTGTAGGGGGTTTATGGTCTCCGCACCGGGCTCACCCTGCTCCTCTGCCGTCTCAGGATGAGATGCTGGCCCGTTTTGTGGTCGGCAGCCACGTCAGACACCACCCCAGCAACAAGGAAGACGGCGGCCCGGGGGGCACCCCGGAGCCCGCTATGCCCAACACCTATGGTGTGGAGCCCCTGCCACAGGAGGTGCTGCGGAAGTACATCACCTACGCCAAGGAGAAAGTGCACCCGAAGCTCAACCAGATGGACCAGGACAAGGTGGCCAAGATGTACAGCGACCTGAGGAAGGAGTCCATGGTGAGGGCCCTGCCGCCGAGCCCCGTCCGTGTGGTCAGTGGGCCCAGAGCGGGGCAGGGAGGCCCGAGAGGCGCGGCGGTCACGCGGCCTCCCAGTCTGTGCAGTTGCTCAGGCCTGTCTGACTCTGCGATCCCGTGGACTGCAACACGCCAGGGCTCCCTGTCCATCACCAACTCCCAGAGTTTACCCAGACATGTCCATCGAGTCGGTGATGCCATCCAGCCGTCTCATCCTCTGTCGTCCCCTTCTCCTGCCTTCGGTCTGTCCCAGAATCAGGGTCTTTTCCAGCGAGGCCGTCTGTTTACAGACGGAACTTACATGCATATTCATGCACCTCAGGGTGGGGCTGGTTCTGGTTCGCTCCTCATGTAGGGAGAATTTAAGGGCAGGTTGCTCCCTCACCCTCCGAGTCCCACAGCCACCTTCCTCGCCGTGCCCCCACCCTTGTCACTGGCGCAGGCCTTTGCAGAGGGATAGGGCAGGCTTCACAGGAGCAGTCTGTCCCCTCATGCTCACGGCACCGTGGGGCCCCTGGGGTCAGACAGAGACAAGCACAGCCACCCCCAGGCGTGTGCACTGTAGATGCCAGGAGCTGGCGGGGGTAGTGGGTGTGAGCCTTTGCACTTCGTGTGAGTGAAGTGCCGGCGCTGCCGGCTCAGGCGGCCTCCCTGCTGCGGAGTGGTCAGCCGGGCCCTTGGCAGTGCCCGCCCTGCGGCTCCTCCCGTCCTGACTGCCCTACAGCGCCCTGACGCGGTGCCCCCTGCAGGCCACGGGCAGCATCCCCATCACCGTGCGGCACATCGAGTCCATGATCCGCATGGCCGAGGCCCACGCGCGCATGCACCTGCGGGACTACGTCATGGAGGACGACGTGAACATGGCCATCCGCGTGATGCTCGAGAGCTTCGTGGACACGCAGAAGTTCAGCGTCACGCGTGGCATGCGGAAGGTGGGCCCGGCCACCTGTGGGTGGGGCATGGAGCTCCGGAGGCAGGGGCGCCTGGCTGTGGGGGCAGGGCTTGAGCTGCGTGGGTGGAGCACGGGAGGTGGGGCCGGTGCCTTGTGGGCGGAGCTTGGGGGCGGGACCTCACTCTGCCCGGAACCCAAAGCTGGAGTTGTGTGGGTGGAGCATGGGGCGGGGCCTCAGCTGGGGGTGTGGCATGGCCTGCGGGAGGCGGGGCCTGAGCTGCATGGGCGGGGCATAGAGCAGGAAGGC
>NW_024070193.1:774242-781715 GCF_014754425.2 Oryx dammah
AGGCGGGGCCTGAGCTGCATGGGCGGGGCATAGAGCAGGGAGGTGGGGCCTGAGCCCTGGCTGGAGGCTCAGTTGCTGTTCTCTCAGACGTTTGCCCGCTACCTGTCGTTCCGCCGGGACAACAATGAGCTGCTGCTGTTCATCCTGAAGCAGCTGGTGGCCGAGCAGGTGACTTATCAGCGTAACCGCTTCGGGGCTCAGCAGGACACGATCGAGGTTCCCGAGAAGGACTTGTTGGACAAGGTACGGGCGGGGCGGGGCCGGGCGGGGCGGGGCGGGGCGGGGCGGGGCGGTCAGGACGCGCGCGTCTCCCTCGTCCTGCCAAGGAGCCCGGCTGGGCCAGCTCGCAGCTTGTCTGAGTTCAGGGGCGTTGGCAGGCTGCGGTTCTGAGCTCCGTGCCCAGTGGCAGGTTGTCCGGCGGCTGCAGGCCTGTTCGCTCCTCCTGGTGACAGGGACGGAGCCCGCGGTCCGCAGGGCTCACCCAACGCCCCCTCTCTCAGGCCCGGCAGATCCACATCCACAACCTGTCCGCCTTCTACGACAGCGAGCTCTTCCGAATGCACAAGTTCACCCACGACCTGAAGCGCAAGGTCATTCTGCAGCAGTTCTAGCGTCCGGGCTTCACTCTACCCCGGAGCCCAAAGCCAAATGGCGGGGGGCTCCCAGGGTGGGGCTGGGCTCCGGCGTCCGCCCGGGTATTTCTTTCTTCTGCTCTGCTGTCTGGGGACTCATCTTCCAGGGCTGCGTTTTCAGCACCTGCTTCCCACCAGCTGCCCCCACCTGCAGGAGGTTTGCCTCACCTCCTTCGAGGTGCTTGTATTGAGGATCTGGAGTGGAGGGGGCCGCTGTGCTGGAGGACTGAAGCTGTAAGGGTTTCACCAGAGTTGTTGGCCTCTTGGCCTGAGTTCCAGACTTGCAGTCCGGGAACTGAACTGTGTCCCACCGGCTTGTCTCGGCTCCAGTGAGTAGAGACAGCCTGTGGGTCAGCATAGCCTGGCGCCCTCTGACAGCCCCACAGCCTTAGCTTGTGGCGATAGGGGCGAGATGGGGTCGGGGGGGAGGGTCCTTGGAGCTGGGCCACCCCCCTCCCCGTTGCTGTGATGGTCTCTTCTACCTGGCTGTCTTCCCATGCTGTCGTTTGTACATTCAGTTCTTTCTATGGTTTTAGTTTTTAATAAAGTCAAGTAAACCTAAATACTGGTGTCTGTTCAGTTTTCATGTGAGAAGCCAGGCTTTCTTGCACTTCCCTCTGAGGTCCTCTGCTTCTGCTTCTGCCTCTGGCTTTCTGCAGGTGTGGATCAGGCTGACAGAGGGGTTTGCTTTGTGGGTGTGGGTCTCTCTGGGGAGTTTGGTTAGCACTTGCTGTCTGTATGGGATCAAGGGACCTTGGGACAGGCTTGTACACCCGGAGGGGCTGGTGGTGCTCGCCCGGGCACCCCTGTGCTTGGACAACTGCCCTGGGCGGTGCACTCCCGCAGGCCTTCCTATGCCTACCTGGAACGGAGCACAAGTGTCTCCTTGCGTTGGATCTTCCCGTTGTCCAGATTTCCCGTTCTGGAACCTTCCACGACGAGGACTTGGATGCAAGCCCTGCAGACATCTGATGCCTGACGCAACTCCCACGATCCTCCAGAGCCTTGCCAGCAGCTGCCAGGCCTGGGGAGAGTTGGATGTGGTCCCTGCCGGGACAGGGCGGGGGAACGTGGGTCAGCGAAGTGAGGAAGAGCCGGGAGAAAGGGCCAGGTGAGGGGTGGAGGAGGGGAACCCTCAAGGCGGGTGGGTGTGGCTGCAGCGAAACAGGCAGGAGCCCCAGGCCAGGCTGCCCCTCTGTACCTGTATACGCAGAGATGCGCAGGGGCGCATGCGCACTCCACCTGAGGGTGTGTCTTCCACTCCAACCGATCATCCGGTCCCCGTGGTCACAGATGGGATGTCGGCTCCGATACTAACACAGGGGTCCTTGCAGACCTCGTGGTTATGGCTCAGACACCAGCCCCGAGCAGCGGCCTGAGCTCACCTGCACTTTGGTCCAGCTGGGCTGCAGCTCAGACGTCCCCAGGCCCCCTTGGGGGTGGTAATGTGCTGTAACAGCTGAACCCAGAGGAAATTCACTCGTGAACTGATTTTATTACAAAGGCTGTATCACAGGACGTGGAGGAACAAGCAGAGAAGAGTCCCACACACCAGCAGTAGCCCTGTGGGAAGAGGGGTATGCCCCCTCCTGGTGTGTGTTGGGGGTCCCTGTCACCAGCCTGGAAGTCCTCTCAGCCCCTCACAGTGTGGGGAGGTCCTGTCACCAGCCTGGAAGAACTCAGCCCCTCACAGTGTGTGGGGGTCCCTGTCACCAGCCTGGAAATCCTCTCAGCCCCTCACAGTGTGTGGGGGTCCCTGTCACCAGCCTGGAAGTCCTTTCAGCCCCTCCTGGTGTGTGTGGGGGTCCCTGTCACCAGCCTGGAAGTCCTCTCAGCCCCTCACAGTGTGTGGGGGTCCTGTCACCAGCCTCGAAGAACTCTCAGCCCCTTTAGTTCGGGTTGCTTGGATCCTTGGCACTGGTGACTGGATAGCTGGCCCCTCTCCCAGGAGGTCGGGGGCAGGGGCATGTCCAGCCCTTGGATCACCTGGCTGGTTCCCCTGGCAACTGGGCCCTATCCTTAGGGCTCCAAAGTTCTCCTCCTTAACATAAACTCAGGAGTGGTCAAAAGAGCTCCTTAAGAATAACCGAAGATGTTCTTTTCACCTAAATTACTCCAGAGCTGTTTCTGGAGCCGGGGATAAAACCCAGGTACTACAGAAGACTCGTCTGTCAGTCATTCTTAGCACTTAGGCAATCGCACGGGTGTTCAGAGTGCTGGCCAGGAGCCGGGGTGAGGACGAGACTGCTTCTTACCCTGTCCCAGTGTGACAGCTGCCGGGTAAGGCCTTCAGCCCCGGTGCACAGCGCTGAGTGTCCTTAGCAGAGACAAAGCTGGTCCCACGTGTTTTGCGGTGCCTGGCCTTGAGGAACTGTCCCACCCAAAGCAGGGGAGCTGAGTGGGAGCTGGGGCTGCAGCCTAGAGACGCTGGCAGTCTGGGCAGGGCGGGTGGGGACAGCGGACATATGTGACATGCGTCTTGCATCTTGTGTGAGCCAGTGGTACTGGGAGAAAAGGTAACCCGTGGATGACGACCGGACCAGGCTTCTGGCTGGCGAGGGGGGCGGAGGTCAGGGGAGAGGCGAGAGCTCGGTTTAGATGAGCCCCCAGGAGGACGGGGGCTTCAAGGGCAGGCGTGATCTGGGCTGCGGAGTGGAGGTTTGGCCGTGATCTGCAGTCGATCGACAGTGTCCCTGTAGGGCTGGTGGCTGCGTGTCCTTTGTGTGAACCAGCGAAGCACATGTGGGCGTGCGCAGGCGGTGGGGGGAACGAAGGGAGACGGAACCTCTCGAGGGCTGAGGTCAGCTGGGGCCCGGACGGCTGCAGGAGCATGGAGACGACAGGCCCGCCCCCTGCGCTGCGTCTCCTCGCACGTCAGGTGTCCCCGTTATAGGGATCGCTGGTCTGTGTGCTACCAAGACAAAGAAGCTAGCACGTAAAACAACCAGACGCCGCCAACCGCGAAGCAGCCCAGTTTAGAAAGGCTGCGAAAGCGTCCACGTGCGCCTCGGGCTGGAATTCGGTGTTGGTGGGTTTAGAAAGGCTGGGAGAGCGGTGTTGGTGGTGACGCAGAAGCTGACGGTGACCTTGGCCAGCAGCGTCAGTGCAGCCTGAGTAGAGGCGCGTGTGTGGAAGGAAGTGGAAGCTGACAGAAACCTGAGAAGTCTGGTTCTGAAGCGGGCATGGGGCAGCTGGCAGGCTACATGGGATCAAGGGAAGCTTTTCCTTTGATATAGTTTAGGATTGAACAGTTAAGTTTTTATTCCTGCAATTTTCTTGTTGTTGAGGCACAAAGTTGTGTGCAACTCTGCGATCCCATGGACTGCAGCACGCCAGGCTCCTGTCCTTCACTGTCTCCCCGAGCTTGCTCATATTCGTGTCCACTGAGTCAGTGATGCCATCCAACCATCTCATCCTCTGCCGCCCTCTTCTCCTTTTGCCTACGGTCCTTCCCAGCAAGGGTTTATTAATGGGTTAATCTGAAACAGTTGTGACTGAAAAAATAAAATACCAGAAGATGTGATATTATGCAGGTAAAACTTTTAAATATACTGATACTGCATACATCTACATGGATATTAAAGACAAATGTAAGATGTATGCTTGTGGACACTTGTGTTATTTTAGGTAACAGGTTTATTGGGACATGGTTAAATAACATGATTTAAAATCTACAACTCAGTGGTCTTAGCACGTTCAGAATTGTACCGCCATCGACCAGAATCAATTTTAGGATGTTTTTATTCCTCCCCCAAACCCACAGCTGTTGAATTCACTCTCCTTCCTTCCTCACCCCCACCTCCTGCCCTCGGCAACCACAAATGTACTTTCTGTGTCTGGATTTCCCTTTTCTGGACATTTCACACACAAGGAATCCTGCACTAGCTGGTATTTTGTGACGGGCTTTTTTCACTTAGCCTAAGGTTTTTTAAGGTTCCTTCAGGTTGTAGCGTATGTCAGCGCTTCAATTCTTACTACTGAGTAACATTCCATTTTAGGGGAGCTAGTGAGAGACAGGGAAGCCTGGGGCGCTGCAGTTCCCGGGCTCTCAGCGAGTCGGCCACGACTGAGCGACCAAACGCCAGCGCCACACCTTGTCCGTGCCAGCTGCTGAGCGCCTGCCTGTTGTGGACGCTGCTGCTGCGAGCGTCCCTGTAACAAGTTGCTGTGTGGACACACGTTTTCTCTCGGGTGTGTACCCAGAAGTGGAGTTGCTGGGTCATAGTGGCGGCTGTTTCCCCTGGAAGAGCCACAAGCCTGTCTTCTGCTGCGGCTGCACCGTTTTGCCTTCCCACCAGTAGTGCGTGAGGGCTCTGATTTATTTCTCCATGTTCTGCACAAAACTTTGTCTTTCTTTTTAACATTAGTCATCCTGAGTGCCTGTGAAGTGGTTTCTCTCTTTTGGCTGCGCTGGGTCTTCACTACTGCATGTGGGTTTGGGGGCTACTCTCCTTTGCATGGCGCAAGCTTCTCATTGTGGGCTTGTTTTCGAGCATGGGCTCTGGAGTGCGGGCCCCGTCGTTGTGGTGCAGGGACTTAGTTGCTCCATGGCACGTGGCATCTTCCCAGATCAGGGATCGAACCTGTGTACCCTGCGTTGTCAGGGTGACGTAACCACTGGACCAGCAGGGAAGTCCGAAGTGGTTTCTTACCGTGATTTTGCTTTTCATCCCCGATGGCTGATGACGTTAAGCATCTTTTCATGTGCTTATTGTCCATCTGTATATCTTCTGTGCAGAAGTGTCTATGCACATTCATGCCCGTGTTTTCATTCGGCAGTCTTTTTGAGTTAAAGTTATTTATCCGGCCTAGACATAAGTCCTTTATCAGATTTAGGATTTCCGAGTATTTTCCCCTCATTCTGTGGGTTGTCCTCACTTCCTTGATGGTGTCCTTTGCAATGCCCTCCTCCAGGGGACCTTCCCAACCCAGGGATCAAACCTGCGTTTCCTATGTCTCCTGCATAAGCAGGTGGGTTCTTTACCACTGGTGCCACTTGGAAAGCCCCTGATGGTGTCCTTTGAAGCACAGAATGTTTTTCATTTCTCAGTCTCCTATATATATTTTCTTATAAGGCATGTGCTTTTGGCATCATCTCAGAAACTATTGCCTAAGCCATGGTCATTGGAGAAGGTGATGGCACCCCACTCCAGTGCTCTTGCCTGGAAAATCCCATGGACAGAGGAGCCTGGTGGGCTGCAGTCCATGGGGTCTCGAACAGTTGGACACGACTGAGCGACTTCCCTTTCACTTTTCACTTGCATGCATTGGAGAAGGAAATGGCAACCCACTCCAGTGTTCTTGCCTGGAGAATCCCAGGGACGGGGGAACCTGGTGGGCCGCCGTCTATGGGGCTGCACAGAGTCGGACACGACTGAAGCGACTCAGCAGCAGCAAGCCATGGTCATGAATGTATACCCCCAGGGTTCTTTCTAGTAGATTCACAGTTTTCTCTCTTACAGTTAGGTTTTTGATCCATTTGGAGTATTTGTGTATGATGTTGGTGGGGGGGGGGGTCGTCTGCCTTTCATTCTTCTGTGTGTGGATATCTGCCCGTCCCAGCACCGTTTGTGGAAGAGACTGTTCTCTCTCCACAGATTGCCTTGGAACCCTGTCAGGTAGATGGCCATAAGCATGAGGGTTCATTTCTGAACTCTCCATTTTATTCCAAGGATATGTTCACTTTGTTTTTCTTTCTAAGATTGTTCCGGCTAACCTGGACCCCTTGAATTTCCACATGAATTTTGGAATCAGTTTGTCAGTTTCTGCAAAGAAGCCAGCAAGAATTTTGATGAGAATTGCACTGAATCCATAGATCACTTCGGGGATTGCTATTTTAACAATTTCAAGCCTTCTCATCCGTGAGATGGGCTGTCCATCCACTTACACAGGTTTTCCTTAATGTATTTCAGCAGTGTTTGTAGTTTTCAGAGGAGGTTTTGTACTTATTTTATGGACTTATTTCCAAGTATTTAATATACCTTTGATGGTCTCATAAATAGAATTTTCTTACTTCACTGCCATTTATATGCTCCTATTTCTGCTTTGCGACTCCATGGACCTCAGCCTGCCCGACTCCTCTGTCCGTGGAATTCTCCAGGCAAGCATACTGGAGTGGGTTGCCATTCCTACAAGTTCAGAGGCTTAAAGTAACACAAACTTACTGTCGTAACAGTTTTGGAGGTCACAAGTCTGACATGGGTCTCACTGAGCTAAGATGGAAGTGTCAGCAGGGTTCCGGGTAGAAGTTCCTTTGCTTCCTCTTCCAGCTTCTAGAGGGCGCCTGCGTCCCTTCTGCCATCCTGGCCTTCTGCGTCCTGGCCCCTTCTGCCATTCTCAAAGCCAGAGAGGGCACCACGGAGCTCTGCCCCCAGGGGCCTGCTTGCTCTTGACGCTGACTCCCTCCTCCCTCTTTCCCTTCTGAGAAGCCTCGTGATGACCCTGGGTCCCGCTCAGTGATCCCGGATCGTCTCCCCTCCCACGTCCTTGACTTAAAGGCCCCTGCGTGTGCGACCGCGTGGACCGCAGCCCACCGGGCTCCTCCGCCCACGGGGTTCTCCCAGCGAGAGTACTGGAGTGGGGCGCCATTGCCTTCTCAACCCGGACGGAGTCCACCCGCGCGCCCGAGGGAGCAGCCCCTCACAGAGCCTGAGGTCGGCCGCAGCCTCGCCAGCTCGGCCCTCAGCGCCGGGGCCACGTCGCGCGTTCGCGAGACTTGAGCGCCGGGCGGCTGCGGGCCCGTGCAGCGTGAGGTCTGAGGTGCGAGGCGCGCGAGGCGCGGGCAGCGCGCTGGCCCCGCCCCCGCCGGCGGGGGGCAATCGCCGTCGCGGAGGTCGGGGGC
>NW_024070193.1:782115-800548 GCF_014754425.2 Oryx dammah
GCCCCGCCGCCCCGCCAGGGCCCGCCCTCCGCAGCGGGGCGCAGGCACGGCTCAGGCCCAGGCGGTGCGCCCCGGGCTTGGCCTCCGGGCCGCCCCGTCCCCGCCCGCACGGCGCCTCGAGTCCTGTCTGGAGGGCAGGGGCGGTCCAGCTGTGGGCGCTGCCGGCCGGCCGCCCCTCCTTGTGGCAGCCATCCCAGCGCTGGTCTGCGGAGTGCCAGGACCATGCCCAGCTGCTGCCGTGCCCCTTCCTGCCAGGGGCGCGTTGCCCGCCTCGTCCCTCCGCCTCCGTCCGGGGGGCGCGCTAGTGTCCCCCGCCCCGGTGCTGGGGTGCGTGTGTGTCCAGCAGGACGTCTCCCTTAGGAAGCTGTAGCGGGGCCACGCCTGCCAGGACCGGGCGGCGCTGTTTCTCTGACACACGCGCCAAGTGTGTGCGGCCGCGTTGGTGGTGCTGGACCATCTCTGTTGCAGCGGACAGTCCGAGATGTGGGCCGTGTCGCTCCGAATGCGTGTCTGCAGAGGGCTTAGGGATCTCGGACTTCAGAGCTGCTGATTAGGGCAAGGGGAACGGGAGAAGGACGCGGGGGTCAAGAGCAGATCAGAGGCAGGGGAGACAGAACATGGGGATCATCGAGACCTGGCTGTTTTCACCCCCTAAGATACGAGCCTGCTTCCTGCGCCTCCTTTCCTGAATTTGGGTCATATTTTCAGTTCTTTGAGGCTGATCCCTGGAATGCTTCTCATGCCCTTTTTTGTTCTTTTGGCTGAGAGGGATGGAGGTAACAGAAGATTACAGGTCCAAGAGAAAAAACAAGATCAGTGTGTATCTGAAAGTTAAAATCCAGTAGACTCTCAGGCAGATTAATTATTAAGTGCAAAAGTAGTTATACAGGGAATGGGTAGGTCTCAGCTACTATTTTGGTGGGCAAGTTTGAAAATAACTAACATCTCGTAATTACCCACTGCCGAGCTTTTGAAAATATCAAGGTCTTTATAAAGGAAAAATAACCATTGTGCTGAAAAATAGCTTCAAGAAAATGAAACTGTTTACGCAGAAGAAATCAAAAGCTAGATTCCTCCTTTCCAAACACAGCTTTTCAGAAGCGTGATCAGAATCTCTTCTTAGTGGCTCAGAGGTAAAAGAATTTGTCTGCAAGGCAGGAAACGCAGCTGGGGATTCAGTCCCTGGGTTGGAAAGATCTCCTGGAGAAGGAAATGGCACTCTTGCCCCAAAACTCTATGGACAGAGGAGCCTGGCAGGCTGCAGTCCATGGGGTCGCATAGAGTCCGACACGACAGAAGCAACGGCACTCACGCACACACTTCTTATTCCTATCAGACTGTTGGGAAAGATAGACCAGGACGAACTGTGGTTTCTCTGCAGGTGACAGACCGAGGGGAGAGGCTGGGAGAATGAGGGCCCCTTAGGCAGGGAATGGTCACGATAGACCCTAGCAGCTTCCTCAGACCCTAGTGCTCTGCGTGGACAGCTTCACCGGCTAAAGGACTTCATCCCCAGGGGCAAGAAGTCAGCAGGACAGACACAGGCTCCGGGGCGTCAGGGCCGGCCTGGCGGCAGGACTGAGGCCTGCGTGGCTGTGACTCCTCTCCCCGTCACCTCCGTTAGCCTTGGAGAGGCAGCTCTCAGGTTGTGGAGAGGCGCAGCACGTTTGATCCTCTGGTGGTTTCCTGGAGGGTAAAATTCCAAGGATTCTTAACGAGAGGCCATTGCTTTTCTAAAACACTGAGGTAATGGCTCTCCCAGTAGGTGGATGAAGAGCTTCACCTCGCAGAGAAGGCTGCTCTGGGCCCTGGGAACCTGTGCAGTTTTTGTTACTTAATTACTACAGACATTTCTCATCAGTTGAGTTTTTTTTTTTTCCTGGACTGTGTGAGTTTTTCCAGGTTACTGTCTTGTGATATTTGGTTCCCCAGACCTGGGGAGGCCGCATCTGAAGGTAGACCTGTTGTATCAGCTGGTATATCACATTCCTTTTCCAAAGAGCACTTTCTCCCCCAAGGGCAGAGTGTGGGGGGGGGGGGGACTGCTTTCTTCTGAGCAGTGGAAGTCCAGTGCAGATGTTAACCTCCAGTAAGACGCTGCAGCGTACCTGAAACCAAAGTTACCTGGCATCGTATCTGATTGACAGTATTGTATATTGTGATTAACTTTGTAAAAATTAGAAAATAAGTCTTACTCCAGTAGGGTTGATAGATGACCTACTTCTAGACACAGGGTCTGGGCAGAAATGTAGATAAAGGGGTGTCTTGGTGGAAGGTAGGGACCACTTCACTGACTTGAGGTCTTTCGGGTCAGGAGGAAAGACCCCTACACTCTCAGCCACGCTGTGCTTTGGGTTTCTGGTGGGGACCCTGAGCAGGGTGCTGGGGGGACAGGGCCTCTCCCATCCAGCTCTTCCCTTGCTCCTTAGATCCTGTGAGGCATCGGGTCACGCTAGGTGCTCTCTGTCCTTATGTGTCCTTAGGAAGAAGGACACAAGAGCAGCTTTCCGACGTTTCCTGAGGGACCATCTTTCTTGTGGGGTGAAGCTGGCTAATTACAGCGATTCTGTTACCTGGTTATTTGACCTTAATCTCACTAGGCCTGTTATCTCTTCTGTAAAACAAAAGGCTATTTCTTATTTTTAAAATTCATTTACTTTTAATTGAAGGGTACAGTATCCCTTTGGTTTCTACCAAACATCAGCATGAATCAGCCAGAGGGAAAGGACGTGTCTTATTTTATTTGGTCGTTTACGCAAACACATCCCGAGCTCCTGTGATACTTCAGAGGCTGTCGAGGCCCGGTCACAACAGAGATGAGTTCCGTGTTCAGCGTTGAGTGAGGGGCTGAACGGTGGTCTGTTGCAGCGCAGTGAGGAGAGTGCAGTGACGTGTGCAGGGCCGGTGGTCGTGGAGGGGGCGCCGCCCGGATCAAGGGAGCTGGGGCGGAAGCAGGGGGAGGACTTAGGCGGACGGATGCAGGTGGCCATGGGCGTCCCCTGCTTCTGGTTCATCCTGTCTGAGACTCTGCTGGCGTCTGTTTCTCCCGTTTCTCCCTTGAAGTCACAGAGAATAGCGACCGTCATTATTCGCATCACCTTTTTGTTTAGATGTGTTTGAAGACCCTGACCATTGTTGCCCTTAAACGTTCTCTTTTCCTGGCCAAGAGTGCCCTGCTTCCCTGTTCTCCATAATGGAGGAGACCACTTCCACGAGTAGTCTGCAGTCTGCCCTTCAGAGTGCAGTCCGCACACTGGGGTGGGGGGGGGGGCTGACCTCACCGGTGCGTCTGCGGGCTTCCGCATCCTGCTCTACGGATGGGGGCCGACGCTCCCCCAGAGTCGCTCAGCCACAGGCCAGGGCCCCTGCCTGCCTGGCTCCACCGCAGCAGCCGGAGTCTGGTCAAGGCCTGGGTGTCCTCCCAGGCACACTTGTTCCCCTGCGCCCCAGGCTGCTCTCCTTGGAGTCCAGTGCATCTGTGGGTCTCCCGTCTGTCCTGTCTCTCTCTGGCGCCTTCTCTGTTTCTGGCAGAACTTGCTTCTGAGTCTGAAACATCTGTCTTCCTTCGTGGCCACTTGTTGGGCTTAGGGCTTACTACTGCACGAGGTGCTTGTAAGCATTAAAACGTAGATAATGCTTGTGTGCTGTGCTTAATCAGTCGTGTCCGACTCTTTGTAGCCCGCCAGACTCCTCTGTCCATGGGGATTCTCCAGGCAAGAATGCTGGAGTGGGTTGCCCTGCCCTCCTCCAGGGGATCTTCCCGACCCAGGGACCGAAGCCCGGTCTCCCTCACCGCAGGCAGATTGTTTACCATCTGAGCCACCAGGGACACCCAGACCACGCTTACGTGACTGAACATTCCCACGGACGTTGCCAAGTTGTATCGAGTGCACTCCAAGCACAGAGCAGGAAGTTACTCCTGCAGTGCCCTCTTTCTTGCATCATTGAAGATCGGTCTGGAAAAGAGGATGTGGAGGCCCTTTCACCCGCCTTCCTCATTTTTCAGATGAGGAGACAGGGCTGAAGACTTACAGCAAGTCAGTGACACTCCTGTACTTAGTATTGACTTCATAAAACCAGCAGATGGGGCTGCTTCCTGTTCGTAGTGAATGGAAGTGAGAGAGAAGGGGAAAAAGATCCCCTTTATTTGACAGGTTTTTGTTTTGTAAATTAGGATAGAGGGTCACGGTGTGCTGCTGAAACACAGATCAGGCTCTAACTGCGGTTTTGGAAAGTGTGCTGCCAGCTCAGGAGCCTGGGGAGCCGTGCGCGTGCAGGGCCCGGGAAAGCGGGCCCAGGAGTGTCCGCGAGGCCCCCGCCCTCGCCCTGGGCCCTCGATCCTCGCAGGCGGGTCTCCACCCTGCGCTCTCTTCGTCGTAACCCCCAGCTCTCCTGTCTGCGCAGGGGCATCCCTGGCCGTGCGTGCAGCTGGGTCCGAGGAGCCCGGCTCAGAGGGCCTCCCCTCCACGTCCCTGCTGGACCTCCTGCTGCCCACGGGCCTGGAGCCGCTGGACTCGGAGGAGCCGAGCGAGGCCGTGGGCCTGGGCGCTGGCCTGGGAGCCCCCGGCTCGGGCTTCCCCAGCGAGGAGAGCGAAGAGTCCCGCATCCTGCAGCCGCCGCAGTACTTCTGGGAGGAGGAGGACGCGCTCAACGAGTCCAGCCTGGGCCTGGGACCCACCGCAGGTACCGTGCTCACTCGCCCTTGTTTCTGAAAGGCCTGTTTGTCTCTGTTTTGGCTGCGCTGGGTCCTTGCTGCTGTGCTTAGGCTACCTCCAGCCGCGGTGCACGGCCTTCTCGTTTCAGTGGCCTCTTGCTGCAGAGCGCAGGCTCTGGGCACGGGGGCTTGGCAGTTGTGGCTCCCGGGCTCTGGCATAATGGCTCGGTGGTGGTGGCGGCCTCTGGGCTTTGTGGCCCCTCGGCATGTGGGAGCCTCCTGGACCAGGGCTGGAACTCAGGTCTCCTGCGTTGGCAGGTGGGTTCTTAACCACTAGCCCACCAGGGAAGCCCCCGTCTCTCCTAAGATGTGTGCTGATTGCCTCCGGGAGGCCGGCGCTGGGTCTCTGGACTCTGAGGGCCTTGCTGGCCCAAGAGGCCCCTTTCCCTTCGTGATGCTCACGGCCGTGTAGTGACCTCTGTTCTGTGCTTGTATAATCGAGTGTAATGCTGACAGCCCGTGAGATGAAGGCTGTTAGCCCGTTCTGAACGCGAGAAAACTGAGCTCAGGAGAAAGCGGGCCTGGAGTCACAGGGCTGTTGAGGTGGTCAGTCGCAGTGCAGGCGTCGGTCTGTCCAGGCCTCAGGTTGGTCACTGGCTCCTCTTCTGTGCCGTGTGGTCTCTGTTGAAGGGTCCCTGAGCCCCGCCAGGCGTTCCGAGCGCCCTTCCCTGGCTCTGCCCTGGGGCTGGGCCAGGCTCAGCGGCGCGCGGCCGCGGCTGATGACGGAGCGACAGGGCTCCGCGGCTGGCAGCCGCCGCCGCTGTGCGGGGCTCTTCGCTGGCGCTGGGCGCGCAGACTGGTGCCCAAGTGTGGGGCTGAGCGTTACAGAATTTAGCCCTGGGTTTTTTTTAATAAATGTATTTTGGGTTTGTCTTTTCTAATTACAGAAATAATACATGAAAAATACAGAAAACGTGGGAAACACAAAAACAATCCAAAGAAGAAAATCTCCCCGTGATGTCATGAGGAAAAGAGATAAGCACTAGTAGTTTGGGCTACGTGCCTTTAGTCACTTTTATATGCAACATTGGAATCATTCTCTCCACTTTAAGATGTTTCTTAAATGTCTCATTTCCGCATTGCTAGCTGTTCTTTATAACCTGGTTGTCAGTGACTCCACAGTATCTCCTCGGGTGTGGAGTGGCTCCCTGTTGCTGAACGTGCAGTCTCGCTTGTTTGTCTGCGGCCGTGCTGGGTCTTCACTGCGGTGTGCAGGCGTCTCATTGCAGCGGCCCCTCTTGCTGAAGAGCACAGGCTCAGTACTTGGGACACCCAGGCTTGGTTCTTTGGCTTGTGGGGTCGTCCCAGACCGTAGATGGCACCCATGTCCCATGCGTGGGCAGATGGCTTATTAGCCACGGGACCAGCAGAGGAGCCCCAGCCTCCACTCGTGAGGGTGCTGCAAAGACCTGTGTGTGTCTTTGCACTTTTCTGGTTGTTCTTGGGATAAACTTCTAGAGTCCAATTGCTAGTCTAGAGGCGTGTCGGTCAGCACCCCAGCGCCCCAGAAGCAGCCCTGCTCACGCTGTGGCACCGAGGAGGCTGTGTTTTGGCAGCTTGCTGTGGTCGTTGGACACATCCTGCCTCAGTTTATTTGCACCAGTGTCCAGGAGCACAGCAGCCCCGTCAGCAGCCCAGGGGCCACCCCAGACCCCGTCCTCACACTGGCAGATGGCGGCCTGCACTCGCAGCCTGCGTGGGGGCCTGGGTGCCTTTGGCAGAGCACCAACCTTAGCTGCGGTGCCTGGGCCTTGGTTTGAGCCTTGGCCTGGGACTTCGGGGCCCTTGGTGATGTGGGCGCCAGCACGTTGCCGGGCTTCAGGTGAGCGGGGTGGGCGAGTCCCCTGAGCGCGCACAGCCGCCCGCGGGGACCTGGGGCTCAGACTCCTTGGGCTCTTGGCAAGCCTCGACAGCCCTGGCAGGTGCACTCCTGGCCCACGTCGTCTGCAGGCCCTCCCTGCTGTGCTCCTGTGCAGAGCGCCTGTTCCTCAGGAACTTGGGGTCCACCTTCTTAAGCGATTCATGCTTCGTGACCAGGGTTTCTCGATGCTGTCTCTGTGCTGAGTGGGGGACAGGTTGTGTGCGGTGTGGTCCTTGGACTTGGCCGTGTCTGCAGATCCTGAAGCGCATGGGAGCAGAGAGGCCAGGGAGGGTCGTGCATAGACAGTGGGCTCACCAGGGGAGCAGCAAGGGGTGGCACCCCAGGCAGTCCGGGGCTCCTGGCAGCAGAGTGCTCAGCACCCACCTCAGGGGACAGAGAAGGGCACAGATGGCAGGAGCCTGGCCTGTGTGGCGAGGGACTGGGGAGCCGGGGTCCTGCCCCAGCAGTGGGGGGGCGGGGGGCGGGCGGGGGCTCGCGCTCCAGCTCCTCCTGGGCCCCTGTTGCCGGCTGTGTCTCCCCAGCCTGTCAAGGAGTCTGGGTGGGGCTGCTGCCGGTTCACGGGGTGGGTCCCTGGCGGAGGACGGGGTGGGCCTGATGTGGACGGGCCTCTTCTGCAGGCTTGTGTCAGTGTGGCCAGGGTGGCCTCCAGAAAGGGCGCTCCAGTGTGCATGCCCGGCAGGGGGAGTGAGTGCCAGGTTCTGGATCCTCCGTGACACTCAGTTTGCTGGGATCTTTGCTGGTTTGATGCACAGAACTCTAATGGCCAGGAAGTTGTTTCTGTGGGGCCTCTCTGGTGGCTCATCAGGAAAGAATCCAATGCAGATGCAGAGACATGGGTTCAGTCCCTGGGTCAGGAAGATCCCCTGGAGAAGGAAATGGCAACCCACTCCAGTATTCTTGCCTGGAGAATCTCACGGATGGAGGAGCCTGGTGGGCTACAGTCCACGGGGTCGCAAAGAGTCAGACACAACTGAGCAACTTCACTTTCACCTTCACCCACAAATCTAACTCTGAGTTCTGCTAGGCGCCGAGTTGGGTGTTGTGGTGTGTTACCTTGTTTAATCTTCATAGAAGCATTGAAGTATTGTTATTCCCATTTGACCAGTGGACAAACTGAGGCTAGTGGAATCTGGGTAACAGCCCAGCTAATAAGTGCAAGAACCAGAATGCAAACCCTCGCTGTCAGACTCCAGACCTTGGCACTCTTTCCTGTTGCCTCTCAGCTCAGTGGGTTTACTAGAGCCAGCAGTAATGTCTTAGGTCTGGTGTAGGACTTGGCACCGTTTCTTCGCAGCGTTTGCGCCTTGCGTGGTTCGCTGCACTTCACAGCCGCCCTGTGGGTCAGCGGGGCAGCCCACTTGGGGGGCCCGAGGCTGAGAGGCTGTGAGCCTCGTCCGAGGCCCGGCGGCCTGTGTGCAGCAGACCCAGTCTGCGGTCAGGGCCTCCCGAGCAGGCCTGCCCTCAGCCCTGAGGCGGGGTGTGCAAAGAGCGAGCAGCGCGTGGCTGTTCTGGGGCCCTGCTCTGTGCCTCGTTTCTGGCCTGTCGGGCCTGCGGGAGCTGGAGCTGGGCCTGCTCCAGGAGTGTCCTCGGGGGCCTGACAGCCCAGCCTGGCGGTGATGAGGGCTGTGACCTTGCTAACCTTGGCTTCAGCCTCTTCTCCTCGAGTGAGACCGTGGGAGTGATAGATTGACCTCTGTCCAACTCTAAAACACTATGATTCTCTGACATTTTGGGTGAGAAGACTGGTCTCAACAAAGAAGGGGAAAAAGTAGAATACACGTCCCTGCCCTACCAGTGAGTCAAGCCCGCCGGCAGCCTGATGGGTTGGTGCACGCACTGCCTGCGTGACCAGGACTAGTTCCCAGGTCGCCCTCCACCCCAGACGGTCCTGCTGCCGCCCAACGCTTTTGTTTTCCAGTCTCCTTAACAAAGTTCTCTGCTGGTGGCTTTAATTTTCCTAGTGAGCAAGTTAATTAGTGTTCCACGGGATGAGAGACAACTCTCTAAGACTGGCACGTTCTAGGGACCCAACTCAGACAGGCTTACAGGCCTGTGTGCCAGGAGTGTGTATTGGCCGTTACACCAACGCCCGGCATCAGTGTTCAGCCCAGGCACGGGGGGTCCGGTGCTGAGACGGTATCAGGACCTGCCTCGGCCGCCGTGGCTAGGGTCCCTCCCTCATGCTCACTCCTGTGCGGCCGGCCTGTGTGGCTGCTGAGCGAGGCTCCCAGCCGCTCTCACTTGGCAAGCCCAGCGTGGGGAGAGCTCAGCTGGAGAAGACGCAGGGCAGCTCCTGGCCTCGTCTGGATCCTGAGCCCCCCGAAGCCAGCGTAGGGCCCCACAATCCTGGGCCAGGTAGGAGAGGGTGGGAGGGCCCTCCAAGGAGGATCCGGGTGCCGTTGACAGAGGGGGGCAGAATGATGCTCTCGACTGGGGCGCCCCGAGTGCTCAGCTCTCTAGTCATTTTCACGTGAAGTTCTCTTTTCCCTCATGGCAGCCTGACTGGCCTCCCATCTCGGCGCGGGGGAGACGCCGCAGGCGGGTTCCCAGGGGATGGTGGCAGGGGTTCAGCCCTGCGGGCTCTGCCTCAAGACCCGCCCCTTCTCTGCGTCAGCTCCTCCCTCGCCACGCTGGAGCTGCCGCCGTCTGGAGTGAATTTGTGCACGCCAGGTCACCGCAGCAGCTGTCTGCCGGGCCTGGGGGTGGTTTCTACGCAGCCGTCTTGGTGGTCGTGTCTGCCGGGCAGCGATTTGACCGTCCTGGCAGAAGCACTTTACCTGGGCGCCGAGAAAAGGAAAGAGAAGCGTCATATCCTTGTCTTACGCTAGTAGTGAGTGTCCCTGTATGAAAGTCAGAAACGGGTGACAAGTTAAAAGAAAAAACAAGCATCTCCAGCCCCATCCTTAACCCAGAGCTAGTGAGCGGCAGCATTGCAGGGCGCTTCTCACTGGACTCTCTGCCTTTACAGATAATAGAGAAAATGTGCTTCTGTTCAGAGTGGCATTTGCGGGCACAGACCTTGCTGTTTCACTTGCCCACATCTTTCTAAGGCAGCAAACACAGCTCTTCAGCCTCAGCTTTGAGGCCGAATTAGCACCTTAAGTGTGGATCGGCTGGCGGCGCCAGTCAGCCTCCCACCTGTGGGAGCGGTGCTGCGGCGTGGGCACAGCCTCATGAGCATCCGTAATCAGCTCCTTAGAGTGTGTTTCTAGAAGCAGTAGCCTCAGGACGTTTGTCTGCAAGGGGTCTGCTGTGCGCTCTGCCCTCCACGCTGCGGCCAGATCTCCCTCCTGTCCCCGTGCGACGCTGAGACGTGCTCCTGTGTGGTCAGCTTGCCATCCACAGGGTTCGTCCCCTGGCCTAATCTGCATTTCTGTGATGGCTGTTGAGTGTGACCGTCGGCGAGTCGCACTCAGTTGTCCGGAAAGCTGCTTGGCTCGAGTGTCTGCTCTGCGTGGGCCTCCTGCGAGTCCCGCCAGTATCTCTGTGCTGATGCTCCGTGGGACAGCTCGCTTCAGTGTCGCACTCGGGACAGTTTTCCGTGACTTGACATTGACCTAAAGGGACGTTTAGAATGGTCTTTCAAGGCTACTGGCTCTGATGCTGGTTCTAATTCCTTGTCTTAAACAGAGGAATCAGTTCATTACTGTTTCAGCTGAGACTGAAGGTCACACGAGAGGACGGCTGGCCCTGGAAGGCAGAAATAAAGTTCAGTGCAACCTTGATGAACAGGAAGGAGAGCTACACAGCTGGGGTGAAGCATGAGGGGGAAAGTTACGCAGCATGATCTTTTTAGAGAAAGCACCGTTGTGAGATGAGGGGGAAAAAGGCGTGGGTGCAGCTTACGTGCTGTGATGAAGCCAAACTGTGCGAGTCAGGAAAGCTCCCTTTTTTCGTGTCAGTCAGCCTCCGGTTAACGCGTTTTGTTTAAAGTGTTTTCACCAAATGTTGATTGTGTGCCGACACTGTTGATCTTGTGAGCACTCTTTATTCATTTTCTTATTAGAGCATTTTTTATTTTAGAGTGTGGCTGATTAACAACGTTGTGATAGTTTCAGATGGACAGCAAAAGGCCCAGTCATACACACACATGTATCCATTCCCCCCAAACTCCCCTCCCATCCAGGCTGCCACATAACGTCGAACAAAGTTCCCTGAGCTCTACAGCAGGTCCTTATGGGTTTTCCGTTTTAAACACAGCAGTGAGCACCTGTCATCCCGAACTAGCGTAGATAGCCCTCCCCACTGGTAACCGTGAGTCTCTGCTCTAAGTGGGTGGGTGTGTTTCTCTTCTATAAATAAGTTCACTTGCATCATTTCTTTTAGATTCTGAGTGTAAGAGCCATGCCATTCCTCTTTCTGGCACTGCCTTAGGCTCACGCAGTGTGGCAGTCTCGGCGTCCATCCGCGTTGCTGCCGCCGGCGTTAGGCAGAGTGCCGTTCCGTCTGTGTGTGAGCCGCACGCTCTCTGCCCTCTCCTCTGTGGTTGCCCGTCTAGGTTGCTGCCACGGCGCGCTCTTTCTAACGGGGCTGCACTGATCACTGGGTGCCCGCGTCCTTCCGGACCACGTGCTTCTCTGGGGATGTTCCCAGGACTGGGGTTGCGGGGTCCTGTGGTAGCTCTGCTTTCAGCTTTTATTGAGGACTCTCCACAGCGGCTGTACCAGTTTACATTCCCACCGTTGTAGGAGAGTTATCTCTTCACATCCTCTCCAGCATTTCTTTGTGGATTTTCTTTTGAGAGTGTTTGAAGGCTTGTCAGACGTCATTTATCAGTTTACAGAGTCCCCCTTACAATCCAGTGCAATTCAAGAAAAGGTTTGGCCACCATGTTTACCTGGTGGTTTCGGCATCCCTGTGCATACGGTGACTCATGACCTGTGAGGATCGACGAGCCTTTCTTCTTCTTCTTCTTCAATCTGTTTACGTTCATCTCTCTGTTATGACCGCCCCGGGTCTTCACTGCTGCACGCGGGCTGCCGTGGGTGCGGCTCGGGCTCCCCGGGGTGGGCCCCGTGGTTGTGGCGCACAGGCTTCATGGCCCCACAGCATGGCGGTCTGATTGCCCAGAGCAGGAATGGAGCCCATGCCCCTTGCATGGGCAGGCGTATCCTTAACCCCTGGGCCACCAGGGGAGTCCCCTGTCAGTGGACGTTTTGGTGATAATCAGTCTGACTGGTGCAAGGTGATGCCTCGTTGTGAGTTTGGTTTGCGTTTCTCTAACACCAGTGCTGAGCCTCTTTTCAAGTGTCTCTTGACCATCTGGATGTCTTGTTTGGAGAAACGTCCGTTTAGGTCTTCTAACCACTTTTTGATTGGGTTGTTTGTTTGGATGATATTAAGCCTCACGAACTGTTTGTACATTTTGGAGACTAATGCCTTGTCAGTCATGTCATTTGCAATTATTTTGTCCCATTCTGTGGGCTGTCTCTTTGTTTGGTTTGGTTTCCTCTGCTGTGCAGAAGCTTTTGAGCTTAATGAGGTCCCATTTGTTAATTTTTGTTTTTATTTCCATTATTCTGGGAGCCAGATTGGAAAAGACGCTGTAAGATTTATGTCAGAGAGTGTTCTGCCTCTGTTTTCCTCTAGGAGTTGCAGTGTCTCCTCTCCCATTTAGGTCTTCAGTCCATTTTGAGCTTCTTGTTTGTGTCTGATGGTAAACAGAGATGTGATTTTATGTTTCACACATAGCTGCCCAGTTTTCCCAGCACTTTTTGTTGAAGAGACTGGTACAGCCGTGCCTCCTTTCTCATGCATTGATTGACCGTAAATGCATGGGTTTACTTCTGGGCTTTCCATTTTGTTCTGTTCGTCGATACTTCTGTTTTTATGCCAGTCCCCTGCTAGTTTGTTTTTTAATTTATTTATTTAATTGGAGGCTAATTACTTTACAGTATTGTAGTGGTTTTGCATACATTGACATGAATCAGCCATGGGTGTACATGCGTTCCCCTTCCTGAACCCCCCTCCCACCTCCCTCCCTGTCCCATCCCTCTGGGTCATCCCAGTGCACCAGCCCTGACTAACGCATATATATGGAATTTAGAAAGATGGTAATGATAACCCTGTATGTGAGACAGCAAAAGAGACACAGACGTATAGAACAGTCTTTTGGACTCTGTGGGAGGAGGCGAGGGTGGGATGGTTTGGGAGAATGGCGCTGAACCATGGATGTTACCGTCTGTGAAACAGACCGCCGGTCTGGGCTCGAGCCTCGCTGGTTCAGAGTGTGCCCTGTGTGTGCGTGGTTTCGGCTGCGCCAGGCCTTTCTCCCCGTGTGCCGGCTTTCTCGCTGTGCGCGTGGCGGCCACTCTCTGAGGCACCGCGGGGGCTGCCCGGTGGTGGCCCCTCTGGCAGCCTGGGCTCTCGGCGAGCAGGCCTCAGGAGCTGGAGCATGCGGTCTCAGTACTTGTGTGCAGACCTGGTTGCCCTGTGGAACGTGGGATATTTGCAGACCAGGGATCAAGTCCATGTCTCCTGCCTGACACGAGAATTCCTAACCACTGGGCCCCCAAGGAAGGCCCTGCCTGCCGCTCTGATGACTGTGGCTTCGTAGTCTAGTCTGAAGTCAAGGACCCTGATCTCCTCCAGCTCTGTTTTCCTTTCCCAAGATTGCTCTGAGTCTTCAGGCTCTTTGTGTCCTATACAGATTTTAAGATTTTTTTGTTGTTGTCGTTCTAGTTTTGTGAAAATTGACATTGGTAATTTGATAGGAATTGCATTGAGTCTGTAGATTGCCTTGTGTAATATAGTCATTTTGACAATATTGATTCTTCAAATCCACAAACATGGTATATCTTTCCATCAGGTTGTATCTTTGATTTCTTTCATCAGCACGTTACAGTTTCCAGAATACAGGTTTTTTTGTCTCCTTAGGTAATTTATTTCTGGGTAGTTTGGTTTTTTTTGATGCAGTGGCAGATGACTGTTTCTTGAATTTCTCTTTCTGATCTTTGTTCTTAGTATACAGACGTGCAGCAGATTGCTGTGTGTTTCGTAACCTGCACAGTCATTGATGAGCTCCAGGAGTTCTCTGGTAGCTTCTTGAGGGTTTTTTATGTAGAATGTCATGACATCTACAAACAGTGACAGTTTAACTTCTTCTCCACTTTGTCTCCCTTTATTCAGTTCAGTTCAGTCGCTCAGTCGTGTCCGACTCTTTGCGACCCCATGAATTGCAGCACGCCAGGCCTCCCTGTCCATCACCAACTCCCGGAGTTCACGCAGATTCACGTCCATCGAGTCGGTGATGCCATCCAGCCCTCTCATCCTCTGTCATCCCCTTCTCCTCCTGCCCCCAATCCCTCCCAGCATCAGAGTCTTTTCCAATGAGGCAACTCTTCACATGAGGTGGCCAAAGTACTGGAGTTTCAGCTTCAGCATCATTCCTTCCAAAGAAATCCCAGGGCTGATCTCCTTCAGAATGGACTGGTTGGATCTCCTTGCAGTCCAAGGGACTCTCAAGAGTCTTCTCCAACACCACGGTTCAAAAGCATCAATTCTTCGGTGCTCAGCCTTCTTCACAGTCCAACTCTCACATCCATACATGACCACAGGAAAAACCATAGCCTTGACTAGACGGACCTTAGTCAGCAAAGTAATGTCTCTGCTTTTGAATATACTGTCTAGGTTGGTCATAACTTTTCTTCCAAGGAGTAAGCGTCTTTTAATTTCATGGCTGCAGTCACCATCTGCAGTGATTTTGGAGCCCCAAAAGTAAAGTCTGACACTGTTTCCACTGTTTCCCCATCTATTTCCCATGAAGTGATGGGAACGGATGCCATGATCTTCATTTTCTGAATGTTGAGCTTTAAGCCAACTTTTTCACTCTCCTCTTTCACTTTCATCAAGAGGCTTTTTAGTTCTTCTTCACTTTCTGCCATAAGGGTGGTGTCATCTGCATATCTGACGTTATTGGTATTTCTCCCGGCAATCTTGATTCCAGCTTGTGTTTCTCATGATGTACTCTGCACATAAGTTAAATAAGCAGGGTGACAATATACAGCCTTGACATACTTCCTTTTCCTATTTGGAACCAGTCTGTTGTTCCATGTCCAGTTCTAACTGTTGCTTCCTGACCTGCATACAGATTTCTCAAGAGGCAGGTCAGGTGGTCTGGTATTCCCATCTCTTACAGTTTATTGTGATCCACACAGTCAAAGGCTTTGGCATAGTCAATAAGCAGAAATAGCTGTTTCTCTGTAACTCTCTTGCTTTTTCCATGATCCAGCGGATGTGGGCAATTTGATCTCTGGTTCCTCTGCCTTTTCTAAAACCAGCTTGAACATCTGGAAGTTCATGGTTCACGTATTGCAGAAGCCTAGCTTGGAGAATTTTGAGCATTACTTTATAGCATGTGAGATGAGTGCAATTGTGCAGTAGTTTGAGCATTCTTTGGCATTGCCTTTCTTTGGGATTAGAATGAAAACGGACCTTTTCCAGTCCTGTGGCCACTGCTGAGTTTTCCCAATTTGCTGGCATAGTGAGTGCAGCACTTTCACAGCATCATCTTTTAGGATTTGAAACAGCTCAGCTGGAACACCTCCACTAGCTTTGTTCGTAGTGATGCTTTCTGAGGCCCGCTTGACTTCACACTCTATGTCTGGCTCTAGGTGAGTGATCACACCATCATGGTTATCTGGTTCATGAAGATCATTTTTGTACAGTTCTTCTGTGTATTCTTGCCACCTCTTCTTAATATCTTCTGCTTCTGTTAGGTCCATACCATTTCTGTCCTTTATCAAGCTCATCTTTGCATGAAATGTTCCCTTGGTATCTCTCATTTTCTTGAAGAGATCTCTAGTCCTTCCCATTCTGTTGTTTTCCTCTATTTCTTTGCATTGATCGCTGAGGAAGGCTTTCTTATCTCTTCTTGCTATTCTTTGGAACTCTGCATTCAGATGCTTATATCTTTCCTTTCCTCCTTTGGTTTTCACTTGTCTTCTTTTCACAGCTATTTGTAAGGCCTCCTGAGACAGCCATTTTGCTTTTTTGCATTTCTTTTCCATGGGGATGGTCTTGATCCCTGTCTCCTGTACAATGTCACGAACCTCAGTCCATAGTTCATCAGGCACTCTATCAGATTTTAATCCCTAGTGTTTGAATTTTTCCCAGTCCTGGAGGATATAGCCCAGAGGGGTACTGTTTGGGATTGAGGCAGTCTGACCCATTTCAGACCCAAACCTGAGAAGGTGCTCCTATTTCCCATGCTATCCAAATTTCTGCTCTTAAGTCAAAACCCACTGTACAATTTGGTCAAGATTTGCACTTAGGATTTTAGAGCTATCCCTTCCAAAGTAGTCTCCCAACCAGGTTAGTGACTGAAATTTCCTGCAAGGCAGCTGTACAGAAGGTGCCCCGTGACGTTGTCAGTGAGTGGAGCTGGTCTCACTACAAGTTGGGAATAAAGGGTGAGCGCATGTAAGGGTCAGAGTGAGGGGAGTGGAGCAATAGAAAGCACGCCTTGGTGGCCACACAGGTCTTCTGAGGTTAACAGAAGAAAGAAAGAGAGCAGAAGTGAATAAGAATGTAGGGAAGAGCCTTCAGTGCAAGAAGAACATAGACTTTAACACTCCAGGCCTGTTCCTGCTGCCGGGTGGGCATAAGCATACGGGGTTGACCCTCTGGTCAAGAAGAAGCCGCATCAGCTGAGCGTCTTCCCCAGTGTCACTGGCTCAGGGCGTCCCCCGGGCCTCTTCAGGACTGAGACCTAAGCTTAAACCCTTTCCTGCCTTACCGCTGTCCCTTTGTGGTTGCAGCTGAAACCATTCACCTCAGATTGGAACTTGAAACCATATTCTGGGACTCAGACCTGCCCAAGATCCTGCTTACTGAGGCTGTTTCTTTGTATCTCAGCACGGAAGGAAATCAGTGAGAGGCACAGTGATAGGCAAGAAACAGATTTATTCACATAGGACACGTGTAACAAACGTGGGCAGGTGAGGGAGCTCTGCCTGAGGATTACGGGGGCTTCCATTTCATAGTGGGAGGAGGGAGGGGACAAGGCCACCTTCTTCAGGCAGAGGGGCAGCGACAGTTCGGTCCACCCAGCGGCCTGGGGCACACTTGCTGCTTCTGTTCATTGCTTTAATGCTAAGCAGGCATTAACTTAGCCACCTCCTAGTTTCCTAGGTCTTCCTCTTATCTGTAGACCCCTACTCGGACTCTCTATAGTCCTTCTATGAGGCTTCCCCAGCGGCTCTGCTAAAGAGTCTGCCTGCCAACGCAGGAGGCTCAGGTTCAGTCCCTGGGGTTGGAAAGATCCCGGAGAAGGAAATGGCAACTCACTCCAGTACGCTTGCCTGGGCAATCCCATGGACAGAGGAGCCTGGCAGGCTACAGTCCACGGGGTCACAAGCGACCAAACGACAGCTGGGATCTCTACGACCACATGTGTAACGCTTCCAGTCTGTCCCTGTCCCTGCTGTGCCAAGACTCCGTGTGTAACCTCCAGGGTGGACTCTCTGTTTCTGCCAGTCCGGTGAAAGTCCTGCAATCAAACCCCGCTGGCCTTCAGTCAGATTCTCTGAGGATTCCTGCTTCCGTTACTGGACCCCCAGGTTGGGAAGCCTAACGTGAGGCTGCGAACCTTCCCTCCAGTGGAAGAACTTCCGTGTCTACTTGTTCTGCAGTGTGTGGGGTGCCCGCCCGCTGGGTGGGGGTTAGTTTTGCTGTGCGGCCCCTCCCGCCGCTCGCGGCCACGGCCCCTCTGTCTGGCTGTGGGGTGTCTTGCTCGGCGGCTCCAGCGTCTCCTGTGAATGGTTACTCAGCGGTGAGTCGTGGTTTTGGCGCTCTGCTGTCTCTTGTGAGTGCTCTTAAAACGGCGAACCCAGAGTCTTCACTAGACGGCGTAAGTGACAGCGGGAAGGATTGAGAATAAGGGGTAGTTATGGCTTTAGCTGCAGGAAAGAGAGGCAAATCTGGGCACCTAAGAGAACGTGTAGATATCGCCCCCGCCCCCCCGAGAGAGATGCCCCCCAGGTTCTCCTCTCTTAGAGGATAAAACAGGAATGGGCTTAGGTTGTAAGTGAACCATCCCAGTTGAGTTTAAGGAAATTGGGGAGGAAAAAAATGCCAATGACACAGAAATGCCTCCTCAAGGAGGCCCAGACGTGATCTTCAAGAGGATTGCAGCCCATCGTTGTAGACATATTCTAGAAACTCTCTGCTGAGTAAATTTTTCCTTACGTGTACGTAATTCGGCCGTGTATAGTCTGTGCAGTTTTGTACTGAAATAGGACGAATAAGAAATAAGCTTTATCGAGTCACCATTACGATAACGTGCAGCATCACAGCCGTCCTGCCTTAGCCAAGGGGACCTCCCAGGCGCTTCTGCTGCCAGGGCCCGGGACTCCTTGGGGTCCTGCCACAACCACACCTGAGCACACCACCCCCAGCCTGGCTGTGCTTTGAGCTCAGGGGGGTGCAGAGCCTGCAGGTGACTTCAGGGGGAGGGTCGGCGCCTCGGGGGGCCTGGGGTGGTGGATCCCTAACGTCGTCCGCTATAGCCTCACGCCCCCGAGAGGTGGCTGTGCTCTGGGACTGGCCCCCAGAATTTAAAGTCCACCTGCAGAACTCTGAAGCTTGACCTTGGCTATTCTGTGTCAGCCAGGCTGGCGAAGGAGCCCAGCTCCAAAGGGGTATGCTGCCACGTCGGCTGGCTCCTGTGGTGTCTGAAGCCCCTTCTGGCCCTGCTTGGCTGGCTGGGAACGTGTTTCAGAGACTGGCTTTGCCTGTAGAGGAGCCTGAGATTGGCAGCCTTACAGCCGCGACAGATCTGGCCTCACGACACAGAGAGAGTGTCCTCCCCGCTCCAGAGAGAGTGTCCTCCCCGCTCC
>NW_024070193.1:800558-811658 GCF_014754425.2 Oryx dammah
CAGAGAGAGTGTCCTCCCCGCTCCAGAGAGAGTGTCCTCCCCGCTCCAGAGAGAGTGTCCTCCCCGCTCCGAGCTTTGTTTCTGCACCCGTTACCGGAGGGCTGTGGGCCCTCACTGGGATGTGCAGGCCTGATGTGCCCCATAGCTCAGGGGAGATGTCGTTTCCAACAGCCGCCACCTGGGGGCGCTGCCAGTCCTCAGCTCGTCAGCCAGGGCATCGGGCAGGGGAGCTGCTGGGGAGAGGGATTGAATGAGTTCCCAGGTGGGCCTCTCGTGTCTCAGGGGCAGTGAGGGGACCTGGCTGGCTGGCTGAGCCCTGGGCAGCTTAGCCATCCCTTGATCTTCATACATTGGGGCCTAGCTGGAGCCTCCCCTAGGTGGTGTGGGCTGTGAGGGACCCTTCCTGACTCTGGTGCCCGAGTTGTGCTGCCTGTCCAGGGCACGAGGACAAGCTTTGATGTCCTAATACGCTGACTGGAAAGTGTCTCCTGGGCATCTCTGCTTGTTTAGCTCTGTGTCCAGGTGAGGTGTGTGTTTGTCCTTGACAGGCTTTTGGGGTTTGGGGGACCTGACTCCAGACCCCTGAAGTAGATGGAACAGGAAGACAGAGACTGGAGGATGACAGGGTGGCGCCCCGCTCTCCACGGCCACAGGGCTGTCAGCGCAGAGGTCTCAGGCCAGGCCTTTGTGGCCTGAGGTGTGTGCAGCCCCGCGATGGCGTTCCCGGACACGACCCAGCGCTGGGAGACGGTCGTGTACGGGAGACAGAGGCGTCCAGCAGACGGGGTTGCTCCAGGAGACGGTGCTGCTGCAGGAGAGGGTGCTGAGGAGATGGTGGCGTCCAGGACTTGGTGGCACTCTTGGAAACTGTGGTGTCTTGGAAGAGTGGTGCTCCAGGAAAGGTGGTGCTCCAGGGGAAGTGGGGTCCGGGAGATGGTAGTGTCCAGGAAAAACAGTGTTCTGGGAAACAGTGGTGCTCCAGGCGACAGTGAGTCCAAGTAGAATGGTGGTCCAGGAGAAGATGGTGCTCAGGACTGGGTGGTGGTCCAGGAGACAGTAGTGCTGAAAAGGTGGTGCTGGGAAGGAGACTGGTGCTGCAGGAGAGAGTAGTACGTAGGAGGCGGTGGTGTCCAGGAGAGCTTGGTGGCTCAGGAGACTTTGGTACTCCAGGAGATGGGGATGTTAGCAGAATATGGTACTCCAGGAAATGGCAGAGCTCAGGAGAGGGTGCTACTCAGGGGACGGTGGTGTCCAGGAGATAATAGTGCTCAGAAGACGGTGGTCTCCAGAAGACAGTACTGCATAGCAGCCAGCGGTCTCCAGGACTGTCTCCCGGAGACAGCGGTGCTCCAGGAGGCAGTCCATCAAGAAGACGGCGGTGCTCCAGGAGAAGGTGGTGTCCAGGAGACTGTGGTTCTCCAGGACACGGTGGTGCTTCGGCAGACAGTGCTGCTCCAGGAGAAAATAGTCGTCAGGAGACTGGGTTGGCCAAGAGAAAGGCTGTGGTGCTCAGGAGATGGGGGTGTCAAAGAGACTATAGTGCTCAGGAGATATTGTTTTTCTGGGAGACAGTGGTGCTCAGGAGACTGTGTTGTCTAAGAGAAAGGCTGTGGTGCTCAGGAGACAGTGGGGTCCAGGAGACAGTGGTGATCAGTAGGCATGGTTCCCAGGAGAGAGTGGTGCTGAGGAGACAGTGGCTCCCAGGAGACCGTGATAGTCCAGGAGATGGCGTAAAGGAGACAGTGGGGTCCAGGACTCTGCTGTGCACAGGAGGCTGTGGGGTCCCGGAGAAAGGCGTGTCTAGCAGACTGTGGGGTCCAGGAGACAGTGGTGCTCAGTAAACACGGGGCTCAGGAACAGTGACCGTCCTGAAACACTGGTGCTCCAGGAGACAGTGTTGTTCAGGAGGCTGTGGTCTTCCAGGAGACTGCTGTCTAGGAGACAGTGGTGCACAGAAAACTGTGGTGTCCAGGAGAAGGTGGTGTCTAGAAGACTACGGTGTTTCCCAAGAGGGTGGTGCTCCAGGAGTCTGTTACGCTCCGGAAACCTCGTAGCTCCAGGAGAGAAAGGACGAAGAAGACAGTGGGGTCCAGCAGGGAGGGCGCTCAGGAGGCTGGTTTCTGGGAGGCAGGGCCGTCCAGGAGACAAACAGCCCAGAGGAAACTGGGCGTGGCGTCCAGCAGTTACCCAGGATCAGTCATATCCAGGAGGCAAGTTGCTCTGGGAGACAGTTCTGTCCAGGAGACTGTGGCTCTGGGAAGATGGTATTTTCAGGAGACAAGAGTGACCGAGAGCTGGTAGTCTCTAGATGACAGTGGTGGTCTAGGCAGCAGTGGTGTCCAGGAGGCTATGGTGCTGAGGAGACGGTGGCGTCCAGGGGACTGCGATACTCTAGGAGATGGTGGTGTTCATGAACCGTGGTGTCAGTAGCCTCCTATTAATGTTACTCCTGGAAATGGGGGTGTCCAGAAGACTGTGATGCTCCAGGAGACGGTGGTATTCGGAGACAGTCGTGTTCAGGAGACACTTCTCTAGGAGAAAGTGTTGTGTAGAAGACTGCGGTGTTCCAGGAGGCAGTGGTGTTCAGGAGACTGTGGGGTCCAGGAGGCCGTGGTGTTCAGTATGCAGTGAAGAGATGCTGGTGTATGGAGGACCGTGCTCTCCAGGAAACAGCGGTGCTCTCCAGAATGCTGCCCAGCAGGCAGTGGTGCTCAGGAACCTTGGTCTCCAGGAGACGGTGGCGTCCAGGCAACCGCTGTGCTCCAAGAGATGTTGGTGCTCCAGGGGACTGTGACGCTGTGGAGTCCTGGAGACTGTAAGAGGCAGCGCTGTGCAGAAAACGAGTGCTCCAGAAACGGTGGCGTCCGGGAGCCTGTGATGGCCCAGCAGACGTTACAGTCCACAGGTCAGTGCGCCCAGGAGACGGGCTCTCCAGGAGTCTGTCCACCCATGAGACGTGTCCGAGGGGGAGTGCCCTTCTCCCCATCCTGCTGGCGCGACTGGCGCTCTAGTCCAGCTCCGCATTTCCAGCCCCTCCCCCCACCTGTGCCCTCCCTGCCCCTCCTGCCGACCCCCTCCTCCCTGTGCCCTCCTCCCTCATTCCTCCTGCCGACCCCCTTCTCCTCTCCTCCTCCCCTCTGTCCTCCTCCCCCCTCTTCCTCCTGCTGACCCTCCTCCCGTCTTTGCTCTCCCCCACTCCTTCCCTCTCCTCTCTGGTGGCTTTACCCCCTCCCTGCAGGACGCCTGCTCTGGCCTCCCTGCTTCTCTCAGCTTGCTGGCCCTGGTGCCCCTGGTGGATTCCCTCCTCCCCACAGGAGCCGTTCTGTCTCCCGTCCCCTTTGCGCCCTCTCCTCTTGAGTTCCAGACGGCCTGCCCTGCCCCCTGTCGTGCTTCCTCTGGTGGCTGATCTTGTATTTACAGACAACAAGGAAATCTCCACATACTCTATACTTAGATCCTTCATCATTAATATATTTCTGCGTTTGCTTTGTCATTCTGTGTATGTTTTATAGACTGGTGACAAAGTTCTTCCATAGGCCCTTGACAGTATGTTGCAGACAAAATGCCCATTTGACCCTTAAGTACTTGGGTGTGTGTTGCTAACAAAGACATTCTCTGGTCACACCACAGTGTGTTAATCAGAATCAGGAAATGGACCTCGATGTAACCTGTGTGGTGTCCAGCTCTTTGCACCTCTGTGGGCTGTGGCCCCCCAGGCTCCTCTGTCCACAAGACCTTCCAGGCAAGGATACTGGAGTGGGTTGCCATGCCCCCTTCCAATGGATCTTTCCAACCCAGGAGTCGAACCTGCACCTCCGGTATTGCGGGCAGATTCTCGACCCGCTGAGCCATCAGGCAAGCCTGACACAACACTGTTTAACTGCAAAGTGTGTCCAGTTTTCCCAGCAGCATCCCTAGTAGCAGAAGGGGAGTGGTGACCCTCTCCGGTTCACCGTCTAGTCCAGGGTCAGGGCCTGCGTTTAGTCCTCCTCTGTGTTTCGCTTCTTCGGTTCTGGAACACTCAGGCCTGTCTCTGATGATTTTGATTTTGATTTTTTTTTTTAAGGAGACGGGGCAGTTATTTTGTAGACCCCTGCTCAGGTTTGGTTTGCCTCACGTTTCCCCTTAAGCAGATTCAGGGTGAGCGTTTTTGGTGGGAGTGTCACACTCGTCTTACCTTCCTCCGTTCATCAGACCCAGCTGCTCTTAGGTGAAGCTTGGTTTCTTTGCTAGTCTGCACTCACGTTTCGGTCCAGCGTCACTGCCCTCTTCCCTGGATCCCGTTTTTACCCCACCAGGGCCTGTCCCCCCAGCTGCTCACGTGTCACCGCCTGTCTCATCTCTGGTCTGGAGTCTGTACCCCCGGCGGGCCTCCCACTAACCCTCCTTTCTGGTGGGAGAGGCACTGCCCCGGTTCAGGTCATACGCAGTCTTGTCAGTACACATGGTCCTGTGCTTCCGGCCCTCTGTCCTGGGTGCTGACCTTCTCCTCGCCCTGGGGAGCACAGGTCCACGGCGCTGCCACTTCCCTGCCGTGATGTGACGTTGGTCGTGGAAGAGCCACGCTTGCGGAGTGTTTGTGCTGTCGGTGGTGCCCAGGGCTGCCTGTCCAGTGCAGACCACAGACCTGCGTGCTGCGCACTGTCCTTAGTTTTCCGGTGAGGGAAAGGAGGCGTGGAGGCCAAGAGCCAAGTCCACAGCCACACAGCTCATATTCAGTGGAGGTAAAACCACAGCGAAAGGGGAAGGAGTAATTTTGGATGCCTAATGGCACCCCACTCCAGTGCTCTTGCCTGGAAAATCCCATGGGTGGGGCCCTGGTAGGCTGCAGTCCATGGGTCGCAGAGTTGAGCACGGCTGAGCGACTTAGCAGCAGCAGCAGCGCCGGTGGCGGTGAAGAAAGAGGAAAAGAGAATTCTGCTGATGTCAAGGACAAGGGAGAGTCAGTGATCCGCCAGGTCCCCGGGGGGAGGGCCTGGAGGAGGCTGGGGGCTTGGTGGGAGATGTCAGTTTGGGAGCCTTTGTGTTGAGGAAGTGGATAAAGCCTTCAGAAACAGTCAACTCACTGAGAAAGAAGTCCAGAAATGATGAGTCAGGATTGATGGTCTGAAAGCGAGACCTTTAGGGAGAGGGGAGGAGCTGACGCAGCTTGCAGAGGAGACTGTGTCGAGCTTGGAAGTCTGATCCCCCCCGGGCTTCATGCGGGAGGCCCGTGGTGGCACCAGGAGCTCAGCAGGCAGGCTGCGCCGCTGTCCACTCTGCGGGCTTTGTGTCTGGCGCTGGGGACGCAGAGTGGAGAAGATTGCCCTGCTTGTCTGCGGTAGCTTGAAACCCAGTGAATCCTGTATCTTTCTTGTTTTGGACAGTAGAGTTGTTTTTGATGCTGCTGGTGTAAGACACATTCATCAAAACTCTCTCCAAAGCTTAGACTCCCTAGGCTAGAAAAAGCCTTAGAAGTCTGGGTCTCTGCACCCTCTCTTGTCACAGGAAAACCTGAAGCCCGGGTCAGCCAAGGGCCCCACTGTTCCTTGGACAAGCGCGTCAGCGCTGGGCAGGAGAGGGTGTGTCAGCTCAGGCCTCCCCTTGGGGACACTCTGCCCAGCGGGACTCTGCAGGGTCATGCCTCGCTGACCTGCCCCTGTCAGGCCCTATCTGCGCTGCTGGCTGCTTGCAGCGCCCTTTGCCTCTGATGTCACCGCTTCTGCTAATGGCATGGCTCCCTCCGCAGTCAGCCCCTCCTCCCTCAGTGCTGACCCTCCTGTGGGCCAGCTGTCCCGCCCTGGGCCACCCCTTGCATCCGGCCCTCTCATCGTCTCTAGTACCGTCAGCTCCGTCTCTCCTGAACCACTGTGACAAGCCCCTGACTCCTTGCTGCTGTCTTTGATCCCCTCCTTCATCTAATTCTTGTGCTCTGCTCTCAGGGTAGAAATGCTGTTGCTGCTGCTAAGTCACGTCAGTCGTGTCCGACTCTGTGCGACCCCAGAGATGGCAGCCCACCAGGCTCCCGTCCCTGGGATTCTCCAGGCAAGAACACTGGAGTGGGTTGCCATTTCTTTCTCCAGTGCATGAGAGTGAAAAAGGGAAAGTGAAGTTGCTCAGTCGTGTCCAACTCTTCGAGACCCCATGGACTGCAGCCCGCCAGGCTCCTCCGCCCGTGGGATTTCCCAGGCAAGAGCACTGGCGTGGACTGCCACTTCCTTCTCTGGGTAGGAATGGGATCTCACAGTTGGAAGCGGTTGTATAAGTTTGAATGCCCAGGCACCCATCTGACATTCTGCTGTCTAGATTCCTGCCAAGTGGTCAACCAGCCCATTTCAGTCATGCTTTTGTGTTGCGTTTTTGTTTGAAGCAGGTCAGTTATGAAGTTCATGCTTAGACTGAAGTAAGGCCGTTCTGTTCTTCTCTCTCCTTGATTTGGGGCTTCCCGGTGGTGCTGTGGTAAAGAACCTCTCGCCAGTGCAGGAGACATAAGAGGCCTGGGCTTGATCCTGGGTCGGAAAGATCCCCTGGAGGAATGCGTGGCTGCCCGCTCCAGCGCTCGTGCCTGGGGAGTCCCACGGGCAGAGGAGCCTGGCGGGCTGCAGTCCGTAGGGTTGCAGAGTTGGGCACGACTGCGGCAACTTGGCAGGCACGATCCTGGTTTCACGGAGGTGGCGTCTTTTGTCTCTGAGGATGTGGATGATCCCTCCTTCCGAGAGCCCCTCTGTGGGCTGATTCGCCCTTCTCTCGGGGCGCGTTGCTTTGCTGTCTGTCATGCTCCTTCCTGAGCCTGGCTCTCCTCCTGTGGCCTGTGAGTCTTGCCTGTTCCTCAGTGTTTGTAGAGGGGCTGCTAGACTGCTCCATCTTACAGGCTGGTGTGGGTCTCCTTGCTGGGCTCTGTCCCACCAGCAGGCCTTACCCTGGCTCCTCTGCACCGGGAGCAGGTCAGCTTCCTACAGAGTGTGCAGGGCTATATCTTAAATTACTAAGTCTCTGCTGCTCCAGAGCACAGTTAACAAAGTGGGGTGGGTGGGTGGTTTCACTTACTCATTTAAATCTTACAGTGGACTTTCAGTGATCATCAGCTTCTAAAAAGTAAAAATTTTTCTCATTAAAATAGTAATTGTTAGAGCCTCTGGGTCTTTGTTCTCATTTGAATGCTTGCTCTCTAGGCCTGCTGTACAGTTCTGTCCTGAGATATATTTTCATGACATTTCTTGTAGTTTCCTGATTTCCTGTGTCTTCCTTTTGGATTTCTTGGGGAACTTTCTTTCCCTTAGGTAATCCTCTCCGAATTTGTGGATAGTAAAACCTTTAAGACTTTGTGTATATGAAAACGTCTTTATTTTGTAACTGCATTTAAATGGTAGTTTGGTTGGGTATAAAATTCCCAGTTCAGAATGCGCTTCCCTCAGAACCCTGGACAGTGAGTGTCCTTCCCTGCAGTCGACTGTTGCTGTCAGAAGCCTGATGATCCTCCGCTCCTTGTTGCTCTGTAGGCAGCCCGGTTGTGCTCTGAGAGCTGCGCGTCCTGAGAGTGAGGCCGGGCGTGCGTCTGCCACTGTTCCATTCACGACCCTTCCAGCCTGAGGGCTCCTCCCGTGAGGCCTGCACTTGGGGTGTCTCTGTCTTGCTGAGGACCCCATTGCCCAGACGCCGCCCACGCGGACCGCCTTCACCCCTTAGCTTGCTTTCCTTCTGCGTTTGCTCTGATGACTTCTCTTCAAGCTCTGTTCTATCAAAATTTCACATCCATTGAAATGACGTTTAGTTTCCAAGAACTGTTCTCTTACTTAGTGTCTGTTTTAATTGAAGGATAATTGTTCTACACAATCCGTTCTTTTCTGTCAAACCTCAACATGGATCAGCCATAGGTCTACATACGTCCCCTCCCTTTTGAACCTGCCTCCCATCTCCCGCCCCATCCCACCCCTCCAGGTTGATACAGAGCCGGTTTGAGTTCCCTGAGACATACAGCAAACTCCCGTTGGCTCTCTAGTTTACATACGGAGACATAAGCCTCCACGTTACCCTCCACGCGTCTCGGCCTCTCCCTGCCGCCCCACGTCCATAGTCTGTTCTCTGTGTCTGTTTCTCCATTGCTGCCCTGCAAATAAATCGAGACCTTTTCCTTTTAAAGACTGCTTGGCTTGGTTGCCTGCTCTCGCCCTGGGGAAGCAGTGTGTCTGTGTCTCTCTGCGGCGCTAGGATGACCTGCAGCTCTGTCTTCTGCCCACTGAGCTTTGCGTTCTGTGTCCTCATAAGCCCACAGCACTTCCCTCTCCTTGATTCTGATGGTGAGGACGTCCTTCTTCCACTGTTGACTTTCCTCTTTATTTTGGTTGAGAGGTTATCTGACTCTCTGAGCTCATCTGCTTTCCATGTTAACCGAAATGTATCTGTGTTTTTAGACTTTTATTTTGATGGTGTAAAACAATTGTCTCTTTTGTCAGAAATGTGGGAGGAGGAGGAGGCTGAGCAGCTCAGTCACCCCCGTAGACCTTTCCCAGCTCCAGTTCTACGGTGTTTCAGAACTTTGATGTTTATTATCATTATTACTTTTAGCTTCCATAAAATTTCTTTCTTTAAGTAGATAAATTAAGATTTTTTTGTTGGAGTTTCATGTCGGTGACGTTTATTATTCTGAAACAAAGTGGGGCCACCAGTATCTGTTGCTACCTAGATGTAGACTCTGACATTTTGAATGAGTTCCCAAACTGGCCTGTGCTTTTCACATGTTGTTGAGAAGACAGACGTCCCAGTCTCCAGGAGGCCTCCGTTCTCGGGGGCTGGTGGGTGAGGAAGCACTCCTTCCCTGCTGGCGGTGCCGCTGAGAGCATGGGAAGGCTCCAGACACCAGGGCTCAGCCTCTGCCCGCCCCCCCCCACCGCCCACCTGGCATTGTTCAGAGCAGGAGTGCCGGTCAGGGATGGTGGTCATCACCTGCCCTGAGAGGGTACTCAGACTCACCTGGAAGACCCCCACCCCAGCCTGTTAGGAAAGGGGTGAAGGGTCATGATAGGTTTTCAGGGGAGAGCGCAGACGAGGAGCCAGAGAGATGCGGAGAGCCCGCTGCCAGAGCGGGGCGCAGACGGCCGCCAGCCCGGTCCCTGGGGCTTGTACACTGGGCCGAGGCTCAGACAGCCACCATCCAGGTTGGTGGGGCTTGTACACCGGGGCGGGGTGCAGGTGGCTGCCTTCTGGGTCCCTGGGGCCTGTACACTGGCAGGGTGCTGCCAACGTTGCTCCCATGAAGGAAGTGAGGGCCAGCCTGGGGCTCGTCTCCCAGCCTTGTCTGTCCCCTGCAGTCCAGCCTGTTTCCCACGCCTTTCCCATGTAACCCACTGTCCGCCGACCTCCCCACCACCCCCCTGAGGCTCTCCTGGTGGTTTTTATCATCTGCTTAGCAAATCCATGAACAATGAAGCTCGGGAATGAAATCTCCCTCTCTGTCCACAGATTACGTTTTTCCAGACCTGACTGAGAAGGCGGGTCCCACGGACAACACGGGCCAGAGTCAAGAGACACCAAGTCTTGCCTCCCCGCTGCCCGGGGTAGACCTGGTGGGGCCACCTTGGCACGTGGCCCCCGGAGAGGAGGAGGAGGAGCAGCTGCTGCCGGTGACCGGACCCCAGGAGGACGCCCGAAGGCAGGCCCCCGGCTTCCCGCCAGCGGGCAGCAGCCAGGCCCCGGGGTCCCCTGAGCACCGGCCCGAGGAGTCAGGGGACCCGGCGGCCTCGGGTGGGGAGGCAGGCAGCAGCATGGAGCCCAGCCTGTCCCCACCTGGGGTCAGCCTGAGCCCGGTGACCCTGAGGGGTCAGGGCGCGGCCGGCCGTGGGGCAGGGCCCACGGTGCTGCCGGCCACAGGGCGCGGCGGCAAGTCTGAGGCCCCTCCGGAGCCCGGTGTGGAGGCCGCTGCTGCAGCCGCGGGCTTGGCCGGCCGGCCGGGCACGGGGCCATCCCCCACCTCCTTCCCTCAGACGGCTGCTCCCGGCAGGGCTGAGGGCCCCAGCAGAGACGCCCTGCAGCCCGGAGCCTCGGCCTCTTTCCCGCTGGCCCCCAGAGGCACAGAGCTGACACCTTCTTCTGTGACTCTGGGGCAAGATGACCTCAGGCAGGAGCCCCAGGAAGAGCCGGCTGGGGCGGCTCCATCCAGAAGGCCCTGGGACTCCACACAGGTAGAGTGACCGTGTGGGCGGGCGGGCAGATTCCAGGGGCACGGCTCATGGCCCAGCAGCAGTGTCCTCTCCACACTGACCCGCCCACCCCCCAGCCTTCCCCCCATCCCCGGTTCAGGGTCCCCCTTCTTGTCACAGCTGCTGGGGGGTGCTCCTGCCAGCCCCCCTCCTCCCCACAGCCCCCCACGTGTGCCGCCGCCCTGCTGTCCTCCCCACCCCACGAGTCACTCTCACACACCGCCAGCCTGGCCCACCCTGGCCCCAGAAGGAAAGGGGTGGTCCTGGGCGGCCAGCCTGGGTGTCCGCCCACAGGTGCACTGTTCGCCCTTCAGAGCATTCCAGTTCCCTCTGCCCTGGAGCCTCTGGGCCCGCGCCTCCTGTCCCCGAGAGAGCGGGTTGTGAGCTTTGGCTGGGCCAGGGGCTGTCGGTCATCAAGGTGACGCAGCTGGTCTGCGCCCCCAGCTGCCACACCCGGCTGCCACACCCGGCCTCGCCCTCCTCGCGTCTCTGGGGTTTCCATTCAGACCCCCTCCAGACTCCCTCTGTGTCGCTGCACAGGTGATTTGCAAAGACTGGAGCAACCTGGCCGGGAAGAGCTACGTCGTCCTGAACATGACCGAGAACATAGAGTGTGTGAGTGCTGGCGGGCGGGCGGCCGGGCCCTGTGTGCGCTGCGGGGGACGAGCTGCTCCCACCAGCGCCCGAGAAGAGGGCTCCCTGGTTTTAAACCCCCAGGGCTCTGCGCTTGCCCCTCCGTCTGGTTTTGTGGACGGTGCCGTGTCTTTGCAGGTTGCTTCTCCCGTGTGTCGTTTTGGTCGGTTTTCCACACGCGTCCTCTCTCGGGGGTCTGCGTCCTCTTTTGGGGGTCTGCGTGCTTTCTCAGGGGTCTGCGTCCCCTCTCGGGGGTCTGCGTCCCCTCTCGGGGGTCTGCGTCCCCTCTCTC
>NW_024070193.1:811668-882238 GCF_014754425.2 Oryx dammah
CGGGGGTCTGCGTCCCCTCTCTCGGGGGTCTGCGTCCCCTCTCGGGGTCTGCGTCCCCTCTCGGGGGTCTGCGTCCCCTCTCGGGGTCTGCATCCCCTCTCAGGGTCTGCGTCCCCTCTCGGGGTCTGCATCCCCTCTCAGGTTCTGCGTCCCCTCTCGGGGGTCCTGCTGGCGTTAGTTGGGAGCTGTGTTTTCAGGAGGGCCGGTGCAGCCTGCTGGTGGACTTCCCTGAGCTTCTCCGGAGGGTGGTCTGGCTGGGCCGTTTGATCTGAGAATGTCTTATTCGACGTCTTTAGGCCCTTATTCCTGAGTGATTAGGATCTTGGAAAGAGGAACTTTGTCCTACCTGACAGTGTGGGGCTGGTCGCCGGTGTTCAGGAGCAGGTGCGAGAGGGCTGTGTGTCTGTCTGTCGGGACAGGCATGCCTGCCGGTCAGCTCACTCACTGCGCTCATCTGCAGCGTGAGCCTCTCCCGTGGCTGGACTGCTGTCCTCAGGGTCGGAGACCCTGTGCTTTACCATCGCTGAAGGTGAACTCTCAGCCTTGTGCAGGGAGAAGGGGTGTTTGTCAGCTCTACAGTGTGGGGCAGGGGCGGAGGGGGGTCCGTAGAGATGCAGGACTTCTCGAGCAGACTCGGAGAGGCGTCTTGTTCCAGCACCGCCCTCCCCTCCCGCCCTCCCTCCCATCTGCCCCTCCTGTCCTCCCCTCCCACCCTCCCCTCCCCTCGTCCCCCGGAGCTCCCCACCGCTGCACACCCTGAGCACTCGGGCAGTGGGAGCGTCGGTGTGACTGCATCTCAGCTCTGCCCGGGCTGGCTCAGGACCCACTCTCTGGGCTCGCTAAACTGGGAAACTGGCCGGCCAGCTGGCCACTTCCAGTGCCCAGGCACGTGGCTTTGGCCGGCCGGCCGCCTCTGGTGCCCAGGGTGGCTTTGGTCTCCTCTGCTGTTTTGTTGTGGCCTTGTCTTTGTGGTTTCAGACCTTAAAAAACAACCTTCATTCTTCTTCAGTGGCTTTGGGGCGGGGTAGTGACAGTACCTGCACGTATTTAATCTGGAAGTGACCAGTGAGATGCTCACTTCTTCCCAGCATCTTCATAAACAGGTAGATTTTGACATCGTGGGTGTGCTTTAACACAGGACAGTTCTTAACCTCATGTATGCTCACTCTGTTAACTGGATAAAATGCGCGATGCGAGGGCTGTGGGTTGAGTTTATTCGGTGTCTGAGCACAGGGGCCTGGGAGGCAGCGTCTCCGAGACCCTGAGGAGCTGCTCGGAGAGGTGGACGCTGAGCCGGGATGGTGTGAATTTTGATGAAGGCGCTGCTTGCAGCCAGATCTCGGGGGAGGCTGCTGCTGGCCTTGAGGGCCTTGCAGTTCATGACCAGTGCTTTGCTGCGTGTGGGACAGAGCAGGCATCTGGGGCTGACGACGTTCTTCTTCAGCAAACATGCTGCCTCTTCAGGGGCCCAGGCATCCAGAACACAGCCTGCTTCGTCCTGCTCGCCCCTCAGAGGGTTCTTGTACGTCGCAAGGCCAGTGGCCAGGGACTTGTTCCTTGTGGAGCTGAGTGGCGGGCAGCCTGCCTTGTCTGCACCCATTTGGCCAGTGAAGCCCTCTCTGAGTTGGCTTCTGAGCCCTGTTGACCAGTCTATTACTGTTGATAGCCCCTGCTTTCCTTTCTATTTGTTTATCTGACTGTCAGGCCTCAGTTGCGGCCTTGTGTCAGGCAGGCCTGTTGTTGTGGAGCGCGGCCTCCAGAGCACCCGGGCTCAGGAGTTGTGGTGCACAGGCTTGGCTGCTGTGCAGTGTGGAGGATCTTCGCTCCCCCAGCCAGGGCTTAACGTACCCCCCGCACTGGAAGAGAGTCTTCGCCACTGGACCACCAGGGAGGCCCCTGCTGTCGCTGCTTTCTGTGTAGCGGGATGCTCTAGGCTCTTGTATGTCCCCTCCTCCAACCCAAGAATCGGCGTTCTCCAAGGGGCCTTCTTGCTGTTTATGGACATGTGGGGCCTTGAGACCCTGGAATTGGGGTGTGCATACGTGGATAATGACATCTAAAGTTAATGTCTCTTTTTCTTCCCAAACAACACAAAGAAATTAAAACGCTGTGTTTTCCCTGGTTTCATCTGCTTTGTTGTTCTTCTCATTTAATGTTTGTTCAGTTCAGTCACTGTTGTGTCCGACTCTGCGACCCCACGGACTGCGGCACGCCAGGCCGCCCCGTCCATCACCACTTCCTGGATCCTGCTCAGACTCACATCCATCAAGTCAGTGATGCCATCCAGCTGTCTCATCCTCTGTCGTCCCCTTCTCCTCTTGCCTTCAATCTTTCCTAGCATCGGGGTCTTTTCCAAAGAGTCGGTTCTTTACATCAGGTGGCCAAAGTATTGGAGCTTCAGCTTCAGCATCAGTCCTTCCAATGATACTCAGGACTGATCTCCTTCAGGATGGACTGGTTGGATCTCCTTGCAGTCCGAGGGACTCTCAAGCGTCTCCTCCAACACCACAGTTCAAAAGCATCAGTTCTTCGGCGCTCAGCTTTCCTCACAGTCCAACTCTCACATCTATGCATGACTCCTTGAAAAACCATACCTTTGACTAGATCGACGTTTGTTGGCAAAGTAATGTCTCTGCTTTTTAATATGCTGTCTAGGTTGGTCATAGCTTTTCTTCCAAGGAGCAAGCATCTTTTAATTTCATGGCTGCAGTCACCATCTGCAGTGATTTTGGAGCCCAAAAAATAGTCTGTCACTGTTTCCATTGTTTCCCCGTCTATTTGCCATGAAGTGATGGGACTGGATGCCATGATTTTAGTATTCTGGATGTTGAGTTTTAAGCCAGCTTTTTCGCTCTCCTCTTTCACTTTCTGCCGTAAGGGTGGTGTCATCTGCGTCTCTGAGGTTACTGACGTGTTTGGCGTCTACCTGATTAGCCCTTACTGTGGTGGGATTTTTAGCATAAAATTCACCGTCTTGATCGTTTTTGAGTGTGCGGATGTTAAGCATGTTCACGTTATTGCTGCGCAGAGCTCCGGGACTTTTCCGTCTTGCGAAACTGAAACCGCCCCCACGAACAGCTCCGCCCCCCAGCGCCCCTTCCGCTTCCGGTCTCTGAGCCTGGCTGCTCGGGGCCCTTCACGTTAGTGGGCCGCACGAGATCTGCCTGCGCTCCGTTCAGTTCAGTCGCTCAGTCGTGTCCGACTCTCTGCGACCCCATGAACCGCAGTACGCCAGGCCTCCCTGTCCATCACCAACTCCCGGAGTTCACTCAGACTCGCGTCCATCGAGTCGGTGACGCCATCCAGCCATCTCATCCTCGGTCGTCCCCTTCTCCTCCTGCCCCCAATCCCTCCCAGCATCAGTCTTTTCCAATGAGTCGGCTCTTCGCATGAGGTGGCCAGAGTATATGACATGCTTGTTTCTCTGAGCGTCCTGTCTTCAAGGTCTGTACTGGCTGGAGCAGGTGTCAGAACCGCCTTCCTTTTCAAGGCTGAGCAGTGTTCCAGGGTGTGGGGGGACCACGTTTTGCTTACTGGTCATTTGCTGACAGGCCTGTTTCCGCTGCTGGGGAGAAGCTGCTGCGAGCGTGCTGGGCACGTGCCTCCCCAGAGCCCTCTGAATTGTGTCGGTGCGCACGCAGGCGGGGCTCGCAGGCCCCCGCTGATTTTATTTGTAACTTTTGGAGAAGCTGTCGTGCAGGTTCGTGCCGCAGCCACACCACTTTCCATCGCCCCAGGCACCGCGAGGAGCTGTGTGTGAGTGCAGGGCCTGGGCAGTGGCCAGGGCAGTAGCCGGGGTGCTGCTGTGGCCGTTGGGGTGGGTCCCCTGCCCACGGAGGGCTTGGCAGGGAAGACAGGGCAGACCGGCGCCTGCTCGGCTGTGGGGACAGCCGGGGAGGGCGGCTGTCCTCAGGAGAGCACAGCCTGAGGGCCACACCGCCTTCCAGACTGTTCCTCAGGGAGCCTCTGTGTGGGCTTGTAGCGCCGTGAATCAACCCTGCATGCCGCTGAACGGGACAGAGGGGGCTCCTCGCGGGTGGTGCTCCGTTCCGGCTTCTCGCGCTTCAGCTCTTGCTTTGGGAGCCTCCGTGCCCTCGCGCGCTCGGCCATGAGTTCACGCTCCTCCTCTCTGTCCCTCCGGCTGGTGGCGGGCCTTTGAGGAGCTTCATTTCCAGGCTGTTGTGGGTCTGCTGCTCCGGAGGCTCTGGGCTCTGCATGCTCGCGGGTGGGCACCAGGCACATTCTGACGGGCGGCACCGCGGGTCGCCTTGGCCGGGTGCTGTCCCGCAGCTTCCCACGGTGGCCCAGCAGTCTGTTCTCCGCGGCGGCGCCTGGCGCTGGGGCTGCTGGCTGTCAGCACTGTTTCCCAGTGTAACCATTTCACTGGCCTCACTTTGTGGTTTACTTTGCATTTCTCTGATGATCAATGAGATTGAGCGACTTGTCATACGTGTGTGAGCCTCTTTTCTGTGATGTACCTCATCAGATCTTTTGCTCACTTAGCGGCCGGGCTAGCTGACTTTATTTATTGATGTCTGACTCACTTATGCATCATGGATGTGAAGCCCCCATTCTGTGTATGTGGTGCAAGTATCTCCTACTCTGTGGCTGCCTTTTGACTCTCTTGATAGAACCCTCTGATAAGTGGAAGTTCTTTTTTTTTTTTACTTCACCATAAAATAGTCCAACTTACCAATTTTTCCTTCATGGTTAGTAGTTTTGGGTCCAGTTTAGAAATGTTTGCCCACTCCAAGACCACGCTTACTTCTGAAAGCTTTCCATGTAAAATGCACTTGAAGTGGACTCTGGTGTGGGCGTGAAGTTTGAGTCCAGGTGTGGTGGTCTTTTCTGTTGGGACATCCAGTTGTCCCTGCACCTGTGGTTGAAAAAGTACTTTTAACCCTCACAGAAAGCCTGCGGTTTTAGGACCAGTGCCCACATTCTCAGATGGGAAACCGAGGCTCAGAGAGGAGCAGCATTTTGCTAAACGTCACAGAGCTGACAAGTGGCAGAACCGAGGTGTGAGCCCAGTAACTCCAAAGCCAGTGCTTTCCCTCAGTTCCCGTCTGCAGAATGCGTGGCATGAAGCTGGGCTGAGCCAGCAGGCCTCCTCGCAGGAGGCCCTGTGGGCCTAGGGCTTGAGCCAGCCAGACATGCGGAGCCCAAACACGTGAGGTATGCTCAGGTGGTGTGCGACCCTCACACACGAGGGGGCCCAGGACACCGCCGGGCTCGGGCCGCGTGCATGCACGCACACGAGTATGTGCGCACGCGCACGCCGACAGTAGCAGCCGTTCCGGGGGCTGGGGCTTCCCTGTGGCTCCCTCAGGCATCTCCAGGCACCAGCCTCTCGCAAGCGCGGAGCTAAACCGGCTCCTGTGAGGCCGCGAGTCTGAGGCTGGTAGGAGCCGTGCCTGGACGTGCCGTGACAGCAAGAAGCACGTCATTCTGCGGGTGTGACAGCCTCGCCGCTTAGCTTGGGCTCCAGCAGAAAGGTCGGGGCCCACACGGTGGCAGCTCTGAAGCCAGGCGCTCGCGAGAGGCAGGAGCCGGGGGCGGCGACTGCCCGCGTCCGATAGGGGAGGGGCTGCTGGGGAGCACCACCAGGCCTGGCGAGGGTCTCTCCCAGGGGCCCGTGGGGACAGCGGCCGGCTGGGAGCCAGGAGCGAGGCCTCCTGCGCATGCTGAGTCCTATTTGGTGCCGGCCACTTGTTTTAAGTTGTGTGATTCCCTGTGCACGAGGGCACGGATACCTAAGCAGGAGAGGAGTGTCAGAAGGGAAGGGGTCTCCCCGCCCGAGCCCCCGCCCCTGCCCCCGCCCGAGCGCTCTGGCCCCTCTGCTAGTCCTCCCGCTCCCAGTGCAGCCCTCGAGGACGCAGACGTCCTCCCTGACTCCCTGACTTTGGGCCCTGTCTCTGCAGTGAAAGGCGAGGGCCGGCCTGGGGTGGCCGCCTGCCCCCTCCTCCGGCTTGTCCCAGCTCTCCGTCACCTGCCGCATGTGGCCCCTTGGGGCCCCTGTATGGGTGCGTCTGTTCCCTGGCTCGCCTTCGAGTAGCCCTGGGCAGGCCCGTGCTCGCCCTCCTGGGGGCGAGAGGCCTCGGCAGGACTAGGGGACTCGGCTCTTGTGCCCCCGCCGTCCCCCCCGGTCCCCGGGGCTCCATGACCCTCTGGGCGGCCCCCACGGCCTTTCCCAGGTGGGAGGGGCCCAGCCTAGAAGCGGGGCTCGGGGGCGCCGCCCCCAGTGAGTGAGACTTCTCTCCGCTCTCAGGAGGCGTTCAGGCGGCACCGGGGGCTGCAGCTCCTGGCCCTAGTGGAGGGCGTGCTGCCCCGCCACGGCCGCGGCCGCCACGGCGCCTGGCACATCTCCCTGAGCAAGCCCAGCGAGAAGGAGCGGCACCTGCTGATGGCGCTGGTGGGCGAGCAGGGTGAGCGGGGCGGGGCTCGGCGGGGCTGCCTCGTGGGTCATGGGGAGAGGGCGAGGGCGGATCTGGGCGGGAGGACACAGGCCCGTGTGCCACATGGGGTCTGAGGGCCTGGGGTCGGGCGCCTCGCGGCCACGGCGGTGCTGACAGTGCCCTCTGCGCAGGCGTGGTGCCCACGCAAGACGTGCTGTCCATGCTGGGCGACATCCGCAGGAGCCTGGAGGAGGTAAGAGCGCGGGGTGGTGGAGGCACGGCGGGGCGCGGCCTGATCCAGCCCCCGAGGGGCATGGAGCCACCCGCAGCCGCCTTGTGAGCCATGTGAGACGGCAGGTGCGCACCCAAGCTATGGAGGGGGGTGGTCAGGAGAGGCGCAAAGCGGAGGGGGCCTCGGGGGTCTGGGAGGGTGGGTAGCATTCTCCGGGTGAGCAGTGGAGAAGCACCGTGTCTGCTCAAGGAATCCTGCAGAGCCTGGTGGGCGGGGGAAGAGTCATGGGAGGGTCACCACGCACTCCTGGGGACCTGGGCTGAGAGGACAGGCTGGCAGACCCCCTCCAGATGCACCTTTACTCACCTCTCCCCTTGAGGACAGCCCGTGTCCTCCAGGCCCTGTCCACTCGCTGGCATCCAGGCCCTTATCAATCCCCTTCACGCTCGCGGGCCTGCAGTGTCCACGGCAGAGCTGAGGTATGCGAGCCTTGGGCCCCCCTCCTATCTCCTGCGTGCCAGGCCAAGAAGGGCGGCGCCACGGACGCTCCCTCTTGGTGTGAGGCTTCTCGATAAGCGCACGGAGTGCTGAGGGCCAGACTGGGTTCTCTCTTGGGCTCATTGCACCGGGGCTGTGAGCAGGGAAGCAGCCCTGTTGAGTCCTGCTGGTTCCTGTCTAGATGAGAGCAGAGAGATGCCCCCATCGGGGGCACGGCCGGTCTCTGCCCCAGATGCCCCATGAGAGGCCGTGTGGGGCTGGCTGTGAGCTGTGGGGTTCACGACAGGGCGGGACTAGTGGGCTCTGCCTTGTGTGCAGGCCCTCCTGCCTCTTCCCACCCAGGGGTCTGGGTCTTCTGGCTTCACCAGACGCTTCATTCAGATGGATTTGGCTGAAAAGCACACTGGGGCTTTATTGTTGTTTTAGCAAAGAGTACTTTTTAAAAACATGCATGTGTTGTTTATTTGGCCCCACTGGGTCTTCGCGGCAGCGCTTGTGATCTCCAAGCTTGGCGGCCGTGAGCAGGATCTAGAGCTGTGGCGTGACGCGGGCTTAGTTCCCTGACCAGGGGTGGAACCCAGGGCCCCTGCATCGGGAGCGCTGTCTACGCCACTGGACCACCAGGAAAGTCCCTGGGCTGGGTCTTTGGAAGGACACAAGTGGGCAGGTTTTCGCGTGTGCATTGGTGGTGAATCCAGCAGGAAAAACTGAACCTGGACAATGTAAAAAGTGGGAAAGCACTGGAAGGCCATTCACAGGAAGAAGAGCTGACCCCGGCCTGGGAAAGGAAAGCAGCAGAAAGCGCCCCCAGCTCTCTGCTCTGCAGGCGGCATCCCCTGCCCGCCCTGGCACCTGTCACCTTCTCTGCCCCTGGGCCTGAGACACTGACGGGAGAGAGTCTGCCCAGCCCAGGGGGTGAGGGGGTGGGGCACAGCAGCCACTTGCCCAGGGCCAGCTGCCCACAGTGTGGGAGTGCTGGGCAGCTCAGTGACTCTGGTGACCATTCGGCAGGAATAGGAGGCTGGGGGGCAGCCCAGGACATGGACACCCACCCCAGGGTGGGAGCTGAGCTTCTGGAGCCAGGTGGGGCAGGTGTGCAGTGGAGAAAGTGCGGAGGCCCCCGGCTGCCCTGTCTGGGCCCACGTGGGTGGGGCAGTGTGGTCTGTGACAGCCAGTTCACGGTGGCCTCTGGGGATTGGGCACCCCCAGGTGGGCGTGGGGCCGGACGTCAACCACAGTCGGGTCAGAGCCACGGCGGGCCTGCTAGAGGAGGCTCGGCCCTCCTGCGAGGGTGGTGGGCTCAGGCAGGGCCCTCTCCCAGCACAGGTACCAGGCCTGTTCCCCGTCTCTGAGCCCTCGTCCCATAGGCCCTGGGGGGAGCCTGGCACCCAGGGCCCCAGCTGAGGAACCGGGCCCCTCCCCCCCCAGATCGGCATCCAGAACTACTCCACCACCACCAGCTGCCAGGCCCGGGCCAGCCAGGTGCGCAGTGACTACGGGACGCTCTTTGTGGTGCTGGTGGTCATCGGCGCCCTCTGCGTGGTCATCATCGTACTCGGCCTGCTCTATAACTGCTGGCAGCGCCGGCTGCCCAAGCTCAAACACGTGGTGAGCCAGCTGGGGCGGGTGGGGCTGGGGCCGGGGACTGCCCTGAGCGGGTGCCCGCAGGTCCGGCACCTGAGGCTGTGTCCTTGGGCTGGGAGGGGTGACTGCAGTGAAGCATTTGTGCGGAGGAAAGCGCCAGCCTCCCTCAGGTGCTGGGGGTGCGGGCCGTGGGCCGTGGGCTGCGGGGTCGCGGGCGACAGCCCCAGGAGGAGCCCCTTTAGAAGGCGTGAGAAAGGGGTCCGCTGGGGTCCGGGGGTGGGGGCCCTGGCTGCTGGGTGGGAGGCTCGGTGGTCCTCTTAAAGGGTTGTTAGAGCTGGGGAAGCCGCGGCCGAGGGCCTTGCGTCGTCAGGGCCCGCGGGGTCAGGGCCGGCCAAGGGCTGGGGTGGGGGCGCGGGGTCCAGCGCACTCGCCCAGCGGCCCCTCCCGCCGCAGTCGCACGGCGAGGAGCTGCGCTTCGTGGAGAACGGCTGCCACGACAACCCCACGCTGGACGTGGCCAGCGACAGCCAGTCGGAGATGCAGAAGCAGCCCAGCCTGAACGGCGGCGGCGCCGTCAACGGCCCGGGGGGCTGGAGCGCGCTCATGGGGGGCAAGCGCGACCCCGAGGACTCGGACGTGTTCGAGGAGGACACGCACCTGTGAGGGGCTGTGCCCCGCCCGGCCCTCGGCGCAGGGCCCCCCCCGCCGCCCCGCTTCCCCCGACTCAGGACGCACCCCGGCCCCGCCCCCGCCCGACGCCCCTCGAGGCCGCCCCGGGACCCCATTAAAGCCGTCCGGAGAGCACGCCGCCCGCGTCCCCTGCGCGACTTGTTCTTGTGCTGGGCGGGGGTGAAGGGGCGGGCAGGTTGCGGGCGGGGCGCCGCCTCCCCTCTCGGTCCTCCGGTCGCCAGGCGCCGCTAGGGAGCGGGCGGGGCGGCGCGTGTTTATATCCGCAGGGCGGGGCGGGCGGGGCGCGCTGGTATCCGGCGGGCGCCGCCGCCCGAGGTGGTTCGGCGTCGGGGCGTCTGCGCCATGGACACCTGCGATCTGTTCTCTAGCTGCAGGAAGGGGGACGTGGGCCGAGTGCGGTGAGGACGCGAGGTCCCCGGGAGGGCGCGGGGGCGGTCCGCGGAGCGCCCGCTGAGGGTTGGGGGAGGGCACGGGCCGGCCCAGGCGTGGACCCCCGCCCCCAGCCGGCGCCCGAGCTCCAAAGCAGGCCCTGCTGGTCGAGGAATTCCTCCGAGCGGGGACGTGGGTGCTGGCGTGACTTGTCCCGGGGTTCCGGTGGGCTTAGGGTTAGGACTGTGACACGGACGCCCGGAGGAGGAGCAGAGGGTGGAGGGAAGAGAAGGGCCTGGCGGTCAGATCCTGGGGGCGGGCCTGGGATCCCCGACGTGGCTACTGATGAGCCACAGACCGGTGCTGGGAACGTCTGGGGCCGGAGTCAGGCTCCGGTTGTCGGAGAGCCTGGGCGCTGCCGTCGCCGTCACCGCGGCCGCGCCGGAGGCGGTGCGACTTGCTTGGGAGGTGAGACACCTACTGTTTCCCTTCTCCGTCCTCCCCTGGAGCCCTCCCCGGGGGCGAGTCCCGACTTTCGAGTCCTGCTGCCTCGCTGGGGTCCTCCCCAGGTCGGGTGCCCCTTGGGGTTTACTTGGTAGCCTCCAAAGCCTGGTGCTCTTCAGAACACTCTGGGTCCCTCCCGCCTGGTCATGTGCCCAGGCCTCGAGCATCCTCTGTGGTCCCCCCTGCCCGCGCCCGTCTGCCGCCCTGTCTCCTGACGCCCACCTTCTGGAGTCTCCCGCTCTTCCCTCTCGCTCAGGGACCCTGCAGGCCTCCTGCTGGGCGGCCCCTCCCAGCGCTGTCAGCCGGTGCTCAGCCTCTTCAGCAAGGAGGCCCACGTTCCCACGTCCACACCCTGTCCTGGCTGCTTGGCCTTCAGCACCTGTCCTGCGCTGCCTCTGCCTCACCTGCCCTCACCGGGAGAGGCTTCCCTCCTTCCCCTCCCGCAGGCCTTCTCTAACCCTGTCCCCCCTGCCCAGGTACCTGCTGGAGCAGCGAGATGTGGAGGTGAACGTGCGGGACAAGTGGGACAGCACCCCACTGTGAGTACCCGGGGGGGGGTAGTGGGGAAAGGCGGGTGGCGCCCTGCGGGCCTGACGGCACCCTGGCCCCGTCCCCTCAGGTACTATGCCTGCCTCTGTGGGCACGAGGAGCTGGTGCTCTACCTGCTGGCCAACGGTGAGTGCAGGGTGGGCGGTGGGCGCATTCCTGCACCCCCTTAGGGGTGCTCTCAGAACCCGTTCCCCGACTCCTATCTCCGGGGCCCAGCTCAGCATCTGCCCAGAGCCCGAGAGGCCAGTCTGACCGGCGTGAAGTCCCACAGGGCCTCCCAGCTGTGCCTCCCGTGAGCTGGAGAGCCTGGCCACGTCCGAGCTGCCCCGTGAAGTGGGCCCCTCTGCCCCCGGCCAGCCCCCGCCGGCACCACTGCTCTTCCTCGGCGCCTGGGCACGTGCCGTTCCCTCTACTCGGACGGCTCTTTCCCAGGGGTTCGCTTGGCTCAGGTCGCTGCTGCTTTTCTGCCTCGGCGCCTTCCCCACCACTGCACCAGAGCCACCCTTCACCTTCTTAGCTTTCTTCAGAGCCCCTGAAGCTGTGTGTGTCCTTCTGCCCCTGGAAGCCCAGTTTTCTGCAGACAGGGGACTGTCTGTCTGTGGTGTGTCCCCGGGGCCCAGCATAGGTCAGGCCGGCCTCCAAGGTGTCTGTGTGCCCGGTGGCGTGTGCCCAGGGCCTGGCGGGGAGGGTGCTGGGGCAGGGCAGTCCCGGGGCCCCGTGTGTGTCTGTGTGTGTGGGAGGGCGAGCACCTCCCCGTCCCCAGCCGTGGCGGGCAGCCCTAGGCCCCGCTGACGGGCAGCTCTGCTGCCCTCAGGAGCCCGCTGCGAGGCCAACACCTTCGACGGTGAGCGCTGCCTCTACGGCGCGCAGAGCGACGCCATCCGCCGGGCGCTGCGTGACTATAGGCAGGTGACGGCCTCCTTCCGTCGGCGGGACCTCTACTACAGCTTCCTGCTTCGGTGAGCCGGCCTGCCGGGGCCTGCGCCGGGGAGGGCTCTCCTGCTGCACGGGACTCTGGGCACACCGCTGAGCCCCCCACGGCCCACAGGCTCCTGGAGCAGGGCCTCCACAGCGACGTGGCCTTCGTGGTGCACGGCAAGTCCTTCCGGGCGCATCGCGGCGTTCTGGGCGCGCGCAGCACCTACTTCGCCCACATGCTCGACACCAAGTGGAAGGGCAAGAGCGTGGTGGTCCTCAGGCACCCCCTGGTGCGTCAGCGGGCGCTGGGGGAGGCGCGTGTGGTGTGGCCGTCTCTGACCCTGACTCTGCCCACAGATCAACCCCGTGGCGTTCGGGGCGCTGTTGCAGTACCTGTACACAGGTGAGCTGCACTCGGTGGGCAGGGGCTGCGGCACCAGACATGGCCCTGGGGCCGCCGTTTCCCTCTTGGGCTCGTCTGCTGTGGTGGGACGGCCCAGCTGCCGCCTCGGTCAGCTCGTCCACCCACGGTCTGAGGTCCTCTTGCTGTCCTGGGGCCTGAGAGCTCGGACGGCGGCCCTGTAGCCAAGTGGTTGGGCAGATGGACCACCCGCCTCCTGGGGGTTCGGGGGGCAGCCAAGGGCTTCCTCAGTCCCTGAGTCTCCCCCCGCACTGCCCCTGCACCCAGGCTGCCTGGACGTCGGCGTGGAGCATGTCAGCGACTGTGAGCGCCTGGCCCGGCAGTGCCAGCTGTGGGGCCTGCTCGGTGCCCTGGAGGCCAAGTGTGAGTGGGGCCATCCCGGCCTCAGGCCCTGGGCTCGGGCGGGCACCTGCGGGCCGCCCACCCCCTGAAGCAGCAGACTTTTCCCCGCAGTGGCCTCCAAGCCGGGTGTGTGCGTGAAGGTGCTGACTATCGAGCCCCCCCAGGCGGACCCCCAGCTGCGGGAGGACCTGGCCCTGCTGGCTGACTGCGCCCTGCCCCCTGAGCTCCGGGTAAGGCCCCGCCCTGGGCTGCGGGTTAGGCCCAGAGCCTGGCACTTCCCTTTTGTGAGCCCCTCTCTCGCTCTGTCGGCTCTCATGTCTAACTCGACCCCTGGAGCAGCGTCACCTTCCAGGGTGAGCTAGGACGGGCCCGGGCCAGGCTGCTCTCCCTCGCGCCTGCCCCGAGCCTGCCCCGAGCCTGCCCCGCCTCCCCCCAGGGCGATCTCGGGGAGCTGCCCTTCCCCTGCGCCGGCCTCAGCAGCTGCCCTGACGTCTGCTTCCGTGTGGGCGGCTACGACTTCCTCTGCCACAAGGTAGGCGGCTTCGCCCGCAGACGCCCACCCAGCCCTGCTCCCGGGCAGCCCCGCCTGAGCCCAGCCTCCTGCAGGCCTTCTTCTGTGGCCGCAGCGAGTACTTCCGGGCCCTGCTGGATGACCACTTCCAGGAGAGCGAGCAGCTGGAGGCCTCAGGCGGCCTCCCGGCCGTCACCCTGCACAGCGTCTCGCCCGAGGTCTTCACGCACGTGCTGTACTATGTGTACAGCGACCACACCGAGGTGCGTCATTCGCCCGACCAGCGAGGGGAGCGTGCGCCCGTGTGGACTGCGCCTCCAGCCAGAGTGCACTGGGGACCCCAGGGTGCCTTCAGCTGCCCCGAAGGCAGCCGGCGTGTGTGCGGTCCCTGTCAGAGACCCCAAGAAACAGCTGAGGAGGAGGGCTTATCTCTCCCTTCTCTGCGGTGATGCCCAGGGCAGCGACAGCACCCAGCTGGGAGGGCTCAGTGGGGGAGAGCACCCTCCGTAGGCTCCCGTCACGGCCACTGCTGGACGAGGGGACGCCCGAGTGGGGGCCTGCCCTGCAGCAGCAGGCACAGGTCTCAGGGTCATGCGGGTCTCAGGGCCGAGCCGGCCTGCGCCGCGAGCCCGCCTTCAGTCTCCAGGTGCCCTCCCTCACCCTCTGTCATTGCAGCTGCCGCCAGAGTTGGCCTACGACGTGCTGAGCGTGGCTGACATGTACCTGCTGCCGGGCCTGAAGCAGCTGTGTGGCCGCAGCCTGGCCCAGCTGCTGGATGAGGACAGTGTGGTGGGGGTGTGGCGTGTGGCCAAGCTGTTCGGCCTGGCGCGCCTGGAGGACCAGTGTACTAAGTACATGGCCAGAGTCATCGAGAAGGTGAGTGTGGGCCCCGGGCGGCCGGGCCTGGGCAGAGGACAGACCCTGATCTGGCCTGTCCACAGCTGGTGCATCAGGAAGACTTCGTGGAGGCCGTGCGGGAGGAGGCCGCGGCCGTGGCTGGGCGGCAGGAGACGGACTCCATCCCACTGGTGGACGACATCCGATTCCACATGGGCAGCCTGGTGCAGACCCACCACGCCATGGAGCAGGCCGCAGAGCGCCTGCGGGTGCTGGAGGAGCTGCTGGTGTCCATCGGCCTGGACTGCTGACCGCCACACACGGGGCCGTCAGGGAGCCGGGGGCGTCCCAGTGGCTGCAGCGGCTCTCTCCACTCTGCTGGGGGCCCCCAGAGGTTCTCCTGGGGATGAGGCCTTTGTCAGCACAGACCAGCCCGCGAGCTCCGGGGCTGGGCCCCACTCAGGGCATCCTCCTTCAGCCCCACCCTCCTGCCGTGTCTCCCTGGGGGAGCGGGCTGATTTCAGGGCCTTCCTCCTTCAGCCCCACCCTCCTGCCGTGTCTCCCTGGGGGAGCGGGCTGATTTGCACAGAGCCGCCACGAGGGGGCCAAGATGTCAGCGTGGCAATAAAGCTTGACTTCACGGTGGGAGCCTGTGTGCCAGGACGGGGTAGGGGGCCTCATCGACAAGAGATGGTGTTGGCTGGGGCCCTGAGACCTGCCTGCCGGGACCGGCCCTCTGTCAGCCAGGCTCCTCTTGCTGAGGTCAGCCTGTCCCCCACCCTCAGGGGCCAGGGCAGATTTGGAGGAGCCAGCAGTTGCTTCCCCGGCGACGAGGGGAGCCATCTGCAGTCTGGTACACACTTGGTGAGCCCCGCTGTTCTTACCGCCGTGGGGCTGAGGACAGAAGCCACTGTCTGTGTGACCTCAGCCCGGAGCCCAGCTCCCCATGCCTGTTTCTAAGCGAACGCTCAAATCAGTGTTCAGACATGTTACTGGTGAAAATGATCCGTGCATTCTATGCCAAGCCTAGATCCCAGCAGTGTTCACATTTGGGGAAGTAGACCAACCACCAAGAAAAAATGCAGTGACGGGAAGTTGTCGGTGACACGGAGTGTGGGAGCAGCCTGTGGCCCCCCAGGAGACGGCCTGACTGCAGGGCGAGAGCCGCAGGCAGGACGCTGCTTCGTCATCCCGGGGGGACCGGAGCACAGCCACGGCTGATATTTCTGTGTGAATTGTCGGCATTTGGGTCACTAGTGACATTAAAATATTGCTTATTTTGATTACCCAGGTTTTTGGTGCTCCTCAGTTTTGCCCAAGGCAAGTGCTTCACTTGCCTCTCCCCAGTTCTGGCCCTAACCCCAGAATAGTTTTTGCCCTTCTAGAATAGCCTTCCCACCTGCAGGAACGAAGGCTCTGGATGTGTGCTTTGTTCCACCTGGAAAACTGCCTAGCCTTCAGGGCCGGGTCTCCCTGCAGCAGGCTGAGGAGGGGCTGGGGGTGGCAGAAAGCGGGGCGTGCAGTCCCAGGGCTGGGGCTGCCCGCCTTCCTGGAGCAGAAGTTCTGAGGGCACCAGCAGCTCTCACCTGGGTAAGGTCTGAGCCGCAGCCTCAGGTGGGGACTGGTGAAGGAAGAAGCTTCTGGAAGCCCGGCTGCGAGTCCCATTGTGACCTGTGCTGCGGCAGCTGGGCCCTGGGCTAGAGCCGCAGCGTCCGTCCTTAGGGTGTGTGCAGGGTGGCGCTGCCAGCCCCCGACGCTGGTGTGCGTCCCAGGGTCCTGAGGGCCCCCTGCGGGAGTGGGGTCCACCCACTGAGTCTCACCGTGCCCTTGCTGTGTGTGTGTGTGGGGGGGGGGGATGGTGGCGCCACCAGCCCCCGATGCTGGTGTGTGTCCTGAGGGGCCCCGGATGCGTGGGCTCAGCCCACAGCCTCGGGGGGAACTCTTCCTGAAGGCGGAACATGCTCAGCTGGGCACGTGGTGCAGCCCTCTCCACCTCTGGGGTCTCGGACCCTTGTGTGCTTTTCCCGAGGCCTCGGTCTCTGCAGTAGCTGCCGGTCGGGCTCTGAGGGTCTCTCCTGGCACCTCAGCCCCAGTTGGGGCCCTGCCTCACCCCCCACCTGCTCACCTGCGCGTCAGCCTCTGCGGGTGGATGCAGCCCGGGTCTCCCTCCCGCAGAGCCTCAGGTGCACACCTGGCTCCTCCCCCAGCTCCCCTGCCCTCAGCTGCAGCCAGGCCCGCAGGGGACGGCTCTGGTTTAGAGCCTGCAAAGCCCCCTTTCCTCTCTGTCCTCCTTGCCAGCTGGGAGGCGTACGCCTTGGCAGGAGCAGGAGCTGGCACCTTGGTCCACGGGCAGGAAGCCCCGCGCTTCGAGCAGGGCCGTGAGGGCAGGAGAGACAGGTGCGGCTGCCCCCCAGCCTACCTCGCCCCCCAGCCTGCCCCCACCCTCCCGTCCCCCCAGCCTGCCCCCTCGGGGGCTGCAAGTCCGCCCCAGGCTCCAGACGCTCCAGCCAGGGTCGTGGGCGCCGCCCAGCGGCTGGTCTTGGTGTTGCAGCCACTGGCTGCACTTCCTCACACACCATCCTGGGGGCTGCTGCCACGACCTCAGCCCGGCCCCTCCGGCACCCACTCTGTTCTCGCCTGGTGCTCCATCAGCTTTTCCTGCCCTGCTGCCCTTGGGCAAACCGTGCCACCCCACCCGGTTCTGGGAGCAGCCCCCATGACCACGGGGCACAGGCCACGTGATAGCCCTCGGCAGGAGTGTCCGTGGGGTGGGGACAGCCCAGGAAGACTGCCCACGACCCACCGCCCAGGGAAGCATTTTCGTATGCTGAACAGGGATTAGTGGCACAGGGTCTCCCAGAGTAGACAGGCCTGAAACCAGTGCAGGCTGCCTCACCAAAGGAAACTAAGCAAGCGACGGGAGCAGGGCCGCGGATACGGGCCTCCTGCCTCAGCCCTGACTGCCATACGGAAGGGCGGCCCACTCCATCGCGCTCAGGGCAGTGGGTCGGCCATCCTTCAGGTCTAGATGCCACGCGGGGGAGGGGGGCCTCTCCCCAGGGGCAAGGCCAGCTCTGGACACCCACGGGGCCTACCCCAGGGCGAGAACGGCATCAGACGTCGTCTTAGGAGAACATCCAAGGTTGCAGAGTAGAGACAGCCTGAGCCCACACCCTCCCACAAGCACGCCAGCCGTCGACGGAGAAGACCAAAGCCTCCCTGAGATGACCTACGACTGACGCCATGAAGCAGGAACCATGGCGAGACGGCGGAGCCCCCCACCCCGGGGGGGTGACGCTGCAGAGCTTCCCCCGGGAGGGAGCGCTGGGAGCCCACCCTGCTCCCCACGCAGGGGTGTGACCCCGGGGGCCCCCGGAGCATCTGGCTGTGAAGGCGTGAGGCAGAGACCCACAGACTCACACTGACAGGGCCGCACAGAACCTCACGCACGCCGAGCCGGGCAGGAGTCTGGGCCGGACCTACCTGCTGCCCGCAGGTCGTCTCCTGGAGAGACGGGGCAGCTGGGGCTCGCCTGGACACACTGGCCCTGTGAACACAGCCCCTGGGCTGAGATCCAGGCCCGTCAGACCCAGAGCCTGGAGACTCAGTCACACAGCCCCGGGGCGGGGTCACAGCCCCACCCGGCAGCAGACAGGCCGCCTTGAGGGCCCCCTGGTGGACACGGCCCTGCCCACCAGACAGCCAGGACGCAGCACCGTCCACCCATGGGGCTGGGCGGGCACTGGGCCCGCCCTCCAGGGAGGCTGCTAGGCCAGCCTCGCCCACCAGAGGGAGACACGGACACAGAAAGCAGAGTCTAAACTGGACAGCCACATGTAAAAGAAATCAGAACATTCTCTACCCCCACACACTCAGACAGACAAAGTCAGAGTGGATTAAAGACCTACATATAAGGCTGGCAACTGTAGAACCACTAGAGGGAAACTTGGGCAGAACTCCCTTTGACATGAATCACAGCGGTATCTTCTTGGATCCATTTCCTAGAGTAATGAAAATAAAAATAAACGGGACTTTCTTTTGCACAGAAAAGGAAACCATACCAGGGACAGACAACCCACAGAATGGGAGGAAAGACTGGCAAGCAGTATGACTGGCAGGGATTAGTCTCCAAACTACACAAGCAGCCCTATAGCTGAGCATCGAAACAGCAAACGACCGTAAAAGATGGGCAGGAGATCTGTGCAGACGTTTCCCCAGAGAAGACACAGAGACAGGCAAGAGGCGCAGGAGAAGCTGCTCAGCATCACAGTTACTAGAGAAACGCGAATCAGAACTGCAGTGAGGCGTCACCTCACACTCGTCAGGATGGCCGTCATCAGAAAGTCCAGAAATAGTAAATGCTGGAGAGAGAGGGGAGAAAGGGGAGCCCACCTCCACTGCTGGAAATGTGAACTGGCGCAGCCACTCCAGAGAACAGTATGAAAGTTCCTTAAAAAACCAACCGTAGAGTTACTGTGTGTCTCAGCAGTCCCACTCCTGGGCACCATCTAGGGAAAAACCACAGTCTGAAACGTGCAGCCCAGGCTTCACAGCGGCACGGCTGTCAACAGCCAGGGCTAGAAACAAGGCGCCAGCCGAGGAGTGGACGCAGACGGCGCGGCACACGCGCTCTGCAACGGAGAGCCGCTCAGCCGAAAGCACCGTGCCATCTGCAGTGACACGGGTGGGCGTGGAGACTGCTAGCTCACACAAAGACTGCGATCACTTCGGGAAATCTTTAAAAAGTGATACAGATGGACAAGACACAGACTCACAGGTTTAAAAGACATGGTCATCAGCAGGGAGCGCGGGGAGGGGTAGGTTAGGGGTCGGGATTAACAGATACTCGACCACATACACAGCAGCCAACAAGGGCCTGCGTGGTGCTGCTCAGCACTCGGTAATGACCTACACAGCAAAGGGGTCTGAGGAAGAAAGGGCGTCTGCAGATGTGAAACCGAGTCACTCGGTTGCACCCCTGATACACAGCCCTGAAACGGCCATGTGCTGTGCTCAGTCGCCTCAGCTGTGTCTGACTCTCTGCGACCCCACGGACTGTAGCCCACCAGACGCCTCTGTCCAGGGGATTCCCCAGGCAAGAATACTGGCGTGGGTAGCCATGCCCTTCTCCAGGGGATCTTCCCGATCCAGGGATCGAACCCACATCTCTCAGGTCTCCTGACCTGGCAGGTGGGTTCTTTACCACTAGCGCCGCCTGGGAAGCCAAAACAGTTTCAGTTCAGTCGCTCAGCCGTGTCCGACTCTGCAACCCCGAGGACCACAGTCGGGCACGACTGAGCGACTGAACTGACAGGCTTTTTGGCAAAAGCTATGTTCCCATGTAAAATAAAAATCACAAAAAGGAAACCATAGTCCTGCACCCCCAGACCTGGCCCACCCAGAGCTGACCAGACCCAGATGCCCCCACTCCCGGGACCAGCTGGGCCCCAGCCCTGCACACTAGCAGCCAACGCAAGCTTCGGGACCCCCCCAGACTCCCCCCCCAATTGTCAGGAGCCACGCCCCCACCCCGTCCCGTGGTCCCCCACTCCAGCACCAGCTTCGCCTGCCTGTAGGGGGCACCACCACCCCAGGCCTGGCTTCCCCACCAGGGGGTGGGCACGGCCCAGACTCTTCTGGGCCGACTCTGCCCCCAGTGAGCCAGCACCAGCCAGGGGCCCTAGGATTCTGGAAGCGGCCTCCGCGTGACCAGATCCCGCTCACCAGCAGCATCGACACAGGGCGGGGGCCGGGCCACCCACCTGCCCACCAGAGCCCCCGTCAGCGCCCGGGGAGAGGGGACGCCCAGGACACTCCCACCTCACCCAGGTCAAGAAACGGAACTGAGAGATGGAAAGCAAACAGCACCCGGACAGGAGGAGCTGGCAGAGGAGCACACCCCAGACAAGGAGCAGGACAGACCCCAGCAGCAGACCCGAGTGATGTGGGACGGGCCACCCGCCACGGGAGTTCAGAGCAGTGACTGTGGATGGCCCGGGACTCAGGGCAGAGAGACACGCAGGGCGGTTGAGACTTTCAGGACAGCAGCAGCGCAGTAAACCCAGGGCCTTGGAGGGGCGGCCTTGGGTGGGGGCGTGGGTGTCTGCCGTGCAGGGGGCCTGCACCCGTGACCTCGATGCCGGGTTCCAGCCCAGACAGCGCCTCTCCCCAGCTCTCAGCAATACTGGCCCTGGACCCGGGGACCAGACCGTTATGAAGACCCAGTTCCCGCAGCTCAGTTCCAGAGGGCACAGGGCTCCGAGGGTCCCCCAAAGGCTGGCCGTGGGCCGACAGGCTTGGAGGGTTGCGGCGGGAAGAGCCACCGTCCGAGTCCCGGGACGCTCACCCTGGCCACCCTGCGGGACAGGAGGCATTCGGGGACAGGCCTAGGGCTGGAGGGAGCCGGTCGGCAGGACACACCTGGGGCTCGGGGGGACGGGATGCAGGCAGGCGTGCAGATCGCTGCCTCAGGCGCTGGGGAGCTGGGGTGGGCGAGGCAGCGGGGCAGCCCCAGGTCGGGGGGCCAGGGCGTCTTCCTAACCCGTCAGGAGTCGGGGGCCCACAGAGTGCGGTCAGCCAGGAGTCCGCCCGTCTCTGCAGGGCACGCCGGAGTCGATCAGACAGACAGGCAGACGGCAGCATCAGAAACCGTGGTTTATTGGGGTTAGCTGTGTGGTCCTGCATTGCTTGTTACCCGACACACAGGGCCCCACTGACGGCGGACGTGGAGGGAGGTGGCTGAGCCGTGGGGATGACAGCAAGCCAGGCAACTGCGTGGAGTCCCTGTGGTCCTACGGGGGGTGTCGGCGGTCGGCGAGGGGGGTGGGGGCCTGCGGGGCGTCTGAGCACCAGGGCCAAGGGGGCGCCGAGGTCAGCACCCCGTCCCCACCAAGAGCAGGCCCGGGGGCCAGGACCCCCAGTGGCCACTGGCAGCATCTTCTGGAAAGCCCGTCCGCACAGAACCACGTCCTGTGGCCCAGGCGGCCTGAGTGACGGGCCCACACGGGCTCGGCCGCCTGCCTTCCCCTGGCCTCGGTGCTCTGCCTGCCTCAGGGCCAGACCTGTGCACACCTGGCTCCCCTGCACCGCCGAGGGCCGGGCGGGCACGGCCCAGGGGCTCCAGGTTCAGCGTGGCAGGCGACCAATCCAGCACTCGCTGGTACTGCCAGGACGGGGCCCCAGACCCGGCCAGCTGCACCCTGACTGTGGAGGGCGTGCCCTGGCCCACCCCGATGAGGAAAACAGTCCCGGATCCGAGGAACATCTTTCAAATAGGGCCGATTCTTTGACCAGGTTGCTGAAGGCGGCCGAATGTGCATCTCTGAAAGCTTTCAAAGAACATAAGTCCGTGCGTTCAAAGACTCCTGGTCAGACCACGTGCCCACCCGGCATTCAGCTTGGGAAGCGGCCCGCCGTGGTGACCCATTTCCGCATGGGGTGCAGCGGTGGCCGGGTGTGGGTTGGTGCGTGGCATCCCCACCACTCCTCGGCGCAGGAGGACAGCAGGCGGAGCCCCCCCGGGGCATTTTCGGCATTTTTTTTCCTCCTCCAAAGAGAAACAGGGCAACGAAGCCGCTCTCCGTGGGGACCTGGCCGGTCCCCCCATGAGCCCACGCAGCTCCTTCACTGGGGGGGCCGCTCTGGCTCAGCGTGTGGTGGGGGGGCCCTGGAATGGAGGCAGGGGACCTCCCCAGAAGAGCAGGGCGCAGCGGGACAGCAGCTCCCGCCACTGGAGGACTGTGTTCAGGGGCCGAGCCTTCCCCTCCCGGGGCGCAGCACCCCCACCATGCTCACACGGACACCGAAAGCACCCTCTGGGCGGCAGGGCCCTGATTACCGCACCGGCCAGAGCAGGGAGGGGCGGGGGGCGGGGGTGGGGCACCAGTGAGGGGCTGCTGCGGGGGCCCCAATCACCCCTCTCGCTGGGGCCTCAGGCAGGGCACGACCTGGGACCAGCTCCGGCCCCTGGAAGTGGCTTCACCGTCAAGACCCCTGCTTCCCGCCCACGGCCTCTGCGTCAACAGATGTCCGGCACAGTGGCCCTCCGAGCGTCGGGTGAGCAGTCGGAGCAGCAGCCGCCCTCACGTGCCCGGGAGGGGCGTGGGCTGGGGGTCCCCTCTCATGCCCAGGCCCCCGCCCCCCGGCCCAGCCCAGCCTCCAGGGCTCACAGAGCTGACGCACGCAGGCCAGGGTGGGCCCGCGGGCACTTCCCGGCCTCCGCAGGCACGCAAGTCAGCCTGGCAGTGGACCGCCCCACGTCCCATGGCTAGAGGGGCACAGGCAGGGTGCGGGGCGTCGGGAGGGCGCCCTCCAGTTATTGCTGGGGTTGGGGGGTTGGTCCTGGGACCCTGCAGGGCAGGAGAGGCGGGGCAGGGCTCCGTGCGGCCTCAGGCCTTCCAGCACGTTCTCTGGAAAGTGCCGTGAGCTCCAGTGTTTGCATAAAGTGTCCACCGTTTAAGGCAGATGCAGTGTGGACAGCCGGACAGGTGACAAGACTGTCTGAGTCAGCTGTGCTAGGGAGTCCCCCAGTCTGTGGGGTGTGTGTGTGTGTGTGTGTGTCTCAGCCACGCCTGAGAAGCCAGCCCCTGCCCTTCCTCTGCCCGCCTGCAGACAATGGCCCCACAGCTGGCCAGGGGACTCAGGGCAGGCACCCTGTTCCCGCCACCGCGGTCCTTTGCGAGACCCACGTGTTTATCTCCTGGAAGACGGAGCTGGTCACCTCAGGAAGCTCTTTGTGGAGAATGTGGTAGGCACCTTCGTAAATCTGCAACCAGGAGAGACAGGCGGTCAGGACCACAGCAGGTGGCAAGGCCGCCAGAGAGGACCCCTGCCCTGTGCCAGGGCTGGTCAGCGGGCAGTCTGCAGATGGACGCCCCTCCTCGGTCGCAGGTCCCTTCCTGGTCCCCTCCTGCCACCCCGCCCTGTCTGTGCTCCTCTCCCTGCGGGACCCCAGCCTCCCCAATGTGGTGGTCCTGGCAGCACACGGCACCTCGAGCTGCAGGCTGGTGTGGCCGTGGGATGGGGGGCTCTGGCCTCCTCCCTTCACGGCCCCCCAGAACCCCGTCCAGGCCCCAGGCTGTAGGAGCTGCCCGTGGTCAACGCCTCAGAATCTACATCTCCAGCCTCACCTCCTTCCGGACTCTCCACATGTGTAACCAGCAGCCTCCTTGCCATTCCCGGCAATTTCTAAGAGGCGTCTCCAAATTCCTTTCGCTGACCGCACTAAAGTCACGGGACAGGAAACTGGCCACCGTGACCGCCGCTGCGTGTGCGGCTGGGGGCGCTTGGCGTCCTAGGTGGCTCTGCAGCGCTCTTGTCGTGACAGCCGAGAGCCTGGCCCCGCCACATGCCGGCTCCATGCCCTGCTTCCTGCCCCCTGGAGACAGCACGCTAGTTTCTTTTTCCTTCTTTTTTCTGACCAGGCTACATGGCTTACGAGCTCTCAGTTCTGCGACCAGGGCCCCAGCAGTTGAAAGCACCGAGTCCCAACCACGGGGCCACAGCGGATTCTACTGCGTCTACTGCGATGACTTTCGTCAGCTCTGCTTGTTTCCTGGGGGTGGAATCGCACACACCCTGCGCTCTTGTGAGCGGCTCGTTTCACTGAGCGCAGCACTCTTCAAGGCGCGTCCATGCACGTGGCACCAGGAAGCTATCAGAACCCCCTACCCCCCGCTTTCCGAGGCTGAGTAACGTTCCACTGTCGGGATGGACCCCACTGGGCTCGTCAGGCCTGCGTCTCGGGGCTGCCGTGAGCACGGGGGTGTAGACCTCTGAACCCTCGCTTTCAGGAGCGTCAGAACAGGACTTGCGGTCCCCAGGGCCGCCTCCCCCAGATACCGTCTCCTTCCAGCCCGCCCCCATCCCAGGCTCATCTGAGTAACCCTCTGCCCACCAGCTGGCCAGGGCTGACCCTCGGAGTGGAGCTGGGGAGGGGGGTGGGTGGGCAGAGGACTCAGGGCAGAGCAGAGCTGCAACTCCAGCCCCTGCAGCAGGCTCAGCACCGCAGGGACCACCTGTGTGCCCGTGGTCAAGCAGGCGGCCCCAGATCGGACACCCATGTGGCCGTGCCCGAGGAGAGGCTGCCAGGGGTGGGAGCCACGCACACGTGTCCTGAGGCTTGTCTGCCCCACCGACCGCCCAGAGCCCCCTTCAGGCTTGGCCGCCACTCGGTGCAGACACAGCCTGTGGGTCCACTCTCTCCCCGTCCCTGCAGCCAGCCAGCTTCCTGGTCTAGAGGGAAGACACTCGGGGGGCTTCCCCACCAGAAACGACACTTTTCCGTCCTGTTGTGCCCAACACACAGGCGCTCCCCGGGGCCAGCTGACGCCTCACCAGCACCCAGGATGCGCCTCCCGAGGGCAGGACCCCGCCCTTCCTGATGCGGGGCAGCCGCAGCTGCTCACCTTGAGCGTCTTGTCCTGGCTCTTGGCCGACTCCATGAGCAGGTAGGCGCCCCTGCTGTTGCAGAGGCGGTCGGCGGAGCCCTGCAGCAGCAGGAAAGGCAGCGTCAGCTTGGGCAGCGCCCGCTCCACCCGCGACACCGCGTTGAGCAGCTGGATGCCGAAGCAGACTTTGAGCCCCGCCCGGCAGACCAGGGGGTCCGTGTTGTAGATGTCCACCTGCAGAGAGAGGGGTGTCCGTCAGACCCCGGGGAGCTGCCCCCCGCATGGCCCCGGGTGCCTCGGCTTCCTGCCGGCCGGCCCTGCATCCTCCCTTCCACGCCCGGGGCCCCCAGACAGGCCCAGCCTCAGTCTGTGCCTCTTCCCATAAGCACGTCGTAGGCTGGCGTCGATGGTTTCACGTGGCAACGATATCACAGTTGGCGCGGGGGCAGGGGGGTTGGCGCGGGTCTGCGTATGAGTCTCTCCCCTGACACAGGGTCGCCAGGGTGAACCCACTGAGTCGCTAGGGGTCAGTCAGTGCAGGGACGGGGGCCCGCGGAGGCTTTGGGCTTCATGCAGCGGCCACCTGCGGCCCCGAGAGGCCGGTCCACTGCCCTGGGTACCCAAGGCCACGGCCGCCCCTCTGCCAGACAGGTCCACCCTCCTGAGCCACCCGCCTTTCAGGACCCCCTCTGACACTAGCTCTGCCTGCAGCTCGGGGTCTGAGCCCCGGGGGCTCCCCGGCCCTGCCCTTGTCTCTGGTGTCACTCCACGCACCCCCGAGGGGATAGCGAGGGACCTGCTCGCTAGAGCAGAGACGGGGCAGGTGTCTCAGACCACATCCTGCCTGAGTGGCTTGGCGCCTGCCCACTGACCGGCCGCCAAGCCCCTCAGGGACATGGCTCTGGGTTAACTGCTTGGACAGCCCAAGTGGCTTCCTGCCCCGGGCCCTTTTACCACGCTTGGGGCACAGAGGCCCTGTGTACACGCTGACCGGCCCCGTGCACAGGCTGACGGGCCCCGTGCACACGCTGACCGGCCCCGTGCACACGCTGACCGGCCCTGTGTACAGGCTGACCGGCCCCGTGTACACGCTGATGGGTTGAGACCTGGGTGTCGGGGGGAGGGCAGGCCAGGCGGGCGGAGGGGGCGGCCAGGAGGGCAGGGCAGAGCCTACACCCCCGCATAGGGCAACAGGCTCAGGGGGACCAAGCCCCCTCAGGTAGCCAGCCCGCCCAGTGCCAGCGGCCTCTGCTTTCTGAGGTCTTCCTAGACCTGTCTGGGGTTCAGTGTCCTGCGCCCCGGGCAGGAAGCAGACGGGGCCTCCCCCGCCAAGGCCAGGCCCGCAGCACCTGAGCAGCCAGCACCCACCCTAACCCCAGAGAGGCCTTCCTGGGCGACCACGTCTCCATGACCCTCTTCCAGTGACCATCAGAGTGGACAGGCCTCGAGGGGGAGTTACAAAGCAGCAACACGGGGTCTCTGAGGGGTCAGCCGGGCCAGCGCACCAGGCGTCCTGGCCGCCGTAACCCTGTGGTCCTGCAGGAGGGGACCCTGCCGGGCTTCTCAGAAAGTGAAGGTCGCTGAGTTACGTCCCACTCTCTGCGGCCCCGTGGACCACACAGTCCGTCCGTGGGGTTCTCCAGGTCAGGACACCGGAGTGAGTAGCCTTTCCCTCCTCCAGGGGATCTTCCCAACCCAGGAGTGGAACCGGGATCTCCTGCATTAAGGTGGGATCTTTACTAGCTGAGCTGCCGGGGAAGCGCAGAGGCCCTGGCTGTTCTGCAGCCGCTGACCTCAGGGACCAGCCTCTCTGGGGCTCAGAGGTGTTCCCGCCAGGGTCGCGAGGGGCGGGGGGGCAGGGAGTGGGGAACAGGGGGAGGGGGTGAGCAGACCTCTACGCGGGGCACCGGCTGAGCCAGGCCCCCGTGGTCACCCCTGCACAGAGGTCCGTGCCAAGAGAGGCTCCTGCGGCTCGAGGCTTATCTGTAAGGCACTGGCAGACCCCCAGCTGCTGGAAACAGACAAGTCTTTTGTGGGGATGAGCCATGCGTGGGGCGAGACGCGGAGCGGGACCAGCCTGCAGGGAAGTGACAGCCAGGTCCGCGGGGGCGGCTGGGCCTGTCTGCAGCCCTGGCTGTGCTGAGTTCAACGCACCGGGGTGGTCAAGGCCCCCAGGCCGTGGGCAGGTGGCCTCCCGACCACGTGGGCGGAAGCCACGAAGGCCACAGGAGCAGGGGTCCGATCCTCAGCGCAGGCACACTGGAAACGCTAGGCGGCAGGAGGGGTGGGGGGTGCCTGGAGCGGAGCCCCCTGCAGATGTGAGTGGGAGCAGGGCCAGCCCCTCTTCAGCCCCCCGGGTGCCCAGAACTCGCCATATAGCCGGCCAGCGTGCTTGCCAACCAGCCAGGAGGCGCTTGGAGGGCGTCCTGGTGCAGCGACAGAGAACACTGACTGGGTTCTGGAAGGCACACCGCCTCGGCACAGGACGGGGCGCTCCCAGCGGAAGAGCTGGAGGGGGCTGGGGGTGCCCTGCCGTGAGCAGTCAGAGGTTCGTGGGTGCCGGGAGCAGCCCACGGCTCCTCCTCCTGGCCTTCCCCGCGGGCAGCCTTGGCCGAACAACTGTGTGGAACGTCCATGGCTTTTCCGAGTGGGAGGGGCTCACGGCGTTCTGAGGACGCCACGGTCGAGGCTGGAGGCTCAGTGCGTCGGCGGGGCTCGAAACGTGAGGAGGATGCAGAAGGGGCTGAGCAGCGGCTGCTGTTTCCAGATTGTAGCGCCAGGAGCTCGGAGGTGAGAGTGGTTGAGTCGCCCCAGTCCCGTCCGACTCTGCGACCCCAGGACTGTAGCCCGCCAGGCTCCTCTGTCCATGGGACTCCCCAGGCAAGGTTAGAGGGGTTGGGTTGCCACGTCCTCCACCGGGGACCTTCCTGACCTAGGGATTGAACCTGCGTCTGCTGTCCCGGCAGCTGGATTCTTCACCACACAGCCCGACATAGGTTCAAATCCTTACGGAACAGCTGCGAGTCCCTGGGGAAGGGACTTGGCCTCTCTGGGCTGAAGTTTCCTGAGACGGACGTTCTGGAGCTGTGGCAAGAAGACAGCGCCGCGGGCAATGCTGAGACCACGCCGGGGGCCCTGCCTTTCCTCCCGCGCCAGGGCCTGTGCGGGTCCTGTCTGCGGGTCCCAGGCAGTCAAGTGGGGGCGGTCACGCCGCCCATCCTGGCTGCCGCAGCGAACCCCAGAGATGGGAGCCTGCCAGGGAGCCTGCGTCGGCGCCAGCCTGCAGCCGCTCCCCGAGTCCCGCTTCAGCAAGCGCGACGGCCCTCAGTGCCGGGCCTCGGGCCTCAGGGCTGCCGGGCTGCAGGGGAGACGTCCCACGGAGGGTGAGCCTCAGGAGCCGACTCTGGGTCCTCGAGGTGTCTGCTCCGCCCCTTGGCGCTGCTATTTTTAAAGCTCGGCAGAATGTGGAAAGGGCAGCTCCCAGCGCCCGCTGGCAGGAGCTAATCCTCTCTGCTCTCTACCGTAATCCAGCCGGAGCCCAGGCTCCGCCCAGCAGGGAAACTGAGCAGTGTTTCTGGAGCCCCGGGATACATGGCGCTGTGCGACCGTGGACGGGGCCGCGGTGATGGGCGTGGAGGGAAGCCCGCCCGCGAGGCATTCACCCAGACGCTTCCGTTCGGTGTAAGGCCTTCGGGGACATGTTCATGATTTTACAAAGGGGGCAGCAGCTCTGAAATCTGCTCCTTTCAAACTGAGAGTGCTTGGAATCATCTCGTGATCTTTTTCTCCTCCTCTTTTGCCTGGGTACTCTCAGCTCTCACAGGGCGGAGGTCCCCGCCCCTGCCCCGCCCCACCCCGCCCCTCTCCCCCCCCCCGCCCCTCCCCCCCTCCCCCCCCCCCCCCCGCCCGCCCCTGCCGCCCAGCACAGCTGCTGCAGTTGCTGTTGTTCCGTCGCTCAGTCGTGTCCGACTCTCTGCAGCCCCGTGGACTGCAGCACGCCAGGCCTCCCTGTCCATCACCAAATCTCGGAGTTTACCCAAACTCATGTCCATAGAGTCAGTGATGCCCTCCAGCCAGCTCACCCTCGGTCGCCCCCTTCTCCTCCCACCCTCAATCTTCCCGCATCAGGGTCTTTTCCAGAGTTGGCTCTGCGTCAGGTGGGCAAAGCGTTGGAGTTTCAGCTCCGCATCAGTCCCTCCAGTGAACATCCAGGGTTGGTTTCCTTTAGGCTGGACCTCCTTGCGGTCCAAGGGACTCTCAAGACTCTTCTCCAGCACCACAGTTCAAAAGCATCAATTCTTCGGCGCTCAGCTCTCTTTATAGTCCAACTCTCACATCCATACATGACCACTGGAAAAACCATACCTTTGACTATACACACCTTGGTTGGTAAAGCAATGTCTCTGTTTTTTAATATGCTGTCTAGGCTGGTCATAGCTTTTCTTCCAAGGAGCAGAGTCTTTTAATTTCATGGCTTGTGATGATTTTCGAGTGATTTTGCAATGATTTTGGAGCCCAAAATAAAGTCTCTCACTGTTTCCATTATTTCCCCATCTATTTGCCATGAAGTGATGGAACCGGATGCCATGATCTTCATTTTTTGAATGTTTAAGCCGGGTTTTTCATTCCTCTTTCACTTTCATCAAGAGGCTTTTTAGTTCTTCTTCACTTTCTGCCAAAAGGGTGGTGTCATCTGCATTTCTGAGGTTGTTGGTATTTCTCCCAGTAATCCCAGCTTGTGCTTCATCCAGCCCAACATTCCACATGATGTACTCTGCACAGAAGTTAAATAATCAGGGTGATACTATCCAGCCTTGATGCACTCCTTTCTCAATTTTGAACCAGTTCGTTGTTCCATGTCCAGTTCTAACTGTTGCTTCTTGACCTGCACACAGGTTTCTCGGGAGGCGGGTAAGGTGGTCTGGTATTCCCATCTCTTGAAGAATTATCCACAGTTAACTGTGATCAACACAGTCTAAGGCTTTCGTATAGTCAATGAAGCCAAAGTGGATGTTTTCCTGGAATTCTCTGTGTGCGTACCAGAACCCAGGAAGAAGAAGCAGTGATCCCCAGAAGATACGGAGCCAGACTTGCCTGTGGGGGTCTCTGGCAGAGGCACGGGTCGGTAGTGGCCCGCCGCGGGGTCAGGCTCACAGGCAGCAGCAGTCCTGGAGGAGTGGTGTGTTCACAGAAGTCCTCCTGGAGGAGATCAGGGACTCCAGGACTGGGAGTGCAGCCCTACCCGTCAGCAGACGGCTGGATTACAGATTTACTGAGCAAGGGCCTGCTAAAGCTGAAGCTCCAGTACTTTGGCCACCTCATGCGAAGAGCTGACTCACTGGAAAAGACCCTGATGCTGGGAGGGATTGGGGGCAGGAGGAGAAGGGGATGACCGAGGATGAGATGGCTGGATGGCATCACGGACTCGATGGACGGGAGTCTGAGTGAACTCCGGGAGTTGGTGATGGACAGGGAGGCCTGGCGTGCTGCGGTTCATGGGGTCGCAGAGACGGACACGACTGAGCGACTGGACTGGACTGGACTGGACTGAGCTGAGCCAGGGCCTGCCCCCCACAGCCAGTGCTCCCATCGGGAAGCCTGCATGAGCCTCTTCCTCCCCCCATCAGAGGGCAGACAGAATGAGAACCACCGGCACAGAAAACTAACCACACAGATCACGTGGCCACAGCCTGTCTAAGTGAAACCACGAGCCGTGCCGTGGGGGCCACCCAAGACGGCTGGGTCACGGTGGAGAGTTCTGACAAAACGTGGCCCACTGGAGAAGGGAACGGCAAGCCACCTCAGCGTTCTTGCCTTGAGAAGCCCTGAACAGTGTGAAGAGGCTGATGCAGAAATCGGTGGTTTCACTGGAAACCGCACATTTGAAACAGAGTCATCCTTCGGCTGCGGCAGCTGGAGGAGGCCCTGCCCATAGGCCTCACCTCACAGTGACCCTGCGCACGGAGCGGTGGTCCCCGGCACCCTCGCCCGCCACGCATGCCGCATGGGCCAGGAAGTACAAGTCAGGAGCTCCACACTCGTAAACCCCAGCTGCAAGAACGCACCATAGACTGTGAAATCAGAGGCTCTGTGTCGCAGCTCTGCCCCAACTGGCTTGCAACCTCGGGCAAGGTTTACCCTCCGAGCCTCAGTGTCGTCATCTGTGAAATGGGTTCATGTCGGCCCCGCTCCCGTCAGGACTGGCTCTAATGCCATGCTTCTCACCACACAGGTCTGCCTCTTGGAATGAACATCTTCTTTCTTTACTCAAATATTCCCAACCCTGGTGGGTCAAATGTGGCTCCAAGACGGGGGTTTGGAGGGACTGCTTTTAAAATTAAATTCTAATTCAAATGGGGTGTGGATGACTGGGCGGACTGGCTCCCTCTGGAGTCCCGCACAAGCCAGACTCAGCAACAGCGGGCTCTCGAGGCCGGGGAGCTGGAGCCGTGGCCTGAACATCCCTGCCTGCATGTCTGGGTGACTCACCCAGCTGAGTGGCTCAGAGGGCCAGGAGGCCACATCCCATCATGCTGCCAGACCCCAAGGAAGCCAGGGCCAACAGGCAGCCACGACCCCCCAGCTCAGCATCCTGACGGAAGACGGGAAACTGAGGCAGGAGATGACTCGGCGTTATGCTCCCGTTGTCCAGGGCACTGCCTGTTCACCGGCCTTGAGCCTGCAGGGTCCTGCCCCCCAGACAGAGCTCTCAGGCAGGCGACCCCGGGCACGCCCTGGGACCTGGGGAGTGTCTGTCTGCCCCTGCAACACGGGCCACTGTGGGTGACTGAGAACGAGACAGCCACCTGGCCTGGAGCTCGAGGGCCCATCCTTGCAGGCTGGGGACGGGGCGCTGGCCCTTCACCAGAGGGGCGGAGGCATGGTGCCCTGCCCAGCACCTTCACGGACCGCCCTGTCCTCCACAGGGACCCGCGGACCCGGACGCCGGCCTGACTGGCACCCCTGGTGCACCCTCCAGCTGTCCTCCTCCGCTCTCAGGCCACGAGCTTGGGCAGGGTGACACCACCCCCTCTCCGGGACAAATAACCAACTGTCCAGGGGTAAGAACCAGCCCTGGGATAGGGCACAGCTTCTGAAAGAGTGACGCAGCCCAAGGACACAACACAAACCAATTAGAATCAGATGGGAGCAAGATGGCAGACAAGAACAGACCTCAGTGCTCAACCCACAAGGGCGATGGCACACCAGAGGCGCCAGGACAGTTCCACGGTGAAGACCAAGGTGGGCTGCACCTCCACCACTTCCCCGAAAGAGCCAGAGTGGCCCTCCCGCTCATGAGCACACGAAACGCCCCAGCCTATGAACTCTAACCACGCCACATTCCACGGCCACACTCGCCCTGTTGACCGCCCACGCTCTGCCTGTGGAGGCCGCTTCTCTCTATCTGGATAGATCCACTCCTTAGCCATCACTGTGTCTCCCCCTGGACTCTGTGATGAGACATCAAGAACCTGAGCTTCATGAGGTTCTGAAACCAGGTACTGAGGGTTTTGGCTGGGTTCGAGTCCCAGCCACGTGGGTTTGAGTCCCAGTCTGAGGCACACGGTTTCAGAGCTGCTGTTGGAAGCCTCTCCCCTGGCTGCTCATGTAAAGCTGCTGGTGGCCAGCTTCGCCTCCCCTCAGGGAAAGTCTGGTTGGGAATAAGGCCAAACCAGGGGACACACGAGGTAGGGGCAGAGAAACAGTGGTGACTAAGACTCTGAGCCCCTGGACCCAGCTGTGCCTGAAGCCTTCCGTTACGTTCACCAAGAAACCCCTCTTTCTGCTGAAGTCATTCTGAACTGCTGCTGTCCCTCACAAGCCCACGAGACCCGGCTGCCGCACACACAGCCCACCTGGTCAGGTGGCCCACACACGTGGGCACAGCTTAGAGAACCACTGCCCACCCCTCCCACCAGAGCCTGCAGCCAGATGGAGCCTCACCCCCCTCCATGTCCCCGCCGCCTGACGCAGGCCCTCGGGGGAATGGCAGCAGACAGCCGCGGCGAGGCCGACGCCCGGACTCCCCCCAGGCCTGGGCCGTGGCCGGCTGCCCCCACCAGCCCCAGTTGCCCCCAGTTCCTCGGAAAGACTCACCTCTGTCTTATTCCTCGAGAGCACGCTGGAGTCGATCCGGCCCAGGGACATGTTCGGCAGGACGAGGTTCAGAACTTTCGCAGCGAAGACCTGGACGTGAGGGGAAGCTAGTCAGCGCCGTGGGACCCCGGCCCGGCCACCCCGCGGGCTGCCTCAGGCCACAAAGGAGAGGGAGACCAAACGGGGCGTGAGCCGGGCCTGATCCCAGCCGGGCAGCCAAGGACCCCTGCTCGCCCCGCCCAGATGGCCTCTCAGGCCTGGCTTGCAGGCTGGGTGGGGGCGGCCGGGCGGGGACAGCAACAGCCATCTGCTTCCTTGCTGCTCCCGATGTGTGCGGCCGCCTGCCCAGACCACTCCAGGTGGAGATCTCGAATTCTCTGCAGAGCAGAAGCACCCAGGCACCCGAGCTCAGGCAGGACGCGCCCTGATCAGAAGGCACCGCTTACTGTCTCGGGGCAGAAACCACCACCAGGCCAGGCGGAGGCGGGGCAGCGGGGGGCACGGGCCTGGCTCCCGGCGTTTGCGTGCACGGGGGCCTGCGCACCACTGGCCTGTCCCTCAGCTGCCCACGGGGTCGCTGTGTGCCAAGGCACCACCACGCAGTAGGCACTTAACACACACTGCCCCAACGTGATCCGGACTGAGGTCCAGGCCAGCCCCATCCCTGCCCCCCAGAGCTGGTGTTTATCCCGGAGACGCGTCAACCGGCTCTCACGCGTCTGTGGCGGGGCGGGCTGTTTCCGTTTCTGCAGACACCCAGGGAGGAGAGATGCTATTTCCAAGGCGAGCTGTGAAATGCTGAGATTAGACTCGCTTGGAAAGCGTGGGCGGTGAGTCCCGGGTCTCGGCAGCCGTCACAGGGCTGACGGTGGGGGGGGGGGCCTGCCCCTTGGCTACCAGTGACCGCGGGGTGTCGGCATGGTCCCGGCGGCTCCCGTCTTGGGATCTCGACACGAATGCCCCGAGGGAAGGGCTGACTGTCATTTAAGAGACGAGGACACAGGCTGAGCGCCACCGCCCACGGCCAGCTGGACAGGGCAGACAGAGGCTTGGGGCGCGGCCACCCCTGGTCCCAGTGACCGAGAGGCCTGCGCACGCCTGCTGACCCCCAGCACCCCCACCCCCAAAAGCTCGCTCATTGGCCATCAGGGGCCTCACAACCTCTCGCACAGCTGGGCCCCAGATGGCCGGGGACCCACAGCGGCGACCTCTGACCTCACCTCAACCCCATGCTCGGGTCATCCTCACGCATGTGGACCGGCGGCCTCCAAGTGCCGGGCATTCGCCCACCCAGCCCCAAACACCCACGATCCAACCCACATCGGGCTCCCGCACCCGTTGAAGCGTCATGGGTTGGACAGGACCCATCTGGCAGGGTCAGGGGTCAGGCTGGGAGTGGGCCAGCCCCAGGCACGAGTACAGGCCAGGGAGGGCTTGAATTCTAGGAAGGAAAGGACTGGCTGCTTCTGAGCAGACAGGACGGTCTGTGGGCTCCTCGACTGGGGGCTCCTCTGCAAGCCCGACCTCACGAGCGGAGATCTGGGCCTCCAAAGGCCAGAGTGTGAATGAGGCAGAAACGGAGCTGAAGTGCTCCAGGCGCAGAGAGGGGACACCCCGGGCACCCCGCCTTCACTGGCCCCGCCCCACCGGGGTGGGCTTTCGGGGCGCGCCCCCTCCAGTGACAGTGGCCTGAGGGAGTCATGGGGGAAACGTCGCGTGGGGCCCAGAGTGCTGAGCGGCTCCAAAGCTTCCTGCTGTCGTTGACGCCCCGCCACGGCTCCCCGGGAACGCGGGGGCTGCAGGCTGACTGCACGTGTCCCCGTCACACCTGGGCCCCGGGAGCCGCGTGTGATGGGACCAGGCCGCCTCCCTCCGCCCCTGCACGTCTGACAGCCTCGTCCCGCACGGCCTTTTCAGTCCGGCTGCGCCTTCACTTTCCCTCCCGGGACACCCGGCCGAGTCCTGGCGAGGACTCTGCCGCACAGAGCTCCCAGTCTCCCCCCAAGCCCCGAGGTCTCCCCCCGAGCCCTGTTCCTCCCACCTGGCTGCTGCACCGGGCAGCCCCCCGCCATCAGGCCCCTCCCTTCCTGACAGCAGCACAGCTCCCCAGGGGCAGCGTCCCCGACCCCCTCGGGCAGGACCAGGAACCGGGCCACACCTGACCCGCACGCTGCCCTTTCCAAGGAGCCCAGGGTGAGACAGGTGGGCACCACCCAGACCCTGGGCTCTTCTGAACCAGCGGAGTGTGTTCCGGCCACGTTTCTAACAAAACTCAGTCGAGCAGAGACGAATCTCTGACGGCTTTAAGGTCACAGCTAAAAAAAAAAAAAATACCTGGGTGCCTCTTTGCCTGCTCCCCACAAACCCAGAGACGGGGAAACGCCGTCTCGCGGGGGAGGTGGCGGAGAAGCTTGGAACCACTGCCCCGCACGCACTCTTTAAGGGTGGGCCTGTTTCTTTAGCCTTTTCATTAGGAAGAAGCAGAGAGAGTGGCTGACTGGTGATCCAGGAAGCTGGAGTTGAGGAAGGGCCCCGAGGTCCAAGGCGAGGAGGGAGGCAGGGGGCTGGAGAGCCCGCAGACCCCAGGTGGGGAGGATCGATTTGTCCAGGTCCCTGCTGCTTGCCACCATCCTCTGCCCCAGCACCGTCCACCGAGAGAGCCCACGGCCACCGGGAGGAGGGGTGGGGCAGCGGCTCACCCACAGAGAAGCTGGCATCCACGATACAACAGTTGTTACTATCAACTGGCACACTTCTTCCAAACTTTTTGGAGGATCCTGCGGGCGCGTGGAGAGAGCCCCAGATCCCGCTCAGGAAGGAGTGACCCAGCCACGGCCCTGGGAGGAGACCCCCACCCTCATCGTGAGGCCAGTGGGCTAAGGCAGGTCCGTGTAGCCACAGAGCCCCCCAGGGCACCTCAGCGCTCGTGGCCCAAGGACAGCCTGGGAGCTGAGACCCCAGCCCTGGAGGAGGAGGCAGCAGAGACCCGGAGCTGGGCAGGCTTGCATCTGACCTCCGGTTTGGAACCCAGAGAATCTGTGGTCCTCAGTTTCTGTTTGGAAGGAAAGTTACGACCAACCTAGACAGCATATTAGAAACCAGAGACATCACTTTGCCCACAAATGTCCGTCTAGTCAAGGCTACGGTTTTTGCAGTGGTCATGTATGGATGTGAGAGCTGGACTAGAAAGAAAGCTGAGCGCTAAAGAATTGATGCTTTTGAACCGCGGTGTTGGAGAAGACTCCTGAGAGTCCCTTGGACAGCAAGGAGATCCAACCAATTAATCCTAAAGGAGATCAGTCCTGAATATTCATTGGAAGGACTGATGTTGAAGCTGAAACTCCAACCCTTTGGCCACCTCATGAGAAGAACTGACTCACTGGAAAATACCCTGATGCTGGGAAGGATTGGGGGCAGGAGGAGAAGGGGACGACAGAGGATGAGATGGCTGGATGGCATCACGGACTCGATGGACATGAGTTTGAGTGAACTCCAGGAGTTGGTGATGGACAGGGAGGCCTGGCCTGCTGTGCTTCGTGGGGTTGCAGAGTCGGACACGCTTAGCGACTCAATAACAGCACAAAAGTGGGGACAACGCGCTGCAGCCTTATGGGCTGCCAGGAGGCGGCCTGGCGCCCAGACCCTCCAGGGAGAACCCTAACGGCCCCCAGAGGGGCCCCCGTGCGCCTCGGGAGAGTGAGGAAACCCTGTGCCACTGAGTGGGGACTCCAGGGGGCAGGGGGGACCCCAACAGTCTCACCCTCGAAGAGGACCAGGTCCACGGCCGACGAGCGAGCGAGCGTCCCTGGCCCGCCCCTGGGTGAGCGAGAGGCCCACCCCTTTAAGTGCCAGGGACCTGCACAGGTGCCTTTATTGATCCCACAGGTTCTAATGGCTCTGCAAGACCACTCTGAAGCTTCTGCAGCTGAAAGGCTTAACACGAGGAAGGTGATCACACAGCTGCTCGCTTCCACAGCGGTGCAGGGGCGGACCTGGGCACAGGGGCCAGAGCTGGGACAGAGCCCGGAGGCTCCCTGGGTGCGGGGCGGTGAGCGCGCCCCCAGGCAGACAACAGGAAGCCTGTGTGCCTCAGGGTGGGACCAAGGCCCCGGGTACACACGGCGGCCGCTTTTGGGGGCCAGGTCACGACCCAGCCACGCCCCGACTCCCGGTCTAACTGTATGTGGGCTTGATGACCGGCCCTTCCCGGGACCCCTCCCGTGTCCCCTCCAGCCCCCCGGCTCCAGCGCCTTCCGGACTCCGGGGACTAAAAGCAGAAGAGCAACACCCAGATGGGCAGCTGATCCCTGGCGGATTCGGGGGGAAAGGACGTCCCGCCACGCCCACTGGCCAAGCCAGGGCGCGCGCTGACCTCGAGCGAGACTGTAGCCTCCTTTCCCATCTGTGAACCACACACAGGGCGGTGACGGAGGGGAAGTCACCCGGGAGTGTCTGGGACACGCGCACGGCCCCTGGCGCCTCCGGAAGGGGCGTCTGGGGGCACCGAGTACTCCCGCATCCCCCGCCCCGAGACCCCAGGGACAGCCTCCGGCCAAGGGCAGACAGGGTCACCTGGAGGGTCACTCCAGCCCTCGCTTGGGGAGCACGTCCAGGGCGACGCCGGGTCACCCTGCAGCCCTGCCGGCATGTCGTCCCAGGGAGGTCGGGGTGCAGCACAAATTAAGGGGGCGTGGGGGTCCCCGTGTCCCCGGGGCGGCTGCGCTGCGGCGTCTCCAGGAAGCGTCCCACTGACCCTGACACTTGTCCTGGGGTCCAGGCTTGCTGTGTCTATAAACTCCTGCTTCCACCAGGATCTGAGTGCAGACAGGGTTCTCCCCATCTCGTCCCCAGGCTGCACGTACCCTAGCCGGCTGGAAGTGGGGCAGGAACCAGCTGTGCTGGGGCTGGGGGCGGGGGCTGGCACTCTCACATGGGGGCGGGGGCGCCCCCCTCCACAAGCCCGTCTGTGCTCCGAGGCCCCGGTGCTTCGTGCTGCTTTGTGAAATGTCTCCATCAGGACAACAAAACAGAGCAAAACGTCAGTCGCTACGCTGCGTCTGACTCTGCAACCCCATGGACTGTGGCCCGCCAGGCTCCTCTGTCCAGGGGATTCCCCAGGCAAGAATGCCGGAGCGGGCAGCTGTGTCCTTATCCAGGGGAACCTCCCGACCCAGGGATTGAGGCCCCATCTCCTGCCTTGCAGGCGGGTTCTTTACCGTTTGAGTGGCTGGTGAAACCCGTGGGGAACCGGCCGCTGTGAACACACCTCTGACCTGTCCAGGAGCCGTGCTCTGCGACGGGAGTCACGGACCAGCACCCAGCTCTTCGCGCTGCACCCTGCAGCCTCGGGGCCCAGGGAAGCCCCCTACCCCACCGTCCACCTCGGCCAGAAGAGGAGTCTCTAGGAACCTGTCTCTGGGGTCCTGAAGACTGAACCACTGGAAACCCAAAGGCCAGGAGGGGAGGCCTCACCAGAGCACAGCGAGCCGCACGCACAGCACAGGAAGGACAGACGACACACTCCCGCCTGGACGCGTGACCCTCGGAGACACACACGCCCACCGCCCGGCTGCGGCCAACGAGGGGAGCTGGGCTTGCGCCCTCTGCCGCGCCCCCCGCCGCTGCAGGACTGCTCTCGTGTCCACTGCATCACCTAGAGCCCCACGGGCCCGAGATTTCCTTCCGAAGCTGCTCAGGTGAGGCGAGACCCCCACACCAGGGCCCCCGCACCGCAGACACGACGCCGGCTCTGTGGGTCAGCACTGCCCGACCCCCTCCCCAGGGCAGTGACGGGCTTCACAGAGGGGAGGGGGCGCCCCTGGGCCTCGGGGGTCAGCACTGCCCGACCCCCCCACCCTGGAGCAGCAGCGGGCTTCACAGAGGGGAGGGGGCGCCCCCCAGGCCTCGGGGCCACGGGGACTCTCGTGAATCCTGGTTAACAACCGGGACCCGCGTTCCCCTGCCCACAAGGACACCTATTAGCACCGAGACTGGAGGGGGCACGGGGTGGGCTCCCTGTCGGGGCCTGGCTGCCCCCCATCCCCTGCCCCTGTGCCCTTCATCAGAAACCCCCAGGGTCCTGGGCTCTTTTGGGGTGGGGTCATGTCCCCTCCGGGGAGACGCCCTTGCAGGGGAGTGGACAGCCCTGAGGGGCGGGGGCTGGACCTGGGGAGCCGAGGGTCCTTTCCAAGCCCCGGGGTCCCGAGCATAACCGTAGCCAGCGACCTCCCCGTCCCTGGGGTGAGAGCGGGAGCTGAGGGCACGATTCACATGTGAGCCCGGCACACGCTGTGCAAACATGTCATGAACGGAGCCCACGGAGCGCCGTGGGGGCTCCACCCGGGACCCTGGTCCTGCTCACTCTCTTCTCTGACCAGGACCCTCGGGTGGTCCGGCCGCAGGCTACGTGATCACAACCAGGAGGGGAGGGGGCCAGGAGACCAAGTCGGGGAGCCTCGCCTGGGAGTCTGTGAATGAACCCATCCTTCCAGGCAGTCCCGCCTCTGCCAGGCTCTGAAATCCTCTGGAGTCGATTTCAGCAAGTCGGGGTGGTTCCTTCAGACAGGATGAAACTCAGAGGAGCTGGCTGGCTGGCCCGTTCGGAGAACTGAGCAGAGGCGTCTTCTGCTTCAGCACTCAGAGAGGCCCTGGTTTCTCCTTGGTTCGGTCCAGCCCCGCTTCAAGTTGCTGACTGTTTCCGCTGGATGCCCACATCCAGGGTTGTGGTCAAGGCTGTGGCGCTGGGTCCTCAGGGGCCTGCCGGGGCATCAGGGCAGGGCCCCTCCACCCCATTACCGACCGCAACCCCCACCTCACTGGCCCTCCTGCTCCTCTGAGTCCTGAGCACTGGCTGGGAGGGAGCAGCTGCCCACCCGGCCCCCATGTCAGGCGGGCCCCGCGTCTCCCAGCCTCCCCGGGTCTCAAGTCTCTGAAACCTGGGCCCAGATCGCGTCAGCATCCCACAGCCACGATCTGGCTGCTCCCAAGCTGTGGTCTCCGCCGCTTCCCCAGGGGGCAAAGCCCAGCCCAGCCCACAACCCGCGGGGAGCTCCACGAGGACCTCACGGCCAGAAAAACGCCCCCGAGGAGCCACGTGGGTCGGAGCCCCGCACTCAGCCGGGGACAGCGGAGAGGCCTGTCCTCCTCTGAGCGTCCACTGAGACACACGCACAGATGGGAAGCCGATTTGTTTGTTTGGGGGAAAAAACCACACCTGACTTGAGAAATGACCGGCCACAACGATGCTCGCTGCGTCCAAACCTCGTCACGACAGCGGGAGAAGCCCCTTCGTCCCGGACCCGAGCTGTGAGCACAGGCCCGGGGCCAGGGAGGCTTGCCGGGGCTCACGGAACAGGAGGTCCGCTTACCTTGAAAAGTGTCGCCGAGTCTGGGCTGGCGATGACCAGCGGGGAAATGAGGACCATGCCCGAGAAGTGGCCCGGCCGCTCCGCGGCTGTGAGGATACAGATCGCGCCGCCCTGCGGGGAGAGGGCGCGCACGCTGGGTGGCGGCACCCGGGCGGCTCCCCCGGGCCCAGAGCTGCTGCCTCGGAGCAGGCGCCCTCGAGCGCTGGGTGAGCTGGGCCCGCGGTCCCCCTGTTTCCCCAGGGCTTTCCAAGCGCCAACGTTTCAGGGGCTGTAACAAGGTCCCCGCTTGAGGGCTTTAAGTGCCACGGTGACATTTCTATTTCATTTCAAGCCAAAAGCTGGCAGACCCTCAACTCGTCCAGTCCATCAGGCTTAATATGAGATTAAAAAGAAAATCAGAGGATAGTAAGAGATGGCTACACTTTTTTTTTTTTTCCGGGTTCAGTTAAAGGGCCCAGGAATCCAGGCTCCAGGGAAAACACTTAGTGGACCCGGGAGGTGCTGAAGGCGGGTGGCCTTGGCTATTGACGAGCGGATCTGAACCAGGGGCCGAAACCCAGACGCTCAGGAGCACCAGTCCGGGAAGAGACTGTCAGGGACAGGGCTGGGCAGTGGCTGGGCGGGGAGGCGGGGAGGGGAATGTCCCCCAGGGTGTAGAATCCAGCAGCTCAAAGCCCTCTGCCGGCCCGCGTGGCTGGGCGCCTGCAGGCAGGCCTCGCCTGCGTGCGGCTGGTTTGAGGAGACTCGATTTAAAGATCACAGCTCGATTTAAAGACCACAGATGATTTAAAGTTCACAGATGATTTAAAGATCCTGAGAGGAGTCTGTGTATTTAAAAGGCAAAAGGGGTTAGGCATGGCCTTTAAGCACTGCTTCCTGGGGACGTCTGTCCTAGTGGGATCTGCGTGACTCCGAAACCGGCAGAAAGCATGAACCGAGGGCCCCCACCCCGAAAAGCGGGAGCAGACTGACTCTTGGGCCCTGACCGGGAGGAGCGGGTGGAGAAGCCCTTCCCTGGGGCCACCTCCAGACCCCACCCTGTTTCCTGAGCAAACACCCCCCGGGAGCCCCGCGTGCAGCGTGTGCTGAGGGGCCACGCCGGCTGGGCAGAGGGCGACCCCCTCCATCCCTAGCCGGGTGGACGCTGGGGATGCTGGGCCCAGGGCCCCCCCGAGGCTTACGCACCATGGAGTGGCCCAGAAGGAAGACGGGCAGCCCTGGGTGGTCCTTCTGCACGGCATCCACGTGCTGCAGCACATCCCGGATGAAGACGTGGAAGTCGGACACCACCATCCTCTCGCCCTCACTCTGCCCGTGGCCGACTGGAAGGGAAACGGGCACAGAACTGGTCAGCAGAGGCTGGCACCCCCCGCCCAGCCCGGCGGTCTCCTCACGGAACGACAACCACTCTCCAGGGAGGAACCCCACTACTCTCGAGTGCGGACACTCTCCATCACCCCCAAACCCATTTTACAGATTATGAACTGGAAGCATGGGGAGGTTAAGGAACGTGCCCAAGATCACACGGCCGGAAGGTGACGAGCCAGGAGGTAAGTGCTGCAGAGCCTGTCCACGCAGCCAGGAGGCCTCCCTGGACCCCCAGCTCCTCGAGCCTCAGGGCGTGCGCCCGAGCGCCAGCGTTTCACCGGGTAAAGGCCGCATCCCGTCCCCTCCCTCCCACCTTCGAGGGTAGAGGAGGGGACAGCCACGCACCAGCCTGCGGGCACCAGAAACGGTCTCCGCGAGGCGGCAGCGGGACTAGGCTGTACCGCCTCCCTCCCGGGCGTTACCCTCTGCCCGGATCCAGCTGTTCCTTTCCCCGAGTCCTTTCTGAGGGCCCCTCCACACTCCCCTCTCTGAGGGATGTTGGTCGCCATGGAAACCGTGGGATGTGCACGTTTGCAGAGTGCAGAAGAGAAGGCAGTTCTCAGCGCAGGGACGCACATAGAACACGCCTGACCCGAGGCGCTGTGACCGGGCCCCCCACCCACAGACGGAAAGCGGGGCTCGCAGTGGCTGGAAGCCGGGCCGCTAAGACCCCGACTCGGAAACCCTCCGTGAGGCCAGACCACAGCCTGTTCTCTGCTGCCGTCCTCCACGTGTGCCCACCCGCTGCTGCCCAGCACCCCCCCCCCGCCTCTGACGCCTCTGACCGTGCAGCCCGGAGACCCCTCCTGTCACCTCAGCGGAAGACCCAGCCCCGTAAGCTCGTTTTCACTTCTAATGGAGGTGAAACGTCCCATCGTCCCCGGGCCACAGCACACATCTCCGCACCCGTTCCCACTGCCGTGCAACCATCACCGAGTCCCCACAGAACGTCTCCATCACCCCCAAACTGAGACCGTGTGGGCCTGCTGTGGGCGGCCCCCAACTCACACGCTGACGCCCCAGACATGCAGCACAGGAGGCGGCGGGATTTGCAGACACGGTCTTTCAAGAGGTGGTTGTTGCTCCCCACCAACGGCAACCCACTCCAGTATCCTTGCCTGGAAAGTCCCATGGACCGAGGAGCCTGGTGGGCTGCAGTCCATGGGGTCGCAGAGTCGGGCACGACCGAGCGACCGACAGAGCCCCCTCGGCCTGGTGTCCTTCTGAGAAAAGAGTAGGACTCGGACATGCCGGGGGACAGTGCTGGACTGCCCCACCACGAGTGGGGACGTGGGGAGGAAACGGCCGTCTGCACACCGGCAGAGGCCTTCGGAGGAACCAGCCCGGTCGACAGCTTCATCTTGGATTTCCCGCCTCCAGAACGTTCAGGACGTAAATCCCTACCCTTAACATCACTCAATCTGCAGTACTTTGCTATCCAAGCCGCCCAACGTAATCACCCCCAGCCCACTCCCGGCCCTGAGAACGTAGTTCAGTATCGATGTGGACAGAGTATTACGTTTAAAGTCCAAAGTATTGTCAACACAATTATTTTCTCTGTGTGCCTATGTTACTAACCGATACCCGATTAGATTAATTTCAAAATAAATTTGTTGTTTACAACTATAAATTTTTCTGTTCCATTTTCCAGTTTGATTCTCTTCTCTGATTATGTAAACGTGCGCCTGGTACAACAGTTAGAAAAATAAAAAGACCTGCTCAGCGACGTCTCATCTCTGTTCCCTCTTGTTCCCCACGGCTAAACATCTCCTTATTTTCTCTGTCTTCTCTCAAAAGCATTTCTTTTTGCAAAAATAAGAAAATATCTATCTATCCATATTCCCCCCTTCTTCCTTTTACATAAAAGGTAGCATGCTACAGACCCACCCTATTCTACGCCAGTTTTTTTCCGTTTTAGCACAGTCTGGAGATTACCTCCGATGGCACACAGACCAAGCTCTTCCTGTCCTAGGGCCCCTCGTGTGGGTGAACCACGGTCACTCCAGCCACCTCTCGCCAAAACTGTGTGTGTGACATCCGATCCCTGTTCACCAAACCACTGCCTGCACCGCTTCACTGGGGATGACTCTTCCACCTTCATGAACGCGAGCCTCAGGGGTGCACGGCCAGGGGCAGGTCTGCCTGGCCGAAAGGTGTCTGCAGATGCCGTTTCAGTGGGTTGACGTCGTCCACGGGGGGCATGCTGGGTTGAATCTACCAGCCTCCCAACAGAGCACGTCACTCTGTATTTGGATTCGCGCCCGAAAGAGGAGAACGTGCCAGTCAAACATCTTCTCACGTTTTAAGAGTGACTTGTATTTCTTTTCCTGGTAAACTGAGAATTCCTGTCTTTGCTGTTTGGTTTTTTTCTATCAAGGTTTTGCATTTCTTGATCTTTAAGAGCTCTGTGTACATGAGCTGGTCATCTGTCCTTCAACCTGACGTCGTGTTTAGCTATGGAAGATTTTTGAGAAAATCGTCAATCTTTTCTTTTTATGGCTTCTGAATTTTGATTCTCGGGTATAGAGGCCTTCTCTCCTGCAGGGCTGTCAAGGAACTCAGCATTTTTTCTGAGTTCTTTTCTGGTTGCATTTCTTGGTGGGGGTAACACACACAGCATAAAATTCGCAGCAGCCCCTGTGAGAGCGTTGCTCAGGGCTGGCAGGCGATTCACAGAGCCGGGCGACTGACCACTCCCGCCCCGGGGCGCGGCTTCACCCTCCACGCACGCATCCTGATCCAGCCGCAGCTTGTCGGGGTACGTGGTGTGAGACACGGCTCCCTTGCCTGGGGAGTCTTTCCTTCTTAAAACCGAGGCGATGCTCACCCCGCCGACCAGTGGCCAGTGTGGACCGAGCCGACGGGGGCACGTCGGACATTCCTAGTGCCGTCCAACTGCCTGGGCCAAGTTCCGAACGGCAGGCGCGCCTTAGCTGTCTCAGCAGCCTTCACGAGGCACCTTCACGAGGCGCCCTTCACCCCTGCGCCGAGGGGTGACGTCACTCAGGGGAGCTCCCTTTTCTGCACGAGCCTGGCCTGTCTCTGGCTTTCTGCGCCGTCCTGCTGGTGGGCCTACGCACAGGCCAGCCCCTCGGTGAAGCATGACGGCCTGCGCCCACCCGGCCGGTTCTCAGGCCTGGAGTGAGCCCCGAGACCCACGTGCAGCCCCCACGGCACAGCCGCGAGCTTCCCCACGCTCCCCACCCCCCTCAGGTCTCTGCCTCAGGTGCCCTGATTAGGGCCCCCTTCCCCATGGACGGAGGGCTCTGCAAACTGGGGGGACACAACTCTGCTGGGGGCCTGCGCTGGGAGCCAGTGGCACGGTCGGCCTGGGACCTCGGCAGGAGGCTGGGCACGCACACGCCTGCAAGCCGGGCCGTCCTCGGACCCAGGGTCCCCCCCGTGGGTCTGCATGCTCCTCGGCTCCTCGTGACGGCCTGGCCAGGGGCAGGCGCCAGCTTTACAGCTGCTGAACAAGCTGCAGCCTCCATTTCCACGACGGCCGCCCATCACTGTGGCCGGTTCGTCTGATGAGGCTTTTCCATTCCTACCACATGGACAGGGCGGCAGGGCTGTGCGTGCAGTGATCTCTCCCTCACATGTTCTAAGACGAAGGACCACAGGCCTTGGTCCAGCGTGTTTTGGTTTGTTTACCCTGATTCTGCTGTGTTCTATTTTTGTTAAATCCTCTGTATTTTGACGCTTCACCGTCTGGTTGAAGCTGACCCTGGAAGGACTGCTGCTCCCAAGGTTAGTGAATCTCCGGACACAGGAAAGAACTGACTTGTGAGCTGGCCTGACACACGCAAACCCACCAGCCCAGAGCCCACCTCCCCGGGCCACTCACTGTCCTGTCACCCAGGCCCACGGGCTGGACAACCAGGGGCAGCCCCCAGACCCCCCAGCCCATTGACGGTACCCAAACCAGCCCATCCTCTCCCTGCTTATCCCACCTCACCATTCCTTCTCAAAGAAACTGCAACAAAGCTTCCCGTGCACTCCCCACCGCCTCCCTCTGCCTGCGGTCCAGCCCCCGTGCCTCCAAGCGGCCCCGGGAGTGGTCCAGGAGTGGTCCAGCAGTGGCCCGGGTGGTCCTGCTCCTGGTTCTGGGGGTCTTTGAGTACCATAAACTCTGCCTCCTGGCGGTCATCTCCGTGCGTCTCCTGATCAAAACCTGATCCGATTTTGACTCCACAAAACCTGATTCCACATCTGGTCAAAAGCCAGCCCACGTCCCCATAAAACACACTAGCACCGTATTCCGTGTCGGGTAAGAACTTTAGCCTTGGTGGAATGTTTCAGCAATCTCGTCTCTGTCTTGTACAAACCATTTCTCCCTCCAAGTGATCTGGTGAGACCACGTGCTAAAGACTGAGGACCCATCCAGAAAGGCAGGGCTCCCGTCAACCCTGGGGCCGGAGGAAACGAGTGTCCGACGCCCCTCTTCTCGGGGAACCAGTTCTACTTGGGACTCCTTCACTTACAGACGGAAGAGCTGGTGAGACGCAGCCTTGAGTAAGGAGAGAGACGAAGCGTAAGAAACCAGTCATGACAAGAGCCGGGGTGGACGCAGCGGGCTGTCATCCGCACAGCCCGTTCCCAGGGTTCATTTCACGTGATCCTCACCACTCTGCGAATTACCTGTGAATTCTCCCCCATTTTCTGGCTGAGAAAACTGACCTGCAGACACTGGCGGGAGCTCGCCCCCCGATGAGTTAGAGGGCGGACACGGACTTGAGCGCTGGGTTCAGACCCCAAATCTCAGCTTCTGCCGTCCTCGGGCGGGGCCGACCCAGGGATATGCAGCCCCAGAGGCCGCCTGCTGCAGGGCGGGGACCAGCACAGCGCCTCTGGGTCCTCCCTGCTCCCCCAAATCGACCTCGGACGTCCCGACTGTTACCATCAGGGCAAGACGCGCCTGCGATTGAAAACACAGGCTGGCAGGGCAAGCCCAAGGGACGCGCTGTCTCCACTGGACGTCAGCGCGCGGGCTCCCGGCTTCACCGTTCTCCCTCACAGGGGGCCCACCACACACATCTCTGGCGAGGGTCCACAGCAGGACCCTGACGGCTGACCACATGCCACACTGGAGGGTCTGCACAAGCTGAGTTCTCTCCCCTCTGCTCAGCTCTGCTCCTCCAGACGCTCCACGCAGATGGAACGTTCCGTACGGACCCAGGCCCTGGGGACGTCTGACCAGTAAAAGGACGGACTCCCGTCCGCCCCAGCAGGGCCGCAGGCCCACGTTCCTGGCCAGCCCGCAGGAGGCCAGCAGGAGGCAGGCGTGGGCCTCTTGCAGGGCGTATGGCTCAGCAGCGAGGCAGAGGGCCCCTGTGGGCCCTCTGGCCTCGAGAACCACAGGACTGGACGGGAGGAGCCTCGCGTAGGGGTCACGGCTACACGGACCCAGAGGGGGATGCAGCCGTTCGGCAGAGTGCCAGCACAACCCAGCCTGGTGAGGGGCAGGGAGGGCACCCAAGTGAGCCCCGGGTCCAAATCTAAAGGGAGTCAGTAGCCCGTCTACATCACCCGAGGGACATTGGACCGCCACTTTGGAAGACAGCCTGCATCTCACAGGTTTGAAATTCCGTCCTTTGCAGCCCGGAGGTCACACACCCAGGAGACAGTCCTGGGAGGCAGCAGGAGACGGGCAGCGCTGCTCCCGGAAGCCCACTGTCCCTGCTGGGGAGCAGGCGCCCTGCAGCAACGGGCCACGCTACAGCAGGGGGACAATGAGGGCGCAGAGTCTCAGGCAGCAACTGCGTGCTGCCGGCGGGCTACAGCCACGAAAGCAAGGGACACGCGCCCCGTGGAAGGAAAGCTACGACCAACCTGGACAGCATAGTAAACGGCAGAGACACCACTTTGCCGACAAAGGTCCGTCTAGTCAAGGCCATGTATGGATCTGAGAGTTGGACCCTAAAGAAAGCTGAGCGCAGAGGGATGGATGCTTTTAAACTGTGGTATTGGAGAAGACTCTTGAGAGTCCCTTGGACTGCAAGGAGATCCAACCAGTCCATCCTAAAGGAGATCAGTCCTGAATATTCATTGGAAGGACTGATGCTGAAGCTGAAACTCCAAAACTTTGGCCACCTGATGGGAAGAACTGACTCACTGAAAAAGACCCTGATGCTGGGAAAGATTGAAGGTGGGAGGAGAAGGGGACGACAGAGGGTGAGATGGTTGGACGGCATCACCGACTTGATGGACATGAGTGTGAGCAAGCTCTGGGAGTTGGTGATGGACAGGGAGGCCTGGTGTGCTGCAGTCCATGGGGTCGCAAAGAGTCGGACACGACTGAGCAACTGAACAGCAACATGCAGCGACATGAGTGAACCGCATAAATTAAACACACACTGAACAGGGCGCGTAAGGTGTCCGAGTTCAGCCAGGCACCAGATCGCACGCTGCAACTCGGATCCTGCGTGTGGCAACTAAGGCCCAGCGTAGCTAAAATCAGAAAGAAAAAGGTGTTTGCATTAAAAAGAAACAAGCGAGGAAACAAAACACAAATTTTCAGATGCTTGCTCGGCACTGGCCCCTAGTCCATCTGTGAAACCGGGGACGTCGCCTCGCCACCTCACGAAGGGGTGTGGGTGCGGGAACCAGCACAGCAGGCCCGGCACTCGGGGGGTCTCCACCCACACTGGCCTCCGGCTCCTCTCCTCCACATGCAGTCTCGGGAGAAAACCCCAGGCTGTCTTGGTGCTCAAGATCCTCCCCTCAGAGATCCTTCTGCACGTTTAATCTGTATTCCTCCTCACCAGCATCCTCTGCATAACCATGGTTTATTTTCTACCGGAAATTAAGTCTAACATCTAACAGACCCTTTTTCCTTCAAAACAGTGAGCTGGTCTGTTGGGTCCCCACGAGAGGACCGACGCCCCCACATGGTACCTGGCAGCTGTGTGGAGCTTCTGGAATCCACGGAAAAATGCAGAACCTGGGCAACCCAAGTCTAACCTCTACTGAAACAGTAACACTGCGTGCTTTTAAAAAGCAAAAGGGGGGCTTCCTCGGTGCCTGCACGCTTACTCAGTCATGTCCGATTCTTTGTGGCCCCGTGGACTGTAGCCAGGCTCCCCTGCCCATGGGATTCTCCACGTCAGAACACTACAGTGCTTAGCCATGCCCTCCTCCAGGGGGCCTTCCTGACTCACGAGTTGAACCCGGATGTCCTGCATTGCAGGCAGCTTCTTTACCATCTGGGCTCCCAGGGAAGCCCAGCTAAGCCCACGCCCCACAGCTCCTAAGCCTGCGCTCCAGAGCCCGTAACTACGAAGCCTGTATGCTACAGAGCTTGTGTTCCGCAACGAGAGGTCACTGCGATGAAGACCCAGCACAGCCAAAAGTAAATAAGCACATAAATAAAAAGCAAAGGAGCTCAGCCGTGGTGAAGTGAACTGCTTCAGAAACGAGAACAAGGACTTCCCTGGTGATCCGGTGGCGAAGACTCCGCGCTCCCGATGCGGGGACTCACGTCCCGTCCCTGGTCAGGGACCTAGAACCCACGAGCTGCAGCCAAGCCTGGGGCAGCTGAGGCACTTTACAAGAAAGAAGAGCCCGGATTCCTCTAAGACGGGAGACGCCGGGCAGTTACTGTTTAGGAAGTGGGGTCTCTCAAAGCTTTGGAGACGTCAGCAACTAACACCAGCTCCAGTCAGGAACCCCTTCAGAAAAGACAGAAGGTAGTCAGCGTTTCTCAACCACAGGGAGTCAATGGAAGTGACTGCAGAGCGAGCATGCACGAGAAATGGCTCCTCTGCCCTGGGCCGGGACCAGCTCTGCACGCTGAGGCCGGGGCAGGGCCCGGGGCAGGGGGCCGCCCCCCATACGTGGGTACTGACCCAACGCTCGGGTGAGTTCAAACTCAGCTATGATCCCAGGAAGAGGGCAGGGGCAGAGGCTGGACTCTGGCCTCGGTGTCCCCACCCAACCCGTGCGGTCAGAGCAACGCCCCAGGCAGGGGAGGCCTTGGGCAGAAGCCATCTGCTGGAGGCGGAAGTCCAGCTGGCCTGACCGTGGGCCCTCCGTGAAGGGTCAGAGATGGGCCCTCTGGGGCCGTGCAGCTCAGTTCCCAGCAGAGAAACGAGCCCAGTCCTGGGGGCACCAGCCAGTGGTGGCGGTGGGAACCCTGCCAAGGGGGCTGAGCCCCCTGACACCGTGGGAGCAGGGTGACCACAGCCGGGGGCGAGGATATAAACGCACCAAGGTGAAAATTACGCAAAAACCCGCCCTAGCGCTCAAAGTTCCACAAGGCGGTGTTGAAAACAAGTTCTGGGGCAACACTGTGTGGAATGAACAAAACACCTGGACCCGCTGGCTTGAATTTAAAATCTGACTTAAACAGCACAGCCCTGCGTCCTTGCTCCGGTTACAGAAGCTGCCCGTAGTCCCAGCGGATTACCTGGGAAAAGCCAGGGAGACGTCAGTGGAGGCGGGCATGGGCCCAGGGACAGCTCGGGACAGGGCGTCCTAGACGGAACCCGGCTCCCACAGGGTGTGGGCCTCCTGCAGCGTTTCAACTCCCCGGGGCCCCCGCAGAGCGGGCGTGCCCTCTTCGGACTGTGGGCAAGATGAACCAAGGCCACCACGTCAAGTGCGCAGGTCTGGGTTGCGCACAAAGTGGACAGCAAGTATCAGCTGTGGAGACGACAAACACAGATTTCTTTTAAAGCAACAGGAGCTTCCCTGGTGGTCCAGTGGCTGGGAGCCCGTGTTCCCGGTGCAGGAGGCCTGGGTTCAATCCCTGGTTGGGGAACAACTAGGTCCCGAGTGTTGCAATTAAGACTCGGCACAGCCAAAGAAATGGTGTTTAATTACTTTAAAAAGTGTTTTAAATAAAAAAGCAACAAAGCAGCCCCGCCCTGGCCAAGCAGAAGTAAACGTCAGGTCCGGCCTCACTTCCGAGACGGCCGAAGGGAACCGGTACCAGCTGCCCTGCGACGCCCTCCAGGGCACGTACATCCTTGGAGGAAAAGAGCTCAAGTTCTGAGGGACGCCTTCGCTGTCACCACTGATGTCTTTGATGACCCACACAGCCACGCGTCCCCTCCTGAGGCCCCCGGGGGCCCCTGTCCTGTCTGGGCCGCTATCTCAGCTGGCATGGCCTCCTGGCTCCTCTTGGCCAGCCCAAGTCATCCCAGACAAGACAAAGCCACCCGCTCGGCAATGACTGTGTTCTCTGCTGGCAGGAGAGTTTTGCGGGGACCCCGGGGGCCTCACAGAGGGGCAGAAGGTCCTAGGGGAGGCGGCCACAAGCGTCCCTGGCCAGGGCAGTCGGGGAGTGTGACCAGACTCCTCGCTCAGTCAACAGCCTCATCTCCCATCCAGGGCGTGTGTGTTAGGACGGAGCCGGGGAGGAAGACAGTCCTGCAGCTGACAAGCGTCCTCCAGGGCCACGGCAGGAAGAAGGCAGCAGCTGACCCTTTCAACTGGACAGACACATCCTGCTTGCCTGCTAGGGTCCAGTCTTGGCTAGGCTCTGCGGCTTCGGGGGGAAGTGACATTTCACGTAACGTGGAATATGTGAATTCTTTCCCCCACGCTGACATATAACTTGTAACTGTGATTGACACTGCATGATACCGTCTCAGGGGGTCAAGTCGGAGTTCACATTGCTCTCAATGGCGGGCACTGAGGTCATCGACAATCTCCGCTGTTCTAAACAACACTGAGATGAACAACTTTCACAGACGCTTATAGAATCGTTAGGGTGAAGTTGCCAAATCAGGATGTCTAGATTGAGAGATATGACTATTTCGGGGAGTCCTCATTTATAGCCTCGACAATGCTCTCCGACTCGAGAATTTCCGTGGTCCCCAGCCAAGCACGGAAATGTGGATTTCATCACATCCTTGTCAGCTCAGGGAGTTACAGCTCTGTCTTTATTTCAGGAGGTATCACAAACCCACGTTCTTCCCATTTTGGTACTTTGCTTCCAGGTAAAAACCCTACAGAAAGCTACTGTTTGGGGCTGTAGAACATGCCGTCAAATGGTTTTCTCTCCTTTTTCTAGGGCAACTCATTTCTCGGCCTTTGGTAGGGAGATAGCCACGGAGCACATGCCTGACCCGAACCATGGTGCATAAGACAGCCGAGGCTGAGCGAGCCGGGAGTCCTGACTGCTGGGAGGACTTCTGTGAAAGCTCGAGCCACATCAGGCGCACCCAGAGGAGGCGTGACGGAGAACTTCCCATCCCAGGGCCGGCAGGTTTCCCCCAGACCGCTCTGCGCCTCGTGCTTCCCTCCTGCCGTCTCCCCTCATTGCTCTGCGGGAAAGAGGAAGCCAGTTCCTCTATAGACCCTCCCGACTTCAGGCTGCAGCGTGATCGTGCTGTTTAGAATTCAGCATCATGGTTTCAAAGCCCATTTTCATGGGATCTTTCCCGGGGATCGAACTGGGTCTCCTGCATTTGCAGGGAAAGAATCCGCCTACCAACACAGGAGACCCAGGTTCAATCCCTGGGTGGAAAAGATTCCCTGGAGAAGGAAATGTCCACTCATGCCAGTATTCTTGCCTGGAGAAGCCCACGGACAGAGGAGCCTGGTGGGCTACCGTCTATGGGGGTCGCAAAGAGTCAGACACGGCTAAGCGACTAACACTTTCAAAGCCCTTCATTTCGAACGAAGGTCTGGCTTGTTTTCTGCGTTCCTGAGACGTCTCACAGCAGAACCCCACACGCAACAGTCTTCTGTGATGAAGGGTAACGACAGGAGGCCAAAGAGGATTCAAAAGCAGAAGAACTGTGCCCTTAAGCTAAGAGGCGCCGCGTCCGGTCACCACAGCCGACACACCACACAGGTGCTAGAAACGCCTTCGTATTTCAGAGCAGACAGCGCGGGACAGAGGACGGTGAGAGGCCCGGGCAGATGGGCCACGGCGAGCAGAACGGGCCGCACAGAACCTGGTGCTGCCCCGCTGGCGGGCGTCCGTCCCCGGTCGGACAGGGAGTAAGCACCGTGTGATCGGGAGGTTCCGCTTGCATCTCTCATCCTCTCCAGAAAGAGGCCGAGGCTGCAGCTTGCTGGCCTGGAGCAGTTTGTTCCCTCAACAAGGCCACTGTTCCCTCTTCTGTCTGCGGATGGCCCAGGCTTCCATCACGGACACTTGGAGCGACGTGCTCTCGTCCCCCAGAGCCCGCCGCACGAGTGCCCCTGGACAGCAGGAGAAAGGGGGTTCCCACAGCATCCACGCGCAGACTCGATGGCGTGGAGGACAGCAAGACAGAAATTAATTTCTCCCCTAATTGACAACAGCTTGAAAAAAGGTATAAGGATGCCAGGATTCGGCATATGGGCTATGGAAACACATCTCGCCTCGGAATTTTTTTTTTTTTTAGCTGTTACAACAACACGCGTTATAATGTAACCAGCTAAGAGGCAGTTAATGGTGTAGCATTTTAGAAAGAATGCATTCTCGGGATTTCATATTTAGAGGGTGTATTTGAAAACATCCTCCTCTCCACTGCATAAATAAGAGGAAACGGCACGACAAAAAGTGTCATAACTACGGTTCTCGGCAGCAAGCGAGACGGCCTCCCTTTCACATCAGCGGCAGGATGGCTGGACGGGCCGGGTCCTCCTGGGCTCAGCCACCCCTCCCTGGGGTCACGCTCCTTTTCCATCTCATGAACGGGCAGGGCTCTGGGTGATGCTGGGTGAGCCAGAGTCACCCAGAAAGGCCAGACCTTTCCCCCAGATCTTGATGGAGGCTGAATACACACACAGGAAGAGCCTGAGGTTCACAAACAGGCAGCAGCTGCAGGGCGGGAGAGGCTGGGACAGAAATTCCAGGACGCAATGAGATCAAGAGATAAATGTCCTCCACAGAGAAACAGGCTGCGCAGCCGATTCCCAGCAGTGCTGGAGGCAAACTCCACCAGGCCAGCAGGCCCATGGGCGTGAAACGTCAGGAAAAGGTTTAATGTTAAAAAAACAAGATTTCATAGAGGGTCCAAGGGATGGGCAACCATAGGTCAGGCCAGGCTGAGTCCCGACCTGACCCGGTTTCCACAGATGCTCCATTTTTAAACTCCGTGTTCTTAGGATCGTCTTCGCTTTTGTTAGACGGTGGATGAGACGGGCTCTGTTCTGACGCGTGTTCTCCTTGGCTCTGTGGGCGCTCGACTGACAGAGTTTCTGGAGGAAGAACATGAACGTTAGCGCCAGGTTTCGCTCTGAACCCGGCTGCGTCTGGCCGTGAGCTCGGAGGTGGACCTGCCTCACTGCCGTGGTCCTAATTCTCCCCTCGGTGGCAACTGCCCCGATTCCAGCGGGCACTGCTGGGCGAGTAAACGAGGAAGCAGGTCCCCGCGGCAGTCCCATCGCCGGCCAGCGATCGCTGCTCCTCCTTTGTGCCTCATGTTCGACCTCACGGTGGCGAGTCCAGGAGCAGAAGGGCCGTCCAGGGATGCCTGGGTGCCAGCAGGGGTCCACCCTCTCCCCCACGGCACCCCTCATCTGTGCAGCTGCTGGGACCACCTGCCCGCCCCGTGCTTCCCGCTCAGCCCTGCCGGGGAGTCGCACCCCAGCCCCGCACTCCTCACCGAGCGACCCCCAGGCGCCCTGACCACATGCGCAGGGCTCTGCACACCACCCGCCGGGCCTGCGGGGAACATGCGTCTGCTCCTGCCCTGCCTCTTTGTTTCTGCCGGGAGGGGTCTGCAAACCTGCGGGGCCCTGCCCCAGGAGCCAGTGACCTCGGGGTGCAAGCGGGCCCTGCTGCTCCTCCTGGGGCCCCCGGGCACCTCCCTCCGATGGCCCGGGGCGGCGTCCCCAGGCCCGCGTCCCCAGGCCCCCCGCGCTCACCCCGCTCCAGGCTCCACACACGCTCCATCGGGATCTCTCCCTGCCCCACCGTGGCACTCAGCCCTCCTTCGTCCTGTGTGCCCCCCAGGAGGCCCCCCGACTTCTCCCTGTGCCTCCGGGGCCTGGGACCAGCGTCGGCAAACACCGATGCTCTGACAGCCTCACCCGCAGGGCCGCACCCCGGAGACGGGCTGGGGGGCTGGAGCCTCGAGTCCAAGCCGCACCTCAGGGAAGCAGGGACTGCAGGGGCCAGAGGTCGGGGTCGCTGACGAGGGGCTCCCCCCAGGTTAACCGGCAGGCCCACAGGGACTGAGAGGGCGTCTCGAGTCCAGCCCGAGCGAGAGAGGCCCTCGGGGCTTTGCTGTGGAGAAGGCCTCCGAGACAAGGGGGCCAGCAAGCTGGGCTGGGCCCCATCTAGGAGTCCAGGCTCTGGCCAGCCCCCAGCCTGCTGGGCGGCCCCGAGCAGGACGCTCGCCCTCTCTGGGCCCGGCCCCTTCCCCAGTGCAGCCCAGGACACGGCCCCCAGTTTGCGCCCGTCAGCTTCCACTCGCCGTGCTCACACTTCACACCTGCAGAAGCAACTCGGGGAAAAGCAGAGGAAAGAGGAAAGACCAAGGGCCCAGAGCACACCCCAGGGGCGGGGGCCAGCCCAGGACCCAGGGACGCGGTGCGGACAGCGGTCCACTCTGGGCTCAGTTATCTCCACACACACACAGAGAGACAGACACAGACACACAGTCACATATACAGAGACACACACAGAATACCACACACCCACACACACACTCACATATACACACACACACACACACACACACACTCAATATACACAGACACACATACAGAATACCATCCACACATACATACATATATAATCATATATACACACAGACACTCACACAATACCACGACACACAAACGTACACACATACACACACAATACCATACACGTGCAACAAAAATCCACACACACAAAACCACACATGTACACACACAATCACACACACAGACACACAGACACCACACGCGTCCCAGAACGCACACACGCAACACCACACACAGACACACGCGCACACAGCTGAAAGAACGCACTGCAGAGTGGGGTACTCTCTGGGGGTAATCAGATTAAGGTGACTTTCGTTCTTTGGTCCTTCCGTATGTTTTGAAATGTCTACAGTGAACTGGTATTTTTGTCATACCGGCGAGGGGGGAAAGTTAAGGCTGTTTTATCATTTTTTGAAAAATCACACTCGTCCATCAGTACAGATACATAAAGCCTGAAAATAAAGCCAGCAGCTCTGCAATCAGCCTGCAATCATATCTGCTCCCGAGAAGCGCCTGTAATTGGAGCTGGCGCGTTCGGGCGTGAAAGCGGGGGGCGAGGTGTCGCGGGCTTGGAGACGAGGAGCCGGTGGGGGGTGAGGAGGGAATGACAGTCGGGCTGAAGGGCCCTTAATGGAGCCACGAGGCGGCTGAGGCCTGCTCAGGGCCATCAGCACAATCCCCTAGGCGCCACCGGGACAGAAAAAGCAATTATCAGAAGCCGCTCCACGAGGTGCTTTTCATTTCTTTCTGCCATCTTCGCCTCTCGGAAACACACCTGTGGGCTTGCCCTGGTCCCTTCTGGGCTGGCGGGGAAGCGGCCCCCGCTCCTCCTGGCGGGACCCGACCCTGCTCGGGGCTGGATCCCTGCTCACGACTTTGACCACATGCAGCCCAGGTGACACCTGGCCGGGCCTGCGCCCAGGCTCCAGGGGTCTCACAGCTTCCAGAGACCGTGCTGGCCAGCGACCAGGGGACGCCTCCCCAGCCTGACGCCTGCTGCCCAGACTCAGGGGCCACCAGCCAGACGAACGGCAGGCACTGAGTCAGCACGGCAGCTGAGCGGCTGACTGGCCGCTGTCTCACTGGCCGGGTGGGGAAGCTGGCTCAGTGCACACCTGCCCTCAGACGCGGCGGGGCCCTGGCTGGAGGCTCGTTCCCCTGAGGTGGACATCTGGGTGTCCCAGCCCACCCCCGGGGCATGGCAGGCCCCGCCCTGGCAGAACCACAGATGGCACCGGGTCCACAGGCCCTCAAGTTATTCGCTGTGAATTACAAAGCACGTGAACAACGGTTCCGACTCACTGGAAAAGCCTCTGATGCGGGGAGCGATTGCGGGCGGGAGGAGAAGGGGACGACAGAGGACGAGATGCTTGGACGGCATCACCGGCTCGATGGACGTGAGTGTGAGTGAGCTCCAGGAGACGGTGAAGGACAGGGAGGCCTGGCGTGCTGCGGGCCACGGGGGCGCATGGTGCCTGAACTGCAGCAGACAGCGGAACGAAGCCTCAGCCCTGCTCATCCTGATCCTGGGCCGGGGGACTTGCAAAGCTTTCCCCACAGCCACATGTGGGTCTCTGCCTCCGGATAAGTCTGGGTTGGGCTCTTTGTGTCCATACACAGGACTCCATCTGTTTCCCTAAACGATACGCCTTGGAGGCCTGTCCAAAGCTAGAATTACAGGCCTCTCTCCTTCCTTTCAGGGGGCCTGCGTGTACCCAGGTCTGGACCAGCCACCCCTCCAGGAGGGCGCCAGGGCTGTTCCCGCCTCTTCACTAGAGCAGGCTTGCACCCCCGTCTTGGGCCTCCTCCTCCCTCTCCCCACAGCCATAAGCCCGCAGAACACAGGACCGTCGAACGGTTTTACCTGTCTCGCCTTTCTTGTCTTAATCTAAAAAGCAGGCACACTGAAGCTGCTATTTTTATCCAAGAGGAAAAAATCTCCTTCCGTTTATTTGTTCTTGTACCCCTGATTGATTTTTCTGAGTCAAAGGCCTTGTATTTTTTTTTTTTTTTAAAAAGAGGTTCCCTACTCTTGCATAATAAAATAAACATCAGCTTCTCACCAGCAGGAAAAGAATCGATACAAAAATGGAAGACTCGCTATTCACAGAAGTAAGCGCAAAAGGAACCCAGACAGATCAGAAAACACAAAAAAGACACACGGAACAGAAGCAGGAGCGTCAAGTGGCAGGGAGCCCCTCCCGAGCGGCAAGCCCAGCCCCGCGGAGGGGGACTCGCTTCCACACCCTCTTCCTGCCCCGGGGGACGTCCTGGGGGTCAAGCCTGAGTCCACGAGAAGGCCCAGGACCCAGGGCTCTCCCAGCTGGAATAGACCTCTCTTTCCTGCCACATTCCCTGGATTCTCGGGCTGTGTGACCCAGCCGGGTCGGCGGCCGGGCTCAGCGCCTGCAGCTCAGTGAACCGGCGTCAGACGCCGCGGGGCCTGGGGTCTGCCGCTTGCGAGCCTGGACAAACACCGTCAGCTCTCTGCCACCGCCCTCCTCGCTGGAAGTACCAACAGCAGCAAGGGCAGCGTGTGGTCCAGGGCAGGAACGTTCCTTCTGCAAACGAGGCGGCCTGGAGCCGCCGCCGCCAGGGCCGCGGGCGTCAGGGCGGCGAGGAGCCCGTGCCCCGGACACGTGGGTCTCGCCACGCCCAGCAGGGCCCCCGACACCCTGTCCTCAAGGATGGGGCGGCCTCTGCCGTGGAGGCTGGGGTGGGCAGGCCCAGACCAGTCTGGACCGGCCAGCACCGGCCAGGCCCTGTCCTCCCGGAGGCGGCATTCCCATCACAACCACCTCCCGGCCTCTGGGGCTCTGCCCAGCTGTGCACCTGGCTGCAGCCTCCTGGGTCCGCAGGCCCCGTGCCCCGCAGGCGCGAGCTCTGCTTGTGGCCGTTCCAGCCGCTGGGGTGGAAGGGGAGCACGCTCGCCCCTCCCCCACGCCCCGGCTTCACCCCACTTCTCTGTGCTTCCTCATCCCTGCACTTCCCCCCAGGAACTCAGCCCCAGCAGTGACCTCCAACCCCGGGGCCCGCGCACAGCGCTACGCGGTTCCCACTGAGCTCCTGGGATCCCCTCGAAAGGGGAGGCGTCCAGACCAAGGGAGACAAGCTGCCCGTTTAGGGTTCACTTTGCTCCAGCGCCATCAACCATTAGGCGAGCCTTCTTAAGCCTCGTGCTGGGGGGAGAGAAGGCTACCTAGAAACACAGTGCGTCCACCCTGGGGTCTCCGTTCTGCACACACATCACCCGGGCTTCCCCCCGTCACTCCCAAACCCCTGGCCACCCCCCAGCAACCTGGCCGGGGAGAGGAGACCGCAGCCTCTGGTCACAGCTGGCTGGCTGCACTCTGCCACCCGAGGGGGCTCGCCCCAGGCCTGGGAGGGGGGTTCCTGAGTGGTGCCTGGGAGGGGGTCCTGGGAGGGGAGGGCGGTCTTGGGGGAGGTCTCACCCTCATTTCCCAAGTCCTCCTCGGCCTTGGAGGAGACCAAAGGGAGGGACTGTGGAAAAGGGAGGGGTTTTCTGGGCAGGCTCGTCCGGAGACTTTCACGTGTGCGGACCAGCACCTGTGTTCACGCGCCGCGTACCCTTTAAACCAGAACATCCCCGACGAGTCTCGCTTTCTGTCCCCAAACTCGCCAGAGCCCGTGGGAGCACCTGTGCAGGAGGAACGATGTCTGACAGGGTGCTGGGTGTTCACGAGCGTCCCCTGGCACCCCCAGCCTCCTGGAGGGGGCGGTGGGCTGCACCACTCGAGGGCGGTCAGACCCTGGTCAGACCCCAGCCGCTCTCCCTGCCGACACAGCCCCAGCCGTGCTCGGGGGGGCTGCCCCAACATTGCTCAACCTCAGCGAGAAAAGCAGAAGGTAAAACCCGAATTCAGACAATTTTGCTTCCCACAAGCCATGGTGACCCGGGAGCCGGGGAAAACCCAGAGTCAGCAGTGGGCTCATGTGAGCCGCACTCTGCTCTCTGCGACAGGGGGATGGCCGCTGAGCAAAACTGGGGGTGGACATATGCAAGTGCAGCCCCACGCAGCGCAGGGCGCTGTCCTGGCTCCCGGCCCGCGTCTCAGCCCCCTGCCCACATGCTCACATGACGGCCAGGTGTGGGTCAGAGGGCGCATGAAGGGCAGGTGCCAACGCGAGAAGGTGGCACGGGGCGGGAACGCAGGACACAGCGCCTGGTCAGGGCAGCCACCAGCGCAGTGACTCAGTGCAGCTGGGCGCTGGCGGACTTGTGGGACAGGTGTCACTGTTTCCAGAGCAAGCTCCCCGCCGTGAGCCTCCCGTGAGCCCAGACCTCTCCGCGGGAGGCAGGGTCACCCAGCTGCATCGCTGGAACTGCCCTCGCTGGTACAGGATCGTACCCTGCCCACGAACCAGTTAATATTTACCCGATTACTTCTTTACACAGGGACTCACATCTCTCAGGACTGTTAATGGAAAACGAGTCCCTTCCTGGAAACAGAGGAGCTGGCATAGGCTGCTATTCGCTTGCCAGCACCCACTCTCTCCCTTCTGGGTAGTGACCTAGGTCCTGGAGAAGGGACAGGCCCTCCACTGCAGCATCCTCGCCTGGAGAATCTCCATGGACAGAGCCTGGTGGGGCACAGCCCACGGGGCCGCAGAGAGCTGGACACGACTGAGCGACTAACACTTTCACTTTTTTCAACCCCGATTTTATTCAGATCAGCTGTGAAACCAGCTAAAGCACTCTTTATCCACAGCCTCTCTAGCAGCTTTGCAACGGGTGTGGCAACATGACTAAGTTCTGTGAAGTGCAAGTCGCCCGGTCATGCCCGACTCTTTGTGACTCCAAGGACTATACAGTCCATGTAACTCTCCCGGCCAGGATACTGGATGCTGCCCTTCAGGATACTGGGCAGCCTTTCCCTTCCCCAGGGACTGAACCCAGATCTCCCGCATAAAAAGTGGGTTCTTTACCAGCTGAGCCACCAGGGAAGCCCCTGGCCAAGCTCTAGGCATTCAGACGTAGGAGGAAATCAACAGATGAAACTAGAGAGAGGGAAGGCAGGCAGCATTTCTAACGTCTGCCATACAAACATGATGTGATGGCTGGAACTCCAGCTGCCTTTGTGGACCGAGAGGGACACCTGAGGCTGGATGCACGTCTCTCTGGCAGGACAGAAGCAAGCTGGTTTCCTGATGACACAACAGAGCCATCATTCCAGGGTGGACTGTTGTTCTGTCACTGAGAAGCGTCAGCTCTTTGCCGCCCATGGACTGCAGCCCACCAGGCTTCCCCGTCCTTCACTGTCTCCCAGAGTTCGCTCAGACTCCTGTCCCTTGAGTCGGTGACGCCGTCCAACCATCTCACCCTCTCTCGCCAGTTGCCTGCCACATCCTGCTCCGTCAGTGCTGATGCTGAAGCTCTAATCCTTTGGCCAGTTGATACGAAGAGCTGACTCCTTGGAAAAGACCCTGACGCTGAGAAAGACAGAGGGCAGGAGGAGAAGGGGGCGACAGAGGATGCGATGGTTGGGTGGCGTCACCGACTCGATGGACGTGAGTTTGAGCAGCTCCGGGTGACGGTGGAGGACAGCGGAGCCTCGAGAGCTGCAGCCTGTGGGGCTGTAGAGTTGGACACGTGGAGTGACTGAGCAACAGGCAAGAGGCCCGGGGCGCCTGGGCCCGAGGGGGCCCTGCTCCCCATGTCGCCTCCCGTACCCCCTCTCGTGACGCCCAGGCTCCTGCCGCCCTGAGGCACCCCCTGCCCTGGCGGCCGCACCTCCCCTCCTGGTCTCTGCTCAGCTGCCACCACCTCGGGGAGGCCAGCCTCCCCGGCCCCACCGCCCACCCCAGCCAATTTTCTCTCCCTCCCAGTTACACGCTCTGAAGTCACTCATTTCCACGTAGGGTCTGAAGGGCGGAGCTGGTGTGAACCCGGAGTGGCAGTGGGATGAACCAGCAAACGAGTTGATGAACCGAGAGGGAGGGAGGCCCAGGCGTGAGGAGGCGACGCCGAGGTCCTCTGCACACACTGACCCTCACTCCCGGCCCTCCCGAGCCCCGGCCCCGGCGCTGGACACAGAGCCCCTGCCTCGCTCCGCAGTCCTGTCGCTGGAGCAAGGAGAGCGGAGACAGCACTTGGAGTTTCTTTTCTCGCTCGCTCTTTAAAGGGGGCCTTAAAGTCGGACGCTTTTGCTGGGGAAGCCAGCAGTTTCACCATGATGATGACAAGTCACTGCTAAAGGGAAACGTCACTCTTGGAAGGGGGCAGGCGTGCCAGCAGCAGGGGAAACCCCTGGGGTCAGGGGTCGCAACGCTGCCATCCCGCCACCGAGACCAGCCCACGTCTGGACAGCGTCCAAACCTGTCCCCACACAGACGTGAGCCAGAGCCTCCGCGTCGCGCCCCGCACACCGCGTGTCCAGTGAGGGTCAGCCGACCCCCTTTAGGCCTCGAGCTCGAGAGGGACGTCCGTGTCCACCCGGGCCACTTAGCAGTCTCAGCACAGGCCGCTCCTGCCGGCAGCCTTCAGAGCACAGGGATGGTGCCGAACGCTCCACCAAACGCTTCGAGCCTGTGCACGAGGGGGGGCCTGGCCAGCCCCCGAGCAGCCTGGCCTCAGCGCCTCCCAGGGACCCTGGACTCCCTTGACCTTGAGATGAAGCAGCGCACGTGATTCCTCGCCTTTCTTTTTTTTTTTGGTAAAAGACACAGTTTCCACCAAATAAACTCTCTAAGCGATTTTTCTGATTTGGTGACATCTGCACAATAGCCAGGAAAAGAAATCATTACTATTATGGCGGCACAACGATCCGGCCCCTCTCTAGGACTCTGGGAACTCAGGGAGGGAGGGAGAGCAGGCCCCCTCGCCCCCACACTGACGGTCCCTGCCCAGCTGGCTTTCTGGGCTGAAGGAGGGAAGCCCGGTGGAGTGGGGGCCATCACAGCCTCCACGCAGAGCAGAGTGGAGGGGAGTGGAGGGGAGGGGAGGGGCCACCCACTTACTGCAGAGCCTGCTCCGGCACAATGATGGACGGCTTCTAGGGGATGTCTTGGGCCATCCCTCAGACAGGCCCATTGCTCAGATGGGAAGACTGAGGTTCCAGCAGGTGAACTGACTCGTCCCTGCCACACTGCCAGAAACACGGGCCAGGCCCTGAGCCGGGCCCCTCTGCCTCCGTCCGTCCAAGGGCGTCACACAGAGCTCATCCCGGCTGGGTTCACACCGCCACTGACACCCCCGTCCCCCCGCCCCGTGGCGCTCAGGGGATGGAAACGCAGAGATGCTGTCTGAGGACTCGGGGGTGGGAGGACCGTGTTTCTACTCCCAGGACTGACTCCGACACTGTCGGTCCCTGAACGGAGCCCAGTCCCACTCTAGGAGTCAAGCCTCTCCCAGCAGAACCCTGGGAGGGGCGGTGGGAGGCGGACACCCCGGCCCCCACCCCAAAGCAGTTCTCCGGAAGTCAAGACCTCGGCAAGGGCAAGAACACGGGGGCTTGACCCAGCTCTGTCTCTCCCGCCAGGCTGTGCAGCCTTCAGCAGGTTGCTCCCCGTCTCTGAGCCGCCTTGCCGCCACGCCGGCTGCTGCCACCACCCTGCTGCAAGGAGTCAACGAGGAACGATCCGTGGAAAACACTACTGGCACGGAGATGACGGATTCTCCCCCAGCAGGAAAGCCTGAGTCGACTTTCCAGTCCACATTTGTACACACGTACATGATTCACCAGTCTGAACTTGGGCAAACCCACAGAAACCGTGGTTTTTCCATCAGATGCCTTGGAATTCAGCAGACATTCGGAGACCTTGCTAGGTGCAATGTTCTGGGCAGGAGTCAGGAAGCCTGGGCCGTTGGCCCCTGTTGGCCTGAGTGCTTAGAGTTGGGGGGCACGTCTGAGGCTGACCACACTGAGAGGGGGCCTGCAGTGAGGGTCATCCCCAGCCAGGCCATGACCAGCCTGCCTGCTTCCCAGGACTCCCCAGGCAACGCCCTTCCTCCCTGATGCTGTGTCTCGTTTGGGGTGCTGGGTTGGTTGGCTGGCTTGGATCGGGAGGGGTGAGAGGCTGGGGGTGTCTCTCTCCAGCGGCCGGGCCCCTGCTTCCCACCCTCTGCTTCCAGAACCAGGTCAGGAGTCCATGCAGCTCCCGGGGAAGCTGCTCCATGGTGTGGCCGGGGCGCAGACTGCACCCCGACTCTCACGCCCGGTGGCACGCTTGGTCTGCGTCGGTCCGGCCCGCGCTGCAGGCCTTGCTGGTCTCATTTTTTGCAGATAAGGAAACAGGGTCCCCGAGTGGCGTAGCACACAGTCCATCCAGGGCCGAGCTCGGGCATGGCCCCCGGCCACCTTCGCCCCCCACCCCCGTGCATCCTGCAAACTCACTTCTCTGGCACGGCCTCTGGGAGCCCAGCTCTCCTGCGTGGACTCGCCTGCCCTCCTAGGCCGGGCCTCCTCCTTGAATGTCCAGCCAGGCCCCAATCGCACGAGGCCCCAGGGGCTAGATCACGAGATGTTCTTGGCCTGAGTCTCCCCCGAGGTCCCCAGCGGTCTCTGATTGCTCCCTCTTGCCATTCACAGGACAGCACTTAAGGGAGGCTGCCCGGCTGGCTGTGGGATGAAGCAGGGACCCTTCTTCCAACCGTGGAAGCAACGTGCAGAGCAAAACGCAGCAAAGGCCACAGAGCCCCCTGGGCAGGGGCACGTGTGTGCAGCTGGGCATTTATCATTGCAGGCTGGTGACATGCACAGTTAAGAATCGCCCCAGAGGCCTGTGAGGCCTCCTGCCTGCAGCAGGGGTCGTTTCCCGGGGTGCAGGGGGGTGCCAGCTGCCCCCTCTCCTCCTCCCGCCCCAGCACTGGAAGCATCACAGCCGGTTATTTTTAGCTCCTGGCGGCAGGCGGCCGGTCACATGCTGCTTGAGCTCGCACTTCACTTCAGAGAGGCTGCATCTCAAAGGTGGAGGCGGTGCCCCTCCCCCGGGGCCCCCTCCCCCGCTGCAGGGCACGTGGTGCAGCCTCCCCTCGCCCACCCCCGGGGGACAAGCAGCAATGCTGCCAACCTGGCCCCCTGAGCTTGCAAATTGCTTTCAGCAGCTCTTTTCCCCGGGCCATCTGCAGCCAGAACTATTTCTACTTTCAATTTACTAAAAGGTCAGCGGGCGGGGACGTGTAGGGGACCCAGTCCTGGGAACCTGGGGTCTCGGTGCCAACCTGCGGATCAGGGTGAGACCCTGAACCCACACCTGCACGCCCGGAAGGCGGAGATGGGTCCACTGTGGCTGTAGCTTTGTTGGGGACCCAAAGCCCAGTGGCTACGACCCCTCCTTCAGCTTCAGCCATGAGCCTTCAGGGGAGGAACTCCTGCCCGGCTGCCCTGGGCCCCACGGGCTCTCAGTGCGGGTGGCAGTCACGGGCACCCTGCGCCAGGCACCACCCTCTGCAGCCCCAGCTCACGAGGAAGGGGGCCTGGGACCCAGACCACACCATCTGCTGCTGAGGGCCTCCAGGCCCTGTCTCTCACCCCGGCTGCGCTAGGGCCCTGCTCTCACGTGCGCAGGAAGAACTGCCGGGTCACAAACACTAACCGGGGACACGTGCCGATCCACCAGGCTCGAACGTCTTCAGGAAAAGACTCAGTATTTGCAGAAGGGAAAAAATCACCCAGAGTAAGTGTGACCCGAAGCCAGGCGCATAGCAGACACAACCCGGCGGGTGAACAAGCCGGCTGTAGCCTGTTCCAAGGCAGAAGGCAGCTGGGGGGCCTCCCTGGTGGTCCAGGGGTTAAGAACCCGCCTCCCAAGGCAGGGGACACGGGTTCAATCCCTGGTCCGGGAAGATCCCACGTGCCACAGGGCAGCCAAGGCTGTGAACCACAGCTACTAAGGCCAGGCGCCAGAGCCTGCACGCCACAACCGCGGAGGCCCCTGTTCCTCAGCAGAAAGCAAAAGTGAAAGTGAAGTCGCTCAGTCGTGTCTGACTCCTTGCAACCCCATGGACTGCAGCCCACCAGGCTCCTCCGCCCATGGGATTTTCCAGGCAGGAGCACTGGAGTGGGGTGCCAGAGAAGCTGGCAACCACAGCTAGAGAGCAGCCCCCACTCAACTACAGAAACCCACATGCAGCAGCAGCAAAGAGTCCAGCCCAGCCCTTAAAACGCAAGCTACTTAGAAGGTGACCCGGGGACCAAGGGTGCTGGAACGTGAACTGACCTGAATGCCGGTCTTCCCGACGCCAGGTCAAACATGACTTCTGTTATGTACACGTTATCATCAGGTCCTAGAACTGTTTTCCCGGTTCCCGGACTGTGCACAGAGCATCCAGTGCCTGAGAACTTCCTTTCTGGATTACCCCCTCTTCCTTCCTGACACAGCATCACCTGCAGGCAACTCGACTTTTTCCTCTTCCAGCAGGTGACTCACCGGAACACCCCGGAAACCGCTTCCGCCAGAGACAAGGACTGAGGTCTGTCTCCTCCTTATCAGAAAGTCTCTGGCATTTCCATCTCGCACCGCGTGAGTGGTTCTCAGTCCCTCGGGGGAAATTCCTCTTGAAAGGTAACCGGGTGGCAGGTTATCAGGCGGTGCCCGCCCTGAGATGAGAAAAGACTGGGCTTCCAGAGCATTCCACGCGGCTGTCACAGGACTCAAGGAGCCCTGCTCAGGACTCAGACCGGAACTTGCTTCTAACCCTCAAAAAGGCTGCCAGCTTGCGTCCCCACCCGCGTTCGTCTCCTGCTTCTATGCATGAGTAGATGAGGGCACCTTCCCCAGTGAGCACTGTCTAAACATCTTTAGAGATGGAGCCAGCGGTGGGTAAAGACAGGATTGACGCTTTCAAACTGCGGTGATGGAGGAAGACTCTTGAGAGTCCCTTGAACAGCAAGGAGATTTAACCAGTCCATCCTAAAGGAAATCAGTTGTGAACATTCACTGGAAGGACTGATGCTGAAGCTGAAACTTCAATATTTTGGCCACCTGATGGGAAGAGCTGACTCACTGGAAAAGACCCTGATGCTGGGAAAGACTGAAGGCGGGAGGAGAAGGGGGCGACAGAGGATGAGATGGTCAGATGGCATCACCGACTCGATGGACATGAGTCTGAGCAGGGAGGCCTGGTTGTGCTACAGTCCACGGGGTCGCAGAGTCAGACACGACTGAGTGACCGAACAGCAATGACAGGAAGCCTCCAGATCCGGGTAAAGAGGCTGCTCTGTGACAGACGCCCGTCGAGGGCGACACGGAGTTGGGTTAAGTAAAGTGGGGAGGGTGAGCCGCCTGCGGCAGAGGATGGAAACTGGCCCCCTGGTCTGAGGGCTGGACCAGGAGGCTCTGTTCCTGAAGGTCATATCTGGGGTGAAGAGGGCTGGGGTCTCCGGGGCGGGGGCCAGTGTGGATGTTTACTGAGCATCCATCGTGCGACCGGCAGCTACCGCCCTGTGTTCCTTCCCGGTAGATGCTGTGAGTCACAGAGGCTCTCGGAGGGTGCGTGCCCCGTCCAAGGTTTCCAGTCCTGTCCCTCTGACGCTTATCCCCGTGATGAACCCCCAGGGTGAAGACCGCCCCCCTTTACCCCGGGGACAGTTGCACCAGGCCCCGGGGGACCCCGGAGGCTCTGCGGGAGGTCCCTGCCCTTTCCACAGCCCACGGCCCCGCACAGACCCCACGCATCTGCTATAGGAGATGCCCCATCTGCCTCCTGAACAGATTCAGCACTCCGGTCCGGTGCTAACAGTGTCGACGCTGCGCCTTAGAGTAAATCCTAGGAACTTCCCTGGGGGCCCAGTGGCTAAGACCCCACACTCCCAATGCAGGGTCGATCCCTGCTCCGGGAACCAGATCCCACAGGCCATAACTACGAGTTCACGGGTCACAACTAAAGATCTCACGCGCTGCGGATCTGGCGCAGCAAAATGAAGACTTCAACGAAAGTAAATAAACATTAAAACAATTAAACTGTAGAAGAAACACCAGCAGTGACCAGGGTGCCTTCTTGGAACCTGCCCAGTTGAATCTGAAAACCTGGGGGCTGGCCAGCGTCTGCGTTTCCACCGGCCTCCTAGGACCGTCTGCCAGCGACGTGAACCCGCCCTCTGTCCATCCGTCCTACAGCCGTGGGCACCCTCCTTGCGGTTATCACCACCATCAGCTCCAGGTCACTGATGAGCAAACAGATTCCTTTGGGGCTCAGCTGGTAAAGAGTCTGCAGGCAACGTGGGAGACCTGGGCTCAGTCCCTAGGTCAGGAAGAGCCCCTGGAGAAGGGAGCGGCTACCCACTCCAGGATCCTGGCCTGGAGAATTCCAAGGACTGTATAGTTCATGGGGTCACAAAGAGTCAGACACGACTGAGTGACTTTCACTTCAAACAGAGACTCACAGAGTTTGTTTTTATGAGGCAAGTGAACCAAGAGACTCATGGCAGAGACTTGACACCTGAGCTGGCAGGTCTGGGACGTGTGACGTGACTGAGGACGGAGCAGGAGGGACCTCTAAGACCTGGACGCCACTTGGAGGCGGCTGGACCCCCTTCCGACAGGCCAGCAGCAGGTTCGGCGTCCGCCGGGCTGAGCCCTGCGACTGTTCAGGCATCAATCTCGCTTTCACATTTACTAAGTAAGGCAAGAAAAAGAACAGATGAGTCAAACTTTGCAAACAAAGCGCATGACGACAACTGCCAGAAGCCCAGAACTGACCCAGCGAGTGACCGTGACTCAGAACTCCCCCCGCCTGGAGGCCATGCCCACACCACTTTCCCCTGGATTTCCCAAAGGCGGCTTCTGCCTGGGCAGGGCCCCACCCCGGGGGCCAGGCAGAACCTCCCCCAGGACTTCCTCTTCTGAGACGCCCCCGCCCCTGGCTGAGTTCTTTAAAAAGAAACAGACCAACTGCCTTGAACACTTTCCCTAAATATCTGCAGATAATGAATTCACTGCTGATCGGTGAAGAATGGTTCTTTTCTCCTTTGTCACTAAAGACGGGGCCACCCGGGTCCCACCCCGCCGGCGGCATCCGGGACGCACGGGGTGCAGTCAGGGTGCTGCCCACGGGAAGGGCCCGGAGACGGAAGGGCACCTGCCGCCCGCAGCAGGTGGATCGGGGGCCGCCCGCCCTCCAGCCCCCGACTCCTGCTCCAAGGGGTTTCCAGTGAGTCACCGAGAGCAGCTGGTGACTGGGGCCGGCGTGAACGCGAGCCCGGGTTTCTCGGCACCGCATTTGGAACAGCACGGAAACTCCCAGCCTGTCCTTCCACCTCCTCTGCCCCCTGGAGCCCCCACCCCCGCCAGTACCCCCCACCACCGGCCGAACCCTGGACCTCGCCTCCCGGGCTGGTCACCCTCTGCTGAGGGTCCCTTCCTGAGCTCCAAGGTCCACGGCGTCTCATCTCGGAGCCTGGAGCATTGCAGGCTGGGGTCTCTCTCCCCTTCCGCTCCTGAGCTAAACTCCAGGGTCCAGGCCGGGACTCCCCGCAGAAGGACGCACGCCCATGACCCCGTGTATCTGGGTTCCACTCACACAAGCTCCCCTGCCTGGAACAGCGGTTCTCAAACCACAGCTGCTCATCAGACGCACCCAGGGGGCGTCTCAAGGGTCCCGACACGCCTGGCCACACCAAGAGATCAGTCTCTACGGAACGAGGGGTCCTGGGAGCGAATCCCAGTGTTTCGGGAGCACCCCAATGACCACAGCTCTTGGTGACTGGTGCTGCCTCCACTCCCTTCCTCTCCTCTCAAGCTCTTACTCATCCCACAAAACCCAGCATCCCGCCAGCCCCTGGCGCTGGGAGGCTGTGTACTTGCAAGAGGCCGAGCCCACCGGAGCACCTGAGTTACGGGCCTCGGGGCTCCTCTGCCCCAGCCTTGGCCGCCAGAGCCCAGAGTCCTGGCCCTGCCGCGGGGTCCTCCCCACCCTGCGGACACGGAGACTGGCACGCGGGCGTTTGCTGCCGTTCACAGCGTCTCTGGTCTCATCTGCTCTGGGCCATACACTCCTTTCATTCCACAAACCCTGGTGATGCCTCCGCACTCTGCTCAGCAAGGAGGAGGCTGTGGGACCGAGGGCAGGACGACCGTCTCCACCTGCCGGGAGCTTGCTGCCGTCAGCAGAAGGGAGAGTTTCCTCCGCGGATAGTAAGAACCCTGACGGGGGCTGCGCACAGGGGCAGGGCCCGTGTCCACGCACTCCCCCTCGACAGCACCTGACCCAGGGCTAACGCACGGTCAGGAACGTCCACCTGATTGAAACGGTCACCGCATCAGAACGCGGTGCACCGATGACCCTGGCAATGTCCCCCACACCGGAGCTTCGGAAAGCCGAGGGGGACAGGTGCGATAGAGAGGAGACGCTGTGAGCTAAACACGGCTCAGAAAATACACAGGGTGGAGACGGTTGAGAAAAGCTCTCTTAAACGATGAGCCGGCAGAGGAGAGGCGCCTGGAGGGTCCACGCTGTGTCCTTCCTGCTAACAGAGCCTGGTTTCTTCGGGATCAGCAAATACGCAGCGAACAAGCTGGATGCCCCCCACACACACACACCGGTCGCTGCACACAGTGTGGCTGGAGCTCGGCGGGAGCGCTGAGACAGGTCTGCTCTCCCGGCAGGAGCCCAGCCCGGCCTCTCCACCGCTTCCGGCATCGCCTTCCTGCGAGACCGCAGGCCGCAGCCGGCACCCGTGGGCGTGAAAGCCGTGTGCTGAGAGCAGCTGAGCCAAGCTGCAGATGCAGCCTCGGGCCCGACAGCCACGGCGGTGTCCTGAACCCACCTCAGGCTCTGCTCGTCCTGGGAGAAAAACCACCCCTCGTTTGGAATAATTTACCAAGATCAGGGGTCTGACGCCGGTACGTGTGCCCTGTGGACGAGGACGGCCTCAGACCTTCACCTCTGAAACGGGGGATGGACTCAAGCATTACGAGGCTTGGAGATAAAGCATGAGAAAGGCCCCAGCCAGAGCCTGGCACGCAGCTGGCACTTAATGAACGGCAGGAATGAAGTTCTCACTTCTGGCAAAGTCCTCTGTGTCCATGAAGCCGCCTATAAAAGTCTAAGGTCAAACAAAACAGTTAAGCAAGACGCTAGCTAAGCACCTTGTGTTCGCAGCCCACCGGGCGTGTGGGGAGACACAGCCGGCCACCCGGCCCCAATGTCCCCAGGCTTCCATCTGAACGAAGAAACCCCGGAGCTCAGCCAAGAAACCAGATTTAACCTAAAATCGAGTCAGCATACGATTTGCAGAAAGCCGCGTTTCTGTGGATTGTGTCCCAGGAACCAGCCTTGAAACCACCCTTGGTAGGTCTGTTCGCTTTGAGAAGCATTGTCTATCCCTCGGCCAATCTCCCCTGGAGCCGCTGAGGCCAGAAAGGGGACCCAAGGACCCAGCGCCGCTGCTTCTGGCCTCGACGTCCCGGTCCAGTGCACCTGCTGCCCAGCAAGGGGGCCGGAAGGGGCCTCGCAGCTGCCAGAGTGGAGAGGAGGCGCCACCCTCTGCTGCCCCCGGACATGCCTATTCCCGTTCTATCAGCACACCGCCTGCCCATTTGGTAGATGAGGAAACTGAGGCTGGGAATGGCTGGGCGTCTGAGGTCCACAGCTGGGATCGCAGTCCAGGTGGCTGGACGCAGGTGTGTCTGCCTCAGGTGGGGGGGTGGGAGGCAGGTCCCCGGGGCAGAGGGGTGACAAACGACTGCAGACCCTGGAGACAGGGAGGTGACGTCTGCCAGGCTCTGGGCCCTCTCCCTCCAACTGGCCTCATCAGTGCTCTGACACTCTCCCCATAGAGGCCTGCTTATATTTAACAGCTAAGCAGAAAAGAAAGAAGCCCGTCTCCGTAGGGGTCAACCTGGTGTGAACGGGTCAGCAGCATGAAGAGAGGAAGGAGGCAGCAGAGGCCTGGGCTCCAGCCCC
>NW_024070193.1:882248-975421 GCF_014754425.2 Oryx dammah
CGGGCGCTAACCACCAGCAGCTGCTTCCCCAGCCTGCACAGGACCCCTGCACCCGCTTCTCCCACGAAGGGAGCCTTGGTCACCCTCAGCGCCAGACAAGGATGGTCACGCAGCTCACGTCTTGAGTAAAAGTACCTCCATCGGGTACTTGCCAGAGAGATGGCCCGTGAGTCACTGCAAGAAACCGCTCAATCAATCAAGCAAGGTGAGCTCCAGCCTCCGTGGTCAAGCTATATTTGGAAGTCAGCGAGAGTCAGGCCTCCGCTTCAAAGCGGGGGGCGGGGGGGGCGGTGGGGTGTTTCTTTTCTCTCTTTACTCTTAAAAAAAAACTCTTCCAATTGTTTTTCAACGTTCCACGATCACAGACACAGACAAGGCATGACACAGTGACCCGCTCCCACGGATCTGGCCAAGGGCAGCTGATAAGAGGGTGGTTGACGCCAGGACAAAACCAGATTATCTTGAAATTCCGCCGGAGCTGTCTCGTGTTTGCCTGACACAAATGCTCTTTGCTCTCAGAACGCCCTCATGTTGTTCAGCTCCTTGTAACAAACATGACCGGAGACAAATGTGATAGAAAGTAAGTCACTCCCACCAGGGGCCTAACAATGTGGGAAGCACCAGAGTAAATAATGGCAGTATGGCATCCCGCTGTGAAATTCAGGCTGATCCTCGAATGTTACCTCTCAGATGGGCTCACAAAGATCACTGGGAATGTCTGCAGAGCACGAGGGAGCATGAAGCCGCAGTGAGCAAGGCCTCAGTCAATATTCTCAGTTAAAAGGACCAAGGCCCTTGCGTGTATCTGGCTGGAAAAGGGCTCTTGGCAACCAAGTGGTAGTCCAAGGGACTCTCAAGAGCCTTCTCCAGCACCGCAACTCAAAAGGAGAGCCAACCAGTCCATCCTAAAGGACACTGGTCCTGAATATTCACTGGAAGGAGTGATGCTGAAGCTGAAACTCCAATACTCTGGCCACCTGACGGGAAGAGCTGACTCACTGGAAAAGACCGTGATGCTGGGCAAGATTGAAGGCAGGAGGCAAAGGGGACGACAGAGGATGAGGTGGTTGGATGGCATCACCGACTCGATGGACATGGGTTTGAGCAAGCTCTGGGAGATGGTGAAGGACAGGGAAGCCTGGCGTGCTGTGGTCCATGGGGTCACAAAGAGTCAGACACGACTGAACCACAAGCCCAGCTGCAGTTTCTTATACACAGAGCGACCGAAGCTACCCCCGTCACCAGGACCCCCCAGGCCCCACACTGCCCCCCACCCCCTCTGCAGCTCATTATTTCCATACCGGATGGAACGCAAGCAAGGTTCCTGCATCTGGGCGACAGTGATAGATTTCTGCCTTGCAGCAGCGCAGAAATCACCACGTTCTGTCACAAGAACTCTTCCATCTTAACACTTTCAGGCAAAGAAAGATCTCAGCTGGGGGCTGTCCCAGACATGGAGAACACCGCCCTACCGGTGAGTCAGCTCCAGACTCAGGCACCAGACGCTGCGCTTTGATGGCTACTGTGATTTCATTACTGAGGAAGAATTAAAGACTTGGCCTGCGGACGTGTGTGTGCACAGGTGTGCGTGTGAACGAGCCCCGTGTCGGGGAGTTTCTCAGGCCCGCAGGGCCCTCGAGGCTCTGACTGTTCCCCTGGTCTGAAGTGCCCTGGACACGCCTGGAGGTCTCCGCGGGCTGTGAACCAGCTTGCACTGAGTCAGCATTGTCCGCAGTCCCTCGAGGGGAAACCAGGGCCGTTTTTTTCATGGAGGGTGCTTAATGGATGTGAGAGAGGGTGATGTGGCCTGGGACGAGCTCGTGTGCATATCCGACTCCGGGGGTTTTCAGTGGAGACTTCCAATCAGCCTGCGTTCAGTCCTGGCCGTAATAGGAACTGCGGGCCAGACACTCTTTTTTTTTGCTTACAAAACTGTTTTTCACTTAGAAGCAGCCCACGGAGAACGCCTTTCCCGGTGTCAGGGCGGGAAGCAGAGCGGCGTGCCCGGCGAGGGAGCAGGGTGGGGTGAGGCGGCCGGGGGGCCCGGAGTGGGCCGATACTCACCGTGGTCGTGGGCGAAGACCAGCAGGCCCAGCCCCACCAGCATCTGCGCCAGCTCGTCGTAGCGGCCGCAGTGCTCGCCGGCTCCGTGGGACACGAACACCAGCGCCCTGCGGGATGAGAGACGGCCGTTAGGGAGGCTGAAGCACGGAGGCCGCGGCGGGGTCCCGGGCTCCTGGCTGGCAGCGCTGCTGAGGGCGCCGCCTGGGTTGGAGGCGAGTGGGGCACCGTGGTCAGGGCCGTCGTGAGTGGCCGGGAGACCCCAGCTGAGCCTCCGGGCCCAGGTGAGCCGGCCCTAGAGGGCAGGTGACCTGAGAGAGGAGAGCCGTGTAGACAGGGCAGGGGGGGGCGGGGGGGGGCCAGGCCTAAGGCTGCCATCTGGGCCCTGAAGCCACAGCTCCCGGCCCGCGCTGGCTGAGCTGTGGGGACACTGGGTGGCCTGTCACTTGTATGCAGACACCCCCCCCCAGGGTCATGCGCCTTGCTTCATTCCGCACGTGCACCTCCTCCCCACCCCCGCAGCCTTGCTGAGGACACACGGAGTCTCTGCTTCTCTGCGCCTGGCACAGTTCCGAGCTGTGCTGGGCACGCTGCAAACGGGGCTTGAGTGAATGAAGGACGGAGGAAGGTGTGAGGCTCTGAGATAAACGGGGTACCTGCACCCAAACATGTGCAGAGGAAGCCACAGGACTGGCGGCAGAGCCTGGCTGGGCACCCAGCCCCCCCGAAAGCCTGCGACGTGGTGAGCCCATCTGGGAACACAGGTGGGGCCCCAGAGTCACCCAGTGTGGGGAAGGGGTCACAGGAGGGCGTTCAGATGCTGGACTGTGCAACTGGACTCCCCTGCAGGCAAGGCACAGACTGCCAGGAGCCAGAGAGAGGAGGAGGGGGAGGGGAAAAGAGGGGGAGGGGGAGGGGGAGGGGGGGAGGGGGAAGGGATGGGGGGGAGGGGCATGGGGGAGGGGAGTGGTGGGATGAAGCGGGAGGGGCAGGGGCGTGAGGGAAGGAGGCGGAGACGGTAGCTGCCGTCTTGGTGAGCGTTTCCTATGTGCCGTCCCTCCGTTAAGCGCACACACAGGATTTCGGATCCTCCTTGTTACCCTACAAAATTAACCTTCCTCACAGCCCAGACTGAAAACCAGGGAAGCCGCACGGCGAGCTGGTAAAATGCAGATCAGAGCATCCCCCTCCCCCGGCTCTCAGGTCTCAGTGGGCTTCAGGGGCTTAGAGGACAAGTCATCCTGTCCCTCTGTCTCTCCAGACCTCCCTGCTCCCCACCCATTCTCACGAGGGGCTTCCAGTCTCCTCAGCTGCACCAGCTCATCCAGCTCAGGGCCTTTGGTCCCCTCTCCCCAGAGCACTCTCTCCCAGATCTCCCCGGCTGCTCCTCATGCTTGGGTCCCGTGGCAGACCTCCCCACATTGGCCTCCCTCCCTTGGGCCTTTCTGACCTGCTCTGGGCCCCCACTGCACTTCAGTTTGCACCGGGCCCTCGCCGCACACCACAGTTCGCCACTGCTTTGCTGTTCACTTGCAGGCTTGGTTCCTGTCTCTCTCCTCCGCTCTGAGGTCAGCGCGAGAGGCCAGGAGCCTTGCCCATCATGTTGCCGGCAGAACCCAGGGCTGTGCCAGCCTAGCGGCGCTCTGCAGCAACCGGCGCGTATGTGTGTGGTGGGTGAGCCAGCTCCTGTGCTCTCTCTGCAGCTCCCATCTGCCAGGGCGTGGATGGAATGCTCTGAGCAGCACACGGACCAGCAGTGCTGACCTCGTTTGACTTTGTCATCTGTCCTCCCCGCCCTGCTCCTAGAATACGGGAGACATTTTCCACTCTCTTTACCGCAGCACACGATGTCCAGCCCCCTCCACTTTATCAGACATCGGTCTGGGCCAATCTACCTGCCCCCCAACCCTTGGGGTCTGCGGACGGGGCTGTCTCAGCTCCCCTGGCATGTGCTGGAAACTCGAAACAGCCGTCACCTCCAGCTGCACCCAGGGCTGCGCTCCCAGGAGCAGCTGAAGCACTTCCCAGTGCCTGGGGAGCGCGGCAGCGGCTGGATTAATTCAGCCCACAGTTAATGCCGGTGGACAAGCCGGGTCACGCGACAGCCAGCCTCTCCCTGCGGTCAGGGCCCGCGGGACACACGAGGTCCTTGGGGGCTCAGTTCACGTCCCCGGGAGTGGCGCTCAGCATCGCTGCCTGGAATGGCCTGCTGAGAGAGCCCACTCGAAGCTGGCGGTGTGGAAGACACCGCTCTTAGGCTGGAGGGACGTCTCATCCAGCGGCTCTCCACCCTGGGAGTCACCCGAGGACGCACGGGTGGTTAACGGTCGCAGAGGGCCCAGAGGTCCCACCGGGTAGCCAAGGTGGAGAGGTGCCTCCATCCGGAGCGATGCTGCTCAGAAGCCGTGTGGGATTCCAGGGGCGGGAAGGCTGCCCTCTGGGCGTGGAGACTTGCAGCCACTGTGGAGCCCCTCGACACCCAGGGGAACGTGCTGGGGAAGCCACAGGCTCCTCTGGGCTGACGTGGAAGCTCCCGGCGCGTGCTGTCACCACCCTTCCAGACACAAGCAGGCCCACGTGCCTGTCCACTGCGGGAAGCACACGCTCTGCAGCACTCTCCCCGCAGGTGGACGCGCCCGCAGGCCCACCTCCCCCGCCCCAGGCGGGCTTCTCCGCAGACACGTGCCCTGCACTGGCCTTGTCTGGATCCGAGCTGAGGCTGCCGTGTGTGGGGGGGCCTGTCCTTGGCTCCTGGATCCAGCTCTTGCCTGAACCCCAGTCGTGATGCATCAGCTCCCCCGAGGGCTCCCGCATCTACTGTTCCCTGGACCCCAGCCACAGAGCCCTCTGCTCTTTCCGCTGCATCACAACGAAGCTGCTGCTGCCCCGTGATCACGTCCTCATCCCCTCCCTCCTCGGCCGAGGGCTCCCCTTCTCAGTGCTGAGATACATGGACGGTGGCGTGCTGCTACGAATTTAATAACCGCGGTGGATGGACCCGAATTGTACTGTCTGCCAATTTCCATGGTACAAATGCTCTCAACATAGCAAATTTCAAGTTATTAACGTGACACCAGGGACAGGGCGCAAGGGAGGGACGCACACAGTCGGCTCCTGAGAGCCAGCCATGCGGACACCTGTTCCTGACCCTGCTGGGCTGTGCCCTGGGTCCCAGGCTTCTTCTAACTGCCTCGGGGGTAGGGTCTTCAGTGCGCGTGGCCATCAGAACAGCTCGCCCACAATCAGCTCTGTTCCTCTCCCCGAACTGGAAGGTCCCTCCAGGGCAAAAGATTCCTGGGTCTCGTCTCCGAGGATGCGCTCAGCTGAGTTAGACGCCAGTGCACAGCAGCTGGGAAGGACGAATGGCATGACCCCCCCACACACACACCTGTGCCTGGATCCCTCCACCCACCGCAGCCCCCAGGCTCAGACCTTCAGCACAGGCTGGGGCTCCTCTTCGCCCACCCGCCCGTCAGGGCACCCTCTCCGCAGGCAGCCCCTGCCGTCTCCCCACACCTGCTGCGCCTCTGCTCACCGGTCCATCCGAGGACCACTTCTGAGGCCCAGCCGTCCCCCCGTGCTCCCAGGCCCCCACCCTGTTTCCACACACACACAGCCAGCCGTTCCCGGCCCGAGTGTGTACCCTGTGTCCTCTGGGAAAAGGGCACACCGCCCGGCCCCTGGGACATTTCCCCCTGCCTGCTGCCCGCCCGCAGCCCTGCTGGCCTAGGGTTTCATAAGACACCACTTCGGCTCTGGGAACAGCACCCAAGAGGGCTGGTAAGCAAACACCAGCGAAGCTGGGAAGCTGAGGACACAGAGCAAAGATGAGGCCGGGACAACGCGGCAGAGTCGGCATCGCCAGGGTCGACACCTGGGCAAGGCCGCTGGACACTCCCAGGGCGCGGGCACGGCTGTCCTTCCACTGGGAGCATCCAGAAATGCCAATGCGAGGGGCGGGAGAGGGACACCCAGCCCCGCCTTGCCCTCGCAGAGCTGGCCATCCATGGGGGAGACAGGCCCGGCAGAGAATGCGGGTTAGGAGAGGCACCGGGAACAGGGTGGGGACCAAGGGGCGGGATTGCAGGGAGCAGACGGGGAGGCGGGCTGAGAAGGAGACTCGTGCAGCGGGGAGGAGAGCCATCCTGTGCGGGGCCCTGCCCACCCTGGGCCAGGAAGAAGGGGGGCCAGTCCTGAGAGGTGGGGGTGGTCCACGCAGAGGAGGGGCCAGCCGGGCAGTGACCTGGTCTGACCTCCTGAAGCCCCAGCGACTGCATAACAGAGCAGGGAGGCAGGGGACAGGGTCTGCCCAGGAGCCCCGGGGGGCCAGACCCTCAGCAGGAGCCCAGGAGAGCCAGGCGTCCCCTCCTTCCCTGGCCCGCATGCTCCCAGGAGGAGCGGCTGCAGAAAGCCCAGCAGGGCTGTTCACGCGGACAAGCCGCCAAGCGGGCTGCGGGAGGGGCTGGCAGGTCTGTTTCCTGACGCTTCTTCTCCGGCTGCAGCCCGCTGGGAGCCGGTTGTTCCGGGAGAAGGTGACTGTCGGAGGGGGAGGCCCGGCTCCAGAGCAGATGGCCGGCCTGGCACGCAGCCCCGGGGAGGAGGGGCAGCTCCCGGGGAACCATATGCCGCCCTCAACACGCACACTCAGAGTCACAAGCCACCTCTGCGCCCAGGTCTGACAGAGCAGGACTCCCCTCCACCTGACAAGCTGATTCTCTTCAGTCTTGTTTATTCATGCTTTGAGGGACAGACCTCGCCGGGTCTTGGCTTTCTCACCTGTAAAATGGGGACAGTCCTAAAACCACCGGACGCAGAGGCGTCACGAGGGAAACAGGGAGACAGGTGTGTCTTGCCTGGGCCTGTCCCAGGAGGCCCTGCTTTTTCGGTGGCACAGGGGGGTCCATGTGCAGCCTCTGCCAGTTCCTGCAGCTCTGTGGGCCTCGGTTTCTCCACCTGTGAAATGGGCCACTGTGCCCCCTTGACAGGGTTTGGGGATGAAATGAGAGAACTGACGTGCAAACCATCTCGGGTGGCCTGCGGCTCCCGCCACCTGCTCTGCTGACCGTCACGCACTGGACGGTGAGCCCTCCTGGGCCCACACTGCCCAGGGACCCCTGGAAGGGTGGTCCACCTGCTTCTGAGACACAGACCAGGGCTCGGGGGCAGGGCGTCTACCCCCACATCACTGGCAGGCCTCTGGCCTCAGTCGGGACCTGCTCCCACCTCCGTCTGTGCACCCGCGGGGGAGGCACGCGGCCCTCGGGAGAACGAGGGGGCGGACGTGAGACACTCGGCGAGGCCCAGCCAAGGGAGCCAACGGCAGCCCCTCCCGCTCACCCTTTCCTGGCCACCCCCGCCTCATCACAGGAAATCTGAACACTCATGTCATCAGGGAAAAGTCAGGAAGACCGAGGATGACACGTTTGGTGCGAGGGGCCACCAGGAGCAGCTCTCGGGGCGGGGGTGTCTGCTGACCCAGAAGGCGGCAGCTGTCGTGGACGCCAGCCCCACCGAGCCCTGCAGGGTCCTCCGGTGCGGCGGGGACAGGGTCCGCCTGCCTCCTGGGGAGCTGCGCTCGCTTATTTCCAGGGCCTCCCCCTCAGGAAACCAGCTGGTCACAGCATCGTCTGCATCCACCCCGCTCCTAACTTGCGGAATTGCCTGCCTTAAAAAAAAATCCATGCCCTCCCTCCCGTCTGCCATCAGACCTGAACGTGGGACCGCGAGGGTGGCTGGGCCTCCGGTAAGGAAAGCGGAGTGTGCAGGGCCCGGCAGGACACAGACCCAGCGCCTGGCCACCTCCCAGAGCCGGGGACCGGCACGTCCCTCCCTGGCAGGGCTCCCGAGGCACCAACAGCGTGCGGCGGGGACGGGGATAGAACAGAGCTGGTGAGGGGCCTAAAAATCTCAGAGGGAGCTCGAAATAGACCTCTCATTTGTAAAACAGACCGATAACTGCCCATCTCCTGGGCCTCGTGAGGCCTGATTGAGAGAATTTATGGAAAATAACCCAGAGGGACGCTGGGGGCAGTGAGCCGTTACATAACAGTCAACGCTGGCAGCTGGAACTCGCTGTGGCCCAGATCCCAGCCCAACCGTGCCGGCGCTCACAGAGGCCCAGAGGTGGGCATGGCCAGCATGGGCCCAGAGTGGGCAACCCGCGCTCCTGGGGGTCGCCCGGAGCAGCTCAAGGTCATGAACCCTGCGCTCTGGGCCACGTGGGGCCACGCGGTAAGGGGGAGACACCCCACGTGGCCGTGCCCCGGGAGGCGGTCAGGCAGGGTCCCAGAGGCCCTCACTCCAGGCAGTAGCTGGAACCTGAGGTCCCCCGCAGAAGTCGGCTCTGAGTCCACGACCCTGAAATCTCCGCCCGGGGCGCCTCCACCCTGCAGCGGTCACTGGGCTCTCCAATGCAGTCAGCCGGGGGGGGGGGGCCGGGGCGGTCCCATGAACGACCCGGGGTGCTGCTCCACATCCCTAGCAGGGAGGGCCACCCCCAGGGGACGCCTGGCCGGCCCGCCCGCTTCCTGCACGACCCGGCTCTCAGAGCCTGGCCACCTCCTCCCGCTCCAGGTCCCACTGCCCACGTGCCCTGGGGGCCCCCGTGGGGACGAGGACACGGCCTCCGGCTCCGCCGGGACCCAGCCGGGCCCCCGTGGGGATGAGGACACGGCCTCCGGCTCCGCTGGGACCCAGCCAGGCGAGGCCCTGGTGCTCGCTGCTGCTCCTCCTCTCCCTTCACCGCTGCACAGTGTGGCCGCTCCCCCAGACTGCCCGCCCAGGGCGTGGCTGGCGGGCCCCCGGAGGCCCTCTCCCGCCTCCTCTCAGCGAGGTGCACATCCCCACCCGAAGTTGAGAGGCGCCCCGAAACAGAGGACGGCCGAGCGGAGACCCCTGGGCTCCCCCACGCTCCGTGCTCTGCAGCCCTCGTCAGAAGCCTGCTCGCGCAGCATCTACAAGGACAGATCCATTCCAAGTTCATCCCCACACACAGCCGCCTGGCCCGCCTGCCTGGTTCACACCCTGCAGCCACCCCCCCGGTGACGTCACGGCTCACGTCCACGCCGATCACCCCACACAGTGCCAGGCGGCCACGTCCGCACCCACATCCCCGAGCTGCCCCGGCTGGCAGATGTGGACAGACTCTGATCTGCTGAGCGAGGGCGCCTCGTCCTGCTCAAAAAGCTCCCTGGCCACCGACTCCCGGACACCTTGGGGCCATTCATCCCACCTGTGAACTCCGAGGCCAGACCGTCTGCCTCCCTTGCACGGAAATTCTGCAAGCGGCTCCCGTCACTGATGCTTCGTCCCCATGGGAGGGAGGAAGGTCCCCGACCTTTCTCAGGCATCGTGCCCGGGCCACGTGTGGGTCCAAGCCCACGCCCCTCTCTCTATGGAGACCGAGAACCGTGGATCTGGCTTTAAGGCACTTGAATGAAATCAACCCATTCATTCACCGTGACAACACGCGACGGCCCACAAACATCTTAAGACTTGATGGGGAGGGGCACAAAAAAAGTCCCCAAAAGGGGGCGTGCTTTAAAAGTCGGTTCTCCCTGAGTTCAGACCCCACCTCTGGCATCTGAGGAAGTCACTCCCGGACTGAGGTGCTGCTGCTGCTAAGTCGCTTCAGTCGTGTCCGACTCTGCGACCCCACAGACGGCAGCCCACCAGGCTCCCCCATCCCTGGGATTCTCCAGGCAAGAGTACTGGAGTGGGTTGCCATTTCCTTCTCCAATGCATGAAAGTGCAAAGTGAAAGTAAAGTCGCTCAGTCGTGTCCGACTCTTAGCGACCTCATGGACTGCAGCCTACCAGGCTCCCCCATCCCTGGGATTTTCCAGGCAAGAGTACTGGAGTGGGTTGCCATTCAGGTAGGCAGGGATAAAAGAGGAAGACCCATCTGGCCTCACGGGGGCATCGTGAGAAGTAAGCGACTGTGTTCTCCAAGTGCCTGGCCCATGGCATGTGGCTTTCTGTCCCCGGGAAGCCTGTATCAGGACTGGGCAGATCAAGTCAGCTGAGAACACGCCAAGGTGCATGTGCTGGGAAGGACCGCTGCTCTCAGCCAAATGGTTATGAGCCCAGGCACCGCCTCGCCTTCGGGTCTGTGTATCTGGGTTGTTACACACGCAACCAGGCCCCCCTGTGCCAGGAATGGACTTTCACCCCCCCTGGCTCCAGCAGGCTGACCACAGGCGCTCCCACCGCACAAGTAAGGGAGTCAGAGTGGAAGCAGGTGCCGAGCAGGACGACGGCTACCCTGCACCTCGGCTGGGGTCTGCCCTGGCCCCTACGCGTCTCCGCCTGCAACCCGTGTGTCCACCGGAAGGGGAAGGCCTGGCCTGGCAGACTTGCACAACGTGGACAGTTGTGCAAGCTAACTTGCACTTGCGCTGAGCTAACTCTTCACAAGCCAACGGCACTGAGATATCAGAAAAACCAGGGCTGTGTGTGCAGGTTACGTCACAAACGCGGGGTGACTGAAGCGGCGGTCACCCGGTCCCGTCCGACTCTCTGAGACCCCGTGGACTGTAGCCCTCCAGGCTCCTCTGTCCATGGGCGTCTGCAGGCGAGAACACTGCAGTGGGTTGCTGTGCCCTCCTTCAGGGGATCTTCCCAACACAGGGATCGAACCCAGGTCTCCCGCATCGCAGTCAGATTCTTTACCCTCTGAGCCACCAGGGAGGCCAAACACAAATAAAATTCTGTCTGAAAACTTCTAAGATTGGCATGCCTTGAGAGCCTGTGTGCTGGGCTCCACACTGTGCCGCTAGGCCGGAAAAGCTCTGGGTCTCTGGGACCCTTCCCTCCTTGTAAGGGCCTGTTCTTACTTTACAGAACATTCTATAGGTAAGTCTTCTGAAATCCTGTTGAAGTTACTGGAAAGTTTCTAAAGTTCTTGCAGCAAAACTGTCTCCTAATAAGATGTTTTCTTGAGTCCTCAGAACCACGTCCTTCAGTGGGGCTGCTGGGACTCTTGAATTTCTGGCGATTTTCATCTTGCGCTCGTCCTTTCTGAAGGCCAGATGTGTCTGGTTTGAGGGCCTGAGAGGTGACTGAGGGTCTGCCCGGATCCTACAGTCCCGATGCAGCGGTGGGCACAGAACTGCCCCCGGGACCACCAGGACTCCGGGGGGACAGTGTCTAAGGCTCCTGAATCTACGAAGTGACAAAGCAGGCCACCCAACCGCCACAGGGATGACACGGAATGCACTCCGGCCCACACCTCACCCACGAGAGCCTGAAAGAGGAACACGGCTCATTCTGGAAAACGGGAAAACACAGGCGGGCGTCAGGAAAAACGAAACCCACGAGTAATCCCTCCACCCAGGGCTACCGTCAGGGACACGGTACTTCCTTCCACGCTTTCCCTCTCCATATACATTAAACTCAGTTCATTACTTACACTTAATTATGAACTTATAACTACAGCTCACAACTGTAATTACACTTTAGAACTGTAACCACGCCTAACGTTTCATCTGAGGTCCTTCTTCACTGACCTCTTTCCAGGAAGAGTTTCCCACGGTAGGAGCGAGCCAGCACCGCCTACTTCAGAGCTGCTGTGGGTGAGCGGACGGAACACCCGAGCAGACCCCCCGCACCGAGAGGCGCCCCAGAAACGGCGCAGGGGACACGCCTGCTGCACGCAGAGCAGACGCTGCCAGCCCAGGAGGCCTGAGCCTTCCCAGCCCCACACTCTGGGCTCACACTGCATCCACACTGGGCAGCAGGCTAGAAAAGGCTGGTTCTGAGCTGCTTCCATCCCCAGCTCTGTGGCGGCAGCTCAGAAAAGGCTGGTTCTGATCCGCTTCCATCCCCAGCTGTGGCGGCAGCTCAGAAAAGGCTGGTTCTGACCCGCTTCCAGCCCCAGCTCTGTGGCGGCTCAGAAAAGGCTGGTTCTGACCCGCTTCCAGCCCCAGCTCTGTGGCGGCTCAGAAAAGGCTGGTTCTGATCCGCTTCCATCCCCAGCTGTGGCGGCAGCTCAGAAAAGGCTGGTTCTGACCCGCTTCCAGCCCCAGCTCTGTGGCGGCTCAGAAAAGGCTGGTTCTGACCCGCTTCCAGCCCCAGCTCTGTGGCGGCTCAGAAAAGGCTGGTTCTGACCCGCTTCCAGCCCCAGCTCTGTGGCGGCTCAGAAAAGGCTGGTTCTGACCCGCTTCCAGCCCCAGCTCTGTGGCGGCTCAGAAAAGGCTGGTTCTGACCCGCTTCCAGCCCCAGCTCCGCCCCCCGCCCCAGGACAAGGTCACCTGCACGTGGAGCACCGAGGCTCAGGCACTGGGGACCACAGCTGGCCCTTCAGCAGCGAGCAGCGAGGAGACACCAGGCGTGGCCCCGAGCCCTCTGGGCGTCCAGCAGGTGGGGGACGTGGGCACGGCAGGAACATGGCAGCCCCAGTCTGAGCACAGGCCTCCTCGGCTCCTGGGCCACCAAAGGGAAGCTGCCACACAGCCCTCAAGACGGCCACACGCAGAGGCCCAAGGGGCCCCGGCAGGGAGATGCCACGGGACGCCTGGTCGACCAGCCCTGAGCCCCGTGCAGCACAGGCCTCCCTGTGCTGAGATGATGCGAGCCGTCCACAGGGAAACCACAGGCCACAGCGAAGGTGTATTTCTATACAAATGTGCAAAAGCAGTTCAGCAACAACCAGCTGCAAGCAGAGGGGGCCGGCCCGGCCAGCGCACCGCACTCCGGGGTCTCTGCCAGCTTCTGCTGGCTGGCTCCCCGCCGGCCCCCCACCCCATGTGGCCATCCCCAGGAAGACTGGGCCCCTCGGAGCAGGGCCGAGGCTCTTCCCCAGCCCACGGCCGTGACATCTGCTGGCAAAGAAAAGCGTCCCCGGCACACGGGACTGCCTCGGCCCACAGTGGGACTGGCCCCCAGCCTCTGAGCCTCGATCTGGTCTGGCTCAGCACACGGCCATTCTCTGAGCCGGAAGCCCTCCGAGAGCAGAGCCAGGGCAGAAGGAATGAGACCCACACCGTCCTTTTCACCGCGACCATCTTCATTCCTCACTCACACGCCTGGGACCGCATATACGCTGAATGTCGCCGGCATCCTGAAACGCGCCAGCTTGCAGAACGAAGCAACAGCGGCAACAGTCCAGAAAGAAGGTCCCTGCGCGCTTCCCGGCAAATAGAAGGGAAAATGGAAACAGGGACAGGCTTTAGTTTGGGCTCCAAAATCACTGCAGATGGTGACTGCAGCCATGAAATTAAAAGACGCTTGCTCCTTGAAGAACAGCTATGACCAACCTAGACAGCAGGTTAAAAAGCAGAGATGTGACTTTGCCGACAAAGATCCGTCTGGTCAAGGCTATGGTTTTTCCAGTGGTCATGTATGGATGTGAGAGTTGGACCATAAAGAAGGCTGAGTGCCGAAGAATGGATGCTTTTGAACTGTGGTGTTGGAGAAGACTCTTGAGAGTTCCTTGGACTGCAAGGAGATCCAACCAGTCCATCCTAAAGGAGATCAGTCCTGGGTGTTCACTGGAAGGACTGATGCTGAGGCTGAAACTCCAATGCTTTGGCCACCTCATGCGAAGAGTTGACTCATTTAAAGACCCTGATGCTGGGAAAGATTGAGGGCCGGAGGAGAAGGGGACGACAGAAGATGAGGTGGTTGGACGGCATCACCGACTCAACGGACGTCAGTTTGAGTGAACTCTGGGAGATGGTGATGGACAGGGAGGCCTGGCTTGCCGCAGCCCATGGGGTCAAAAAGAGTCGGACACGACTGAACGAGAACAGCAACATGTGCCCAGGAGAGCCTCCTGAGAGCTCCCAGCCTGGTCCTCAGCCGACCCCAGCCTCAGTGCAGGTCGTGCCAAGGTCAGTGCGGCCCCTCGCCGTGGACCGCCCTGGGTGGGTGGGCAGCCACAGCAGGGTGGGCACACAGACGGGGTGCTGGGCCGCAGCATGTGCCTCCAGCCCCAGGGCGCCCTGCCCTCACTCCCGCGACCGCCTTGGCCCCTTCTCTTCATCACTTAACCACGTGGGTGCTGCATGAACACTAGTCTGTCCCGAGTACGTCTGAACTCGTATCGAACAGACCCGTCCTCACGGTCTTTCTGCATCGTTTCTTGGGCTTTGGAGCTGTGGGGCTTCAACCAGGTGGATGCGTGTGGCAGTGTTCACCATCATGGCACAGAGAACCCTGTGGACAGACGTCTGGACGGGCTCCACCAGGGGATGCAGAGAGTCCTGCCCTGGCGGTTGTCGCGTGAGGCTCCTGGCGCTTACGGGCCAGGGGGTCCCTGTCTGGTGGCAGAGTCACCGCCTGGCGGGTGAGGACCGTCAGCTCCACCAGGCTGGACAGGTTTACCTTCTGACCGACAGCGCTCAGCCCTCCTCTGCCCACGTGGCCTTCAGATCCGCCAGCTGAACAGCTGGGAGAGGGAACCTCACTGTGGCCTTTATTCCCGTTTTCCTGATCATCAGTAGGGCGGTGGCCTCACCCACCACAAGCCTTTCGGGCCACGTTTGTGTACCACAACCGCACCCACCTCCCGTCTGTCCGGGGGGCTCCTGCCCCTCTGGTGGCGCCCCAGCCACACCAAACCCCAGGCAGCATCATCAGTCACCCTTCCTCCTGGGCTCCCCTGTCTCCGAGTGTGGTTGTATGACAGGCCCTAGTCATGCTGGGCTGGAAAAAGCTGCTTCTTTGCTTTTCAGGCAGTTAACTGACACCTCCCAGCCTCCATCACCCTGAACCTCGCCCAGCAGACTCCAGGCTGCTCAGTGGGTTGATGGGTTCATGGGGTTTGCAGGAAAACTGCAAACTCCCCCCGGCAGGCAGCACTCTGGTTTCGGGTGGGACGTGAGGCTGTCCGTGAGAAGACAGGCAGGGCTCCTTGCCGGCTCTGAGCCTCCAGCCACGTCGCGGGCAGCCCTGGGTCCACCACTGCAGCCCTGCCTGAAGCTTCTGGACACGGAGCCCGGGGCCCGCCCCCCAGAAGGCCGCACCACCCACATGCATCCTCTGCAGACTTCTGCTGCTGCCCCCAGCCCCCGCTACCCCAGACCCAAGGATCCCAACAGCCTCTCGGCTCCACACCCTGCCCCCAGCCCCTCCCACTCCAATCTGCAGCTTCCCGTCCTGCTGACGCCAAGAGTCGTCCCCGCAATGCTTGGGCAGCTGACTCGCTCTCAGCCCCGCACCTCCGGGGGCCCCTCCCTCCCTGCAAGGCCGTCCGGCATGCGCTCCGCACCCCTGCCTGTCCTGAGGCTCTGCGCTCAGGCTCCCTCAGAGCGATCTGGCCATGGAGGTCTCGGGAGGGTGCAGGTGGTCAGGGCGGCCGAGACCCTGGATGACCCAGCTGAGCCAGGGCGCAGGGAGGCAGCTCGGGGTCACAGGTAACAAGACTCAGGACGAGGGGCAGCAGAGTTCCCATGAGGGTGGGGGGCAGGCAGGCCCAGCTCGGACACCATCCAGTACACAGAACAAATCGTCAGGGTCCAGGGCCCGAAGCGGCTGGAGGGATGCGAGACACAGCTGGGAGCATCCATCACCCCAAACTGGACCTGTTACCCCAGCGGGCCCTGCCCAGGAGCTCCGTAACGTAAAGATGACTAAACCAAGCTGCAAAGGGCTGAGGTCACACTCGCCATCAGGAGAGGCAGAAGTAGAACTGGTCCCCAGCGGCCTCGAACCTGAGTCCTGCCCCTCCCACCAGGGTCCCGGGGCCCAGCTCCCACTCCTGGCTCCAGTGCCGCCCACAGTGAACCCACCCACCCTCTCTGCAGTTCCCTGCCTCACGCCCTGTCTTGGGAGCAGTGGGGCAAACGTATGGGAGCGGCGGGCATGAGAAACTTTGGCCCGGCCCCCTGCCCTCATCCCAGTTTCACAGCCAACAGCTCCTCTCCCAGCCACATCACCAGGCTTCTTGGCAGCCCCGACAGGTTAACAGTTGCTGTGAAATGAACAAGCGATCACAGCATAGTGACAGGCAGACAGCATTTCCCTTGCTCGGCCCCAGGCTCACCTCCGCTCCCGGGAGCTTCACCGGCACACACGGCCGCCAAGCGGAAGCCACAGAGCCCGCGTCCCGCAGCGAGGCGTGGTCACGTGACCACGGGCAAGGACACAGCTGCTGAGTGTGGCCTCCAGGACACCCGCCTCATGCTGGCTCTTTCTTCCCCCTTCCCACGCCCTGGACCACGGACACCAGGTGGCTGTGGTCACTGGACCAGCCCTCGGGATCGGGGGGGCAACAAGGCAGAAGGGGCTGGGCCCCCGTCTGACCATGTGGACCCCTAGACGGATGATGGAGACAGACCCAGACATACGTCTCACGTGAGCACCACGCTGTGGGGTTTCTCATCCACAAAGCTCAGGCTGGACCATAACGACCGTGGGCCCTCACGGACGAGCCCGTCACCCAGGCAGGGGCCAGAGGGTGTGGGTGCAGACCTACCTCTGTGGTTCCTTAACCGTGCCGTGGGCCAGCTGCTGAAGCCCGTTTCCTTTCCTGGAAAGCAGGGATGATACAGGCCAGCCGTGAGGCCGACACAGAGCGCGCCCCACAAAGCTGGCGGTGGGGGGCCCTCCTGCTGCATGGCCCAGCCGGGCCCCGTCGGTCATCCTTTGCAGCAGGAAGCAGATGCTATGTGAGTCCCGTGCGGCTCGCCACTGTCTTTCTGCCACAACTGATGTTTCTGCCCTCACGTCCATGCTAAGGCAAGCTCCTAACAAGCGGGGCGGCGAGACCTGCAGCGCTGAGTCCAGATGCTGCAAGGCCCCAGCAAGTTTCTAGGAGCACCTGCTTTCTTAAAAAAGAAAAAGGAAAACACTGCTCATCCTATCGTACCTATTTCTCTGGCCTTCCCAGGTGGCTCAGTGGTAAAGAATCTGCCTGCTGAGGGCTCAGGTTCCATCCCGGGGTTGGGAAGAACCCCTGGAGAAGGGCATGGCAACCCACTTCAGTATTCTTGCCTGGAGAATCCCATGGACAGAGGAGCCTGTGGGCTACAGTCCACGGGGTCACAAAGAGTCAGACAGGAGTGAGGGCGCATGCACGCATCCATCTATCCACCCGCCCTTTATCCGTCTACATGCAGACAGAGACAGACATAGACAGAGACGCATTTCTCCTGGGAGGCTGCTCTGGCCCCACCGGCCGCACGGCGTGGCGCACGCTGCCGCAGGGCCGCCTGCCCCAGCCCGGAGCTCACCCCTCTCTCAGCCACCGGTTCCGTCAGTGACAGGCTGATGAGCTCAGGGTCTGACTCAGGCTCTGAGCACACACCTGAATTAGACAAAGTCCCTGCCCTGGGGGAGCTCCACGTCCCCGGCCGGGGCCAGAATAATCAGTACATAAATACACGCCAGGCCGCGTGAAGCACCGTGGAGAGGACGGTCAGGGCAGGAGGGCAAGGGTCACCGTCCCCACCCCCCCAGCGTGGAATTGCTTCCTGCAGCCCCAGGCCCTCTAGACACAGGCTGAGGATGGGGTCAGGATTCTCCAAAGAAGACACGCAAATGGGCAACAGGCATGTGGAAAGACGGCCAGCACCACGAGCCGTCAGGGAAGTGCACGTCAAAACCACTCTGAGGCGCCACGTCACGCAGGGCGACCACCAAGGAGCCCACAGACAGCAGACGCTGGTGAGGCCGTGGCGAGAGGGGGCCTGTCTGCACTGCTGCTGGGAGTGTCAGTCACTGCAGCCGCTGTGGACAGTATGGAGGTTCCTAAAAAGGTTAAAAATAAAGCTACCACAGGATCCGCACTTTCACTTCTGAGAACGTATCCAAAGGAAATGAAAAGACTATATTCACGAGATAGCCACACCGCCCCCCTGTTCACGGCAGCACTGTTGACAGTCACCACGTTACAGAAGCGACCGAAGTGTCCACCCACAGATACACGGATCAAGGCGCGGTGTGCACGTGCGGCGGACGAGGACTCAGCCGCAAGAAGCGCGGAGATTCCACCACGGGCAACAACACGGAGGCCTGAGGGCGTTATGCTGCGTGAAGAGAGTCACAGACAGAAAGAGCAATGTGCGGTGCTACTCGGATGTGGCGTCTAAAAACAAAAGGAGAGCAAAACGAAGGACACTCTGAAAACCAGGCATCAGATTTGCGGTTGCCAAGGGCGGGGGTGGGAGGAGGCAGACTGGAAGAAGGTCAAGAGGTATTAGCACAAACTCCCGAATATAAGTCAAGTCCTGGGAAGCGATGTCCAGCGTGGCGTACAGTGACCGCTGCTGGATGCTGTACAGGATCCTAAGAGTTCCCATCAGAAGGGGAAAAAGTCCCCCCACTTTCCTTATCTGTACAAGAGACGAGCTCCTGTGATACTCATTTCAGACTCCATGTGATTTCATTAAGCTGCGCACCTTATTGAGCTCATACAGCGTCGCACATCAACGACATCTCAGCAAGGCTGGGAAGCAGCAGCAGCACGACGGAAGGAGCTTGTCAGGGCACTTCCCCGGCGCTCCGGCGCTTGAGCCTGCCTTGCACTGCAGGGGACGCGGGTTCGATCCCTGGCTGGGGACCTAAGACCCCACACGTGTCGGAGCGCGTAAGCCCGAATGCCACAGCCAGAGAGAAGACCGCCCGACGCAGCACAGAGCCGCGGCGTGGCAGCCGACAAATAAACGCTTTTTAGAGAGAGAGTCTGTCGGACAGGGTGGCACTAACTCGGGTACGTCCTCCTTGCTGCCAATGAAATGCAAAGAAAGTAAACTCGCTCAGTCACATCCAACTCTGCAACCCCGCCAGGCTCTTCCGTCCATGGGATTTTCCAGGCAAGAGTACTAGAGTGGGTTGCTATTTCCTTCTCCAGGTCATCTTCCCGACCCGGGGACTGAACCCGGGTCTCCCGCATTGCAGGCAGACGCTTTACCGTCTGAGCCACCAGGGAAGCCCCAAAATGCAAACAGCACCAGATGCGGGCCGCCAGAGGCACTGAGCAGCTGCAGTCCTCGTGCTCAAGATATGATGAGCAGAGTGGTCTGGAGGCGCGGGCCACGCTTGACCAGGCCCCCAGGATCTGCTGGACGTGAACACACGAGAACTCCAGGGATGAGGGGCGCATACCTGCCTTCCATAAACCAAGCTGGAAACGCACGCGGAAATTATCACTCCTCCAACGTCAGACAGCTCCTTCCTGAAAAGAATTTCCTACACTTTCAGGGTGTGGCCTCAGGGAGTGGTTTATGTTCCACAGCAAAGCAGTCTGTACCATAGGCGGACAGAACACGGCCCTTCACTGACACCAACAGTGCGATGTCTTCAGCGGCGTCTCCTTGCAGCCACCGCCTGCCTGCCACCCTGAAAAGGTCCTCACGCCAAAGGGCTCCTCAGGGGGCTGGCATCCGGATCAGTGTTTGGAACCGGCCCTCAGGGAAATCTCTAATGGCCTGCCCGCAGAAGCAAGTGGCCTGATGTTCAGGATGGTCCCTTAATGGCGAGCATCACAGCTGCGCCAGGGGCTGTGATGTGGAGAACCAAGGCCAGGGGTTGGGGTGACTGACTGGCTTCTCTCCGGAGAGCTCTGGGCTCCATCCCAAGCCCAGGTCTCCTCTCTGCACAGAGAAGGACCCGTGTGGGCTCTGGGTCCCAGCAGCGGGCCGCTCCCCGCTGGAGGCCCCAGGACGGCGCCCAGGCAGTGCTCTGGCCTCCACCACCTCCCAGGGCCTCAACTGGACACACAGCAGCAGGGGCACCACGGGGCGCAGGGCTCTGGTGTCCCGTCCCGCGAAGGACAGAGCAGCAGCGGGCTCTCGTTGGGCGGCGGGCAGTGGGCAGCGGGGAGGACTTGTGATTGCAGGCGTGTGCACACTGCAGACGTCTCTGGAAGGGATGGGAGAAACCTCAGCGCTCACCACGCAGTGCGGCACGTCACAGGGCGAGCACTCCCGTCTCACGGGCTCCCACGCAGACGGGCGCCCGGGCCCAACGCTGGCGGCCCGGCGTTAAGTGATGGACACTGGGTCGTCAGGGTCACCTAATCCCCCCATCGCCTCCTCCGGGTGGGTAGGGAGGCCTCGGCGAGGTGCCGGTCTGTCTGAAACAGCTCCCCAGCACAAGCCGGCTCCAGTTTCTGGGCCGAGAGGAGCCAGAGCTGAGACGCAGCCGGGGGGTATTGCTGTGCCCCATACTCCCCTTCTGCTGAGGGCATCTCGGGCTAGCTTTCCAGTCCCCGAGTTAGAATAAACTTCCTGCCCCAAATGGACGTGTAATGAAAAAGAAGGTCTAGTCCAAGAGAACAGTGAAGGCAGGACTCTCAAGTCGGACGCTGCGGCCGACACCACACAGGCGGCCTGCACGGAACTGGAGTGCGGTTCCCCAGGGTCCCTCCCCCAACGGGCAGGGGCGCACCAGGCCCCGCTCTCACCACCGGACGTCTGAAGACCACCCAGAGGAGCGAGGCCGCACACAGAGGTGACCCCGTAAGAGGTGGTCAGTTAGGAGGTCAACCTCCAAGTGGTCCTGGGGGGATGAGGAGGCAGAAAGACCCGGCGTGGGCCTCCCTGGCGGCTCAGCGGTAAAGAACCCGGCTGCCAGTGCGGAGACGGGGGTCTGATCCCCGACCCAGGAAGATGCCGCACGTCACGGAGCGCAAGCCCGTGCACCCGACTGCGGGCCCACGTGCTCTGGAGCTGGTGGTCGGCAGCAGGAGAAGGCTCTTCACGGAGAAGCCTGCACACCACCGCCACGGAGCAGCCTCTGCAACTGGAGAAAAGCCCTCGTAGGCAGACACACGTAAGGCGCTCTTATAACAGGAAGCCCCATTGCCAGGGAGGCCAGCAAGAGAGCGGCCGAGAGCCGGAGGGTGTGGACGGCAGGCGGATGGACGCCGCCTCCTTCCCGGATAGCAGGCTTCCGTCCAGACCAGGCCAAGGTCACCTCGGCTCAGAGCCGGGCTGGCAGGGTTAGCCAACGCCTTGTGCCTCTGCTCACCCGTCCCTCACTGCCTCGCCCGCCTGGCTCCTTGCGGGTCGGCCTTCGCCTCTCACTCGGCTCAGACCTCTGGGTCCTGCCCCAGCCACCCTGTCCCTGCGAGGGAGCAAATGGTCCCAGCTCCTCTGCCCCCCCATTTGCAGAGCTGGGGACTGACCATCTATCCGTCCAGCGGTTTCCAATTCCTCAGAGTCCGCGAGGGTACCAAGGACCGTCCGGGGGGATCAGTCATCCAAGCTCCCTACTTTCCCTTCATTTCTCAATGTCGTACCATGGACATGCTCACACCAAGGCAGCACATTTTATTTTCAACAAAATTCAACGACCCAAGCTGAGCGAGCAGAGGAGAGCCTGGAGGCTGAAGGAGAGACGGCTACAGCTGGAGAGATGCTGCGGGAGGTGGGGAGGGTCCACGGGGATGCCTGTCCCGGAGATGACCCCCTCCCTGCTGGAAGGACAGAGAGCAGGGTGACCAGCACACCCCCCGCGAGGAAGGCCTGCGTGTTCTCCAGGAGGAACCTCTCCTCAGACCCGAAGGGGCGCCTGGAGTTGTTCGTGGACGTCGGGGTGACACTTGGATCCTTCCTGACGGCTCTGCGAGGAAGCACGGCCCTGACTGGCGTGGGACCTCGCACCCGGATGGTGTGACGGCGCGGAGGGAGGGCAGGGGACCTGCGGTCTGACAAGTGGCTCGCAATCTTCCTGCAAGAATGTGCTTGAATCCATCTTATGTAACAGTCTCTCTTTTTTTTTTTTTTCCTGGAAGGAGAACAGCATGAACTTTCCAAGTCTGCAGATGGCTCCAAGTCCTTCTGGGCGGTGAAATGCCAAGCGGATGGCAATCAACAATCAGGAATCTATTGAGAATGCAGGAAGGGAAGAGGAGCACAGAGACGAGCTTAGGGGGCAGGCTCACCGCTCTGCGGAGACAGAGCTCAGGCCTCGGAGCTCTGCTGAGACCCTGCGAGGCAGCTCCAGCCAGGCGAGCCGCTGCAGCCGGTGCAGGGGAGGGACCGGGCACCATGGGCTCTCTCCACTCCCGTCGCTCCACCCAGGCCCCTGGTCGTAGCCCCTTGCTGGGCCTCAGTCTTCCCATCCGTCGGGGGCGTTTACAAGGCACCTGTGCGCACAGCTGGACGCTACGGACGGCTCTGTACGTGTTTACAGGGCAGAGCTGGGTGCTGGAGAGAGCAGCGCCTTTAGAGCCCAGAGACGCGAGTTCAGATCCCGGCTCCGCGTTCATTAGCACGCGACTCTCTGGGGCCAGTTTCCCCGTCAGTGAAACAGCAAGCGTGACGTCAGGCTCCTGTGACGGTGTGAGACTCGTGCAGGCGAAGCCCAGGAGAAACCCAGCGAGGTGTCGGTCTCGAGCGTGGGCCTTTCCGAAGCCAGCGCGAGGCTTGAGGACACGCTTTCCGTTTCTATAGTCGTGTTTCCAATCTCTTTCCCGCGACTGTCTTTTTAATATGACTGAGATCACCGTTTCACGTTTTGTTTCCCCCTTGTGCCAACATACCCTAAGTAACTCTGGGTCATCAGGCTTTTTGGTAAACATCGTTAAAAATGTCTGCCTGACACTGCTTAACTCGCTCTCTTAGGTACTTGTGTTTTTTTGGCAAGAGCTTTCACGGGATATAATTCACAGATTATATAATCTGCTCTGTTAAGTATACAATTCAGTGGTTGTCACGTGTTTGCAGAGTAGTATAACCAACCTCGTAATCCATTTTAGAGCGTCTCCATCGCCCTGAAAAGAAACCCCTACTCTTAGCCGTCAACCTCAGCTGTCCCAGCCTCCACCCCAGCTCACGGCCACCATGAAAACGCCTTCTTTCTCCAAAGACTGGCCTAGGCTGGGCACTTCATGAAAATGGGATCGTATTAACCCGTCATCTTCTCTCAGCATAACTGTTTCCGGTTCATCAACGCACCAGGATTTCCCTCCTTTTTACGGCCGAATATTCCACTGGATGGACATGCCACATTTTATTTGTCCATTCACCAGCTACGGACATCTGGCTTGTTCCCACATTTGGACTCTTGGGAATAATACTGTTGTGAATGTTTGTGTACAAGTGTGTGGACACGTTTTCAATGTTTTAGAAAACCGAAGTGTAATTCATTTACAGTGCTGCAGGTGCGCAGCAAGGTGGTTCAGTGACGCCTATTCTTTTCCAGGTTCTTTCCCACGATGGGTGATTAGAAGACACCAACTACAGTTCCTTACGCCACAACACAGGCCCCTGCTTAGCTGTTCTGAATATCCTCGGATGACCTGTTAGTCCCCGGTTGCTTTCGATACGTACCTAGGGACGGAACTGCGGGGTCATAAGGCAGCAGTGTTTAACCTTTGAGTAACTGTCAGCCTGTTCCCCAAAGCGGCTCCACCGCCTTAAATGCCCTCAGCAGGCCACGAGGGTGCAGACTCCGCAACCCCACCGGCTCATCGCCCGTGCTTCCCACACGGCCATCCAAGTGGCTCTGATCTGTCCTCATCTCCCCGATGACCAACTGATGCTGCGCACCTTCTCACACACTCATTAGCCGTCAGTATACCTTGTCTGGGGAGACGTTCTTCAAGTCCCCTGCCCATTTTTTCAGCGAGGCTATCTTTCCATCACTGAATTACAAGCAAGCATTCTTTCCATGCCTCAGATACAGTTCCCTTATCACAGAGATGTTTTGCAAGCGTTTTCTCCCATTCTGTGAACTGTCTTTTCGTTTTCTTCAAAGTGCACTTTAAAGCACAAAAGTTTTTCATTCTGATGAAGGCCAGTATGTCATTGGTTTTTCTTTTGTGGCTTGTCCTTTTGGGGTCATATCTGAGAAACCGTGGTCGAATCCAAGGTCGTGAAGACTTCCTCCTATGGTTTCTTCTAAGAGTTTTACAGTTGCTGCTTTTACAGTTAGGTCCTTTAGTTTACTTTTGTACATGGTGTGAGGAAGAGGTCCAACTTCATCCTCTTGTACGTAGATACCCAACTCTTCCAGGGCCTCCCACGTGGCGCCAGTGGTAAAGACCCCCCTGCCAACGCAGGAGGCATGAGACCCAGGCTCGACCTCCGGGTCGGGAAGATCCCCTGGAGGAGGGCAAACCCACTCCAGTGTTCTTGCCTGGAGAATCCCGTGGGCAGAGGAGCCTGGCGGGCTACAGTCCACGGGGTTGCAAAGAGCTAGACACGACCGAAGCAACTGAGCGCGCACACACGCACCCAACTGTTCCAGCACCGTTTGCTGAGGAGACGCTTATTCTAACAGTCTTTCAATAATAGACTATTATTTGCAGCTCCTGCTGCAAATAGCACTGGGAAAAGGGAATATTCACACCTGATTAAAACCGACCATGAGCGGTGCCCCCAGGGACAAAAGTTAGGAAGGAAGGCGGAGGGACGGCTACCGAGCAGGCAAGTGCTGGGTCTGCAGGGCACGGGCAGACTTTACCCCCGGCACTGCCCGCTCTCACGTCTGAACCCGCCTCAGGCCAGTCGGCCAGTGTGGCTTGCTGACAGCAGGAGGTCTTAAGACACAGGACACCAAGGCAAGGGCCGAGCCCACAGCGACTTCAGATGAGCTGGGGCGTCTGCCATGAGACCACAGAGAAGCACGAGCTTCTCTGAAAAGTCAGGACGCGCGTCCCGTGGAGCGTCCGCCCCGTCGGCGGGGAGACAGCAGAGAGGTCACCAACACGCGAGCCGCTCTCACCAGACGCCAACTCGCCGGCTCCTCGGGCCCAGGGCAAAGGAGCGTTCTGCTGTTTAAGCCAGCAGGTCTGTGGCGCTTCGTGGCAGACACACGACGGCCATTCAGATTCCAGCTCCCGGACCAGCCCTTCCAAACGCATCTCCCGCCGTGCACCGCAGACGTCAGGCCAAAAAAGACTTCCTGTTGTTTTCAGAACACGCCTCCATGCCCGTGTGGAAGTGGCTCCTCCAGTCCCCTTCAACACCTCCAAGGGCCGGTTTAAAGTCACCTAAACTTTTCCCTGAACCGCCCCCTCCCCACCTCCTCAGAACGCATGACCCTCACAAGCAAACTGCCTCGGTGCTTGGTGCTGTCTCCCTGACACACGAGGGGAGCAGTCTTCCAAGGCAGAGGGGCTGCTGAACCACCTCGGGGTCTCCAAACCAGAATGAGGCCCAGCACGCACAAGAAGCTCAGAAAGAGCTCACGCGATTGGGGGTCTGCGGTCAAGCGGACCCCGAGTCCTCAGGCCGCTCGGAGGACCCCCATCGCTTTCCACCCTGGTGCTGAGCTTACACCTGAAGCTCAGTTAACAGCCGCCGCATCGCCCGCACGTTCAGAGGAAGCTGACCCCACCCCAGATTCTGGCGCCTGTGCTGACTTCTGCACGAACACAGAAAACACTCTCTGCTGTCCTGCAGGCCCCACTCACGGGTGTGTCTTCAAATTTTACTTCAAAGTTAAAATGGTTAAAGCCCAGCCACCTAGTAGTCCAGGGGACTGGCTGCCTGTAGGGAGCACTCTCTTCTTAGCTGTTGCTAACTCCCTTCACTGCTGCTTCCGAATTGGAGGTGCCCTGATTCCTCCAATAAGCTCCAGTAAGCTCCTCTGGTCTGCACTCGGTGGAAATGCTGTTCCTTTCCTAGAAAACCATGCTGCAGGGACTTTTGAGAATCATCTCCCCCAACTGTCTCACCTTATAAACACAGGAAGTTCACTCATTCATTCAGCACACGTTTGGATCTCTTGGTTTGTGCTAGACATGCAGCTCTCCCAGGGCGAGAGCTGAGGAAGCCAGGATAATCTGAAGCTTGAGCTCTGCCCTGGAGAAGCTCACAGGTTGTGTCGCCAGCGTGAGATGCAAGCTGGCCCAGAGTTATATAAAATCGCCAACTCTGGGAATCCGCTGGAAAGTCTACCTGATGGCATCTTTTCTAGAGCCCCTCAGAGGCAGAAACAAAATTCCAACCCTGGTGTCCCAGCTCTCAGCACAAAAGTCCCTTCCCAGCGACGGAGTCAAAAATAGCCACGACACATCCTCCCCCAACCTTGCTCCGTGGACGGGCCTCCACCGCCTCTGGGCTGACTCACTCTGCCCGCAGAACACTTGCAAACTTGACCCAAGCAGAGACTTGGAAAGCGTGTTGTTGCTCTCTCATTGCCCTTGAAACACTGCCACCCTGATGCCCCAGGGGACGCGGGGAAGAACAGACCAACAGCCTGTCAGGGGCAGACACTCGAGGCCAGCAGGCCCCAGCCGGCTGCCTGCACTGCGGGGGAGCAGCTGACCAGAGGCGCACAGAGACGCCCACGGGGCCCAGCATGGGCTGCCAACCAGAGGCCTCCTGACACGCTGTCCCTGCAGACGCGCCAGGGGCCAGGGCAGCCCTCGCAACACAAGCGCAGCCCAAGCGCCGGCACCTCCACACACCCGAGCACGCCATCGAGGCCCGGAAAGAAAGCAGGCGCCAAGCGCTGAGGCCGCTGCAGACGGGGGCTCAGAACCGGTGGGTCTGGGCGCGCTGACCCCCAGGCCCCTCCCTAAGGGTCCCGGTCCTCCAGCGGGTCAAGGGTCACACCTCCAACACGGGCACAGAGGTTTTCACGTGACATTAATCGAAGCACTGAGTTTGCTAACTGCGTGTTATCTCAGAAAGAACTGCACCACCAGCGGCTTCCCCTTGACTCTGTAAATCTGCACCCGCAGAATGGATGCTTTCTCGGTGTCTGAAATCTCACAGCAACGGCTGTAACTGCTAAGTGATTAGCCCGGAGGCTGGGGAAAGCACCCAGCCTGCGCCCCGCGGAGGGAGGTCAAGACGGACCTCAGGAAGGTGCCTGCGACTGATGCTGGCGGGTAGGGCGGAGTGAGCATGGTGGATGACAGACGAGCCCACGGTGGTCCCCAGAGCCCACTGGGTGGGCGGTGGGGGAGCCCAAGACGACCCACACGCTCACATCTCGTAACTGGGCCAGGCACTGACCCCACGGACACCCGGCGTCTGACGCTACGACCACCCAGGCTGAAAGGGGCCCCTGTTTAACCGCGAGAAGACTGGCTTTCGGGTCCAGGGACAGCCTCCAGCCCCACCCCAACCGTGTGACTCAGGCGAGTTCTACCTCCAAGGCCTGCCATTTGGTCTACCATTGCCAAGGCCCGCCACTGTCCACGGCACCATCCTGCTGTGTGGCCCCAAGACACCAGTCTCCCCTGAGGGATGTCTCAGCAGGATGGATTGAACAGCATAAGCATAGCAAAGCGCCTAGAACGCCTGACCCAAGCCCCCGGCCCCCTGCTCTGGGTCCTCCCCTCCTTCCCGTCTTCCCTCCTCCCTGCTCCACGTGGAGCCCTCCCAGCCCACATCCTCTGCTGCCCCGTTTCTCGAGGCCTCCAGGGCTCCCCCGGGCCCCGCAGCACCCCCGGGTCCTACGTCAGTCTCCTGCATCTTCCTGAGGTCGGGCTGCCCTGGTCCTCAGCCTCCCTGGTCTTCACAGAGGCGCCCGCACGCTTCGCACCACTGAAAACAGGACTGCCCAGATGGAGACTCGGGGGCGGGCCTCTGGGGGAAGCACGGAGCAGGAGGCCCTCTGAGAGCCCGGCCCCCAGTGGGAGGTCTGCGGACGCCTCCTGGGAAAGCCGCCCCGGGGTCTAACCCACAGCGGGGAGGCACGGGGCCGAAGGATGCCAGCCCTGGGAATGCCCCTGCGGCCCCATGCCGGGCCCCGGGGGCGTGCTCACCCTCTGACACCATCTCCCCACTACAGCTAGCACTGAGCCTTGGAGTCCTGGGCTGCCCCCACCCTGAGGGGCTGGGAGCGGGTGGCCCACCGTGCTTTCCGAGTAAGGGGGACGTTCAGGTCCCGTGGCTCTCCACGGTCCACAAAGCCCACCCCCTAAAGCCTCCACCACCCCCAGGAAGCCCCAACGGCTGGGGAGAGCTGCCGCCTCTGAGGGTCCCCTCGTGCTCAGCCCCGCCAGCCACACGCTCAGACACCTGGATCCCCGGGGGGAGACATGGTTCTGAGCTCCCGCTGAGGGCGGCCCGGATCTCAGGGCCAGGGACACGTGTGTGCATTGGGGGCCTGAGAGCAGGACTGAGAAGCACTCTCAGAGCTCAGAGACCCAGGCCCTCCTCCGGTCAGCTTTCCTCCGAGACCTGCTTTCCGGGGGCCGCGCCCACGAGCCCAGACCTGAGACCCTGAAGGGCGCAGGGGTCCCTTCGCTGTGTCCATCCTGCCCGCGGAGCCTTCTGAGGACTCTGCTCAGGGAAAGGAAGGCCCAGTTCCCCTTCACCCTGATGTCCCCGAGGATGCAGTTCCCAAACCCGCTCTCTTTCCTGCTGCCCTCCTGGCCACCCTCCTGCCCTCTTCCTTCCCTACATGACAGAGCGGCGACTCCACGGTAAGAGCTCCTCTGAACCTTTTTGCAGAAGGTAAGGCAGCCAGTCAGTCCATCCTAAAGGAAATCAGTCCTGAATAGTCACTGGAAGGACTGATGCTGAAGCTGAAACTCCAATCCTTTGGCCACCTGATGTGAAGAACTGATTCACTGGCAAAGACCCTGATGCTGGGAAAGACTGAAGGCCGGAGAAGGGGACGACAGAGGATGAGATGGTCGGAAGGCATCAGGACTCCATGGACATGAGTTTGAGCAAGCTCCAGGAGTTGGTGATGGACAGGGAGGCCTGGTGTGCTGCGGTCCATGGGGTCGCAAAGAGTCGGACAGGACTGAGCGACTGAACTGAGCTGAATCCGCCTCCCCACCTCCACCCCAGCGAGCAGGCCTGGGTGAAATGAAAGCGCCACCCCCAGCGGAAGACTTGGCTGACCCTAAATGTGGGACAAGGGTCACGCTGTAATCTCAGCAGAGTCACACACGAAGGGCCGTTGGCAGGAGAAGCGCCGTTTCGTTGGCACTCGGGGACAAAGTGCGCCCGGACGGGCATCTCTACCTAAAAGGTGCTGAGCAACGCACAACGGTGGACAATGGCCGCCTTTCAGGGAGCGGCTTATTTTGCAATTTTTTTTTCTTCAACTCCGCTGAAAAACAAAGCCCGACTTGTATCCACAGAACATGCTTATAGCAACTGGAAAAAATTATGCCTTAACGAAGCTGTTGGAAAAACCAACTGCGAGAATGCTGCAAGAACAGCAGTATCCTCTAGCCATCAAAAGATCTTTGCTATTCGAAGAGTCTTTAAAAAAAAGCCCAGAAGAGATGCCCTATTTAAACATCAGGCAGTTTGCTGCAACAAAGGCAGAAACACCAGGAGGAGGACCGGCGGCTCCATCCACGAGAAAGGAACTTTGGGAAATTCTTAAAATAGGCAAGAGAAAGCTGAGGTAGGACTGGAAGGCAGCGATGGGATTAAAAATCATGTCGCTGCCATACAGCAGAGTGAGGACCACGGTCTCCGCGTTTAGGTGGAAATACCAGGAGCCCCTCAGAGAAGCCTAAGGCCCTTCTGATTCTTGTGGTGGTGAGACAGAGGGAGACGAGATTCCTCTCTGGCCTTCAGGAAACTGACCGCCCCCGACGTCGGTATCTCACTGGGGAGGTTTGCCGGCCACCCCGCTGGTCCCTGCTTCCCTACTGGCTTCTCGGGGATGCTCCGGCGGGAGGTCCCACAGCCTGGTGGTCCACAGGTCCTTGCCGTCAGAGAGCAGCCCCGGCGTCTCTGGAGGAGAGTGAGCTGAAGGTGTGCTATGCAGGGGGCCCCACGTTCCCCATGCACCCGGGGAGACCCCTGGGAACCGTCCATCGCCACCCGGCATGCTCCGACCCCAGCACCTCGAGGGGCTGACTCAGCCCCTTCGCCTGCACCCTGCATCACGGCAAACACCTCCTGCCAGCTGAGCTCAAGCCACAAGCCCGACTGCGCGACTTTTGGGCCTGAAGGCAGTCCACGGCTGCCCACCCACCAAGGTGCAAACTCAAGCCCATAGCCTGCCCATAGCCAGCAGGACCCCGGGGCCTGGCCTCTCCCCCCGCACATCCTTCTCACTGGAGCAAGACCGCTCAAGGGTGCTGGCTGGAAGGGTGAATGGGAGCCTGTGCTCTGCTCACCAAACCTCCCAGCTGAGGGGCCGTGCCGACCCCACGCAGCCCTTTTTCTAATTTGCGCCACGCCCGGCAGCTGTCCCGTTTCTAGGATAGTGCTGTAGAGTCGCTCAGTCCTGTCTGACTCTTTGCAGCTCCATGGACTGCAGCCCGCCAGGCTCCTCTGTCCATGGGACTCTCTAGGCAAAACTACTGGAGTGGGTTGCCATTCCCTTCTCCAGGGGATCTTTCCGATCCAGGGACTGAACCCAGGTCTCTGGCATCACAGGCGGATTCTTGACCACTGAGCCACCAGGGAACCACCCTCCCCCTGGTCTCGAGGAACCTCCCCATCGTATGGTAACCACCCCCTCCTCCTCAGATGCAGAGATCGTCACCACTGTCTCCCCACCCTGGTGCCAGCTCCCCGGCATCAGTAAACCAGTGACTCCGGCCTGGCTTGTTGGGCAGGAGTGCGACCACAGCTGAGTGGGAAGGGTGGATGCACCCAGAACTGGGCCCCTAGGGCCACTTTCCGGGATGAGTAAGGGGTGGAACCTAAGGGATGGGACACCCTTGACTGCACAGAGATCCAACCAGTCCATCCTAAGGGAAACCAGCCCTGCGTGTTCACTGGAAGGACGGATGCTGAAGCTGAAACCCCAGTCCTTTGGCCACCTGATGGGAAGAGCTGACTCATTAGAAAAGACCCTGATGCTGGGAAAGATTGGAGGCGGGAGGAGAAGGGGACGACAGAGGATGAGATGGTGGACGGCATCACCGACTTGATGAGTCTGAGTAAACGCCAGGAGTTGGTGATGGACAGGGAGGCCTGGCATGCTGCAGTCCATGGGGTCAGACACAACTGAGCGACTGAAAACAGGGGGTGGGATCTGGCTGGCCCTGGGGACATGCCAACCAAAGGCAGCGATGTGCCATGCCCCGTCACACAGGTGGTAGGAGTTCAGGGCGGAGGGCCGCGAGGGACCCGGAGCAGCAGGGTTCCCAGGGAGGCAGGACCGCCCCCCCCCAGACACACAGACCCCGGGGAGCGCCGCCCAGAGCACGGTGCCCACACCCTACGCGGGGGGGCACACAACCCGGAGAGCAAACCGGAGGCAGAGGGGAGGACAGAGACGAGCTGACCCAGGGGATCGGGACCTCAGAGGGCAGTGGGGTCTGGCCAGATGGCGGAGGCTCTGCACTCCATGTCTGCACCTGGCTGGCCGGGAGGAGCTCCGTCTCCAGAGCCCCAGGCACCAGACCCAAGGGGCCGGTGGCTGATGGAGGACGGTACGAGGGCGGCAGGAAGGGAGGGTGTTCTCCAGCCTTTAAATATATCCTAGCTCCCGGCAAGTGCTGCTTCTCCTTCAGGTAAATTTGCATAGGTGGGAGGAAGCGTCCTGAGACGGCTCTGGCCGCAACTCCCAAGGCAGACGCCGAGGGCCTCGTGGAGACGCGGTCAGCGTCACCCAGGGCAGAGCAGGGCACGTCGGAGAGGGAGGAGGCGGAGGCCTCGGCTTGTGGACTCCAGGCCCACCAGCAGCGGCCAAGGCTCTGAGCATACAGGGAGGCTCCAGAAAGGAAGCCGTGCCACCCTCCTTCGGAGGAAGGCCACCCCCACGAGGAGGCAGGAAGGCGGAAGGGGCCTCAGGGTCCCGGGCTGAGGGGCCCGTGCAGGGGACCCGGATCTGGAGCTGCTTCAAGGGGGGATCACCCAGGTGTCTGCACCAGGCCCCCGGCCAGAGGAGGAACAGCGGTCTTTGAAGCGGCCCCCGGGGACCCCAGCAGTCGCGACAATGAGCCGACAGGAAGAGAACCTCCATGGTGTTGGGGCAGGGGGCTCCGTAGACACGGAGCGCGGGCTGGGCACGAGGAAGCCCCTGCTCGGAGGGGAGACGCAGGGCATCCAGGCCTTTATCCCACAAGGGTCTGCTTCAGACTGCCCGGTCAGGCCCAGGCAGACGGGCGTGACGCGTCCACACCGGGCCCTGAACATCCCGGAGGCCTGCAGCCGTGCGATCACACGTCCCTGCAGCCCTCCTCAGCTGGCGGAACCAAGGGAGGACTTCCTCGGAGCCAAGCCATCCAACTGGGTGCTGCAGTCGTCAGACCACTGGGGCCCCGACGCTGCTGACCTGTCAGCCATCCTCGGGGGCCAGGACGGCTGGGTCACTTCAGAAGGTAATTCAAAGCTGCCCTTCAGGCAGACTGAGCGGTAATCTGAAGCCAAAGGCATGAAACACCATCCCAGGGCACGAGAGCCGTGACAGGGCAGCTCACGTCCCACCCGGCCGGCTCCGTGACCCCGAGAACGCCGTCAGGGAAACCCTGCCGCAGAGCCAGGATTTCAAAAATTCCAAAGTTCCCAGTCTCGATAAGGCAGCCAGTCCCCAGGGGCATAAGAAGATTTGGGGTTTCAGAACAGATCATATTTTAACTTACTGCCAGCAAAGAATTAGGAAGAATAAAGATCCTGTTGGCTTCCCAAGTGGCTCAGTGGTTAAGAATCCTCCTGCCAACGCAGGAGACGTGGGTTTGACCCCTGGGTAGTGAAGACCCCTGGAGGAGGAAATGGACAGAGGAGCCTGGAAAGCTACCGTGCACGAGGAGACTGCTGAGCACAATCACAATGAAAGAGCCTGTCACTCCCTTCTGTAAGGAGTGACCTTCATCCTGACAAAAACACGCAGGAATTTATCAGGAAGACAGGCCGTGGACGGGCGTCTTGTGCTCACTGGAACCAGAGGAATGTGAACAGAACGCAGCTTGGCCAGCTTCTGAGAGGGCTCACCAGGACAGCGCCTGCCTTGCGGGCTGACCGGAAGATAAGCCTGAGATCACACCTGAGAGACCCGTCCAGAGGCCAGAGCAGGCCCGAGACCCACCGCACGGGAGCCCGTTCTGCTGCAACCTAAGGACGGTCAGTGTCCGCCATCGCCGTAAAGCTCTGCCACCAGACAAGCACAAACCTGCCTTGGCATGACCAAGAAGCGGGCTTTCAGCCTCGGACTCATGATGACCAAGACCCCTCTATCCAGCACCGTCTACAAGGCAGGGGCTTCTGAGGTCCCTAGGGCCTTCCTGGGAAACATTTGTAAAAAGGAGCAGAGAGAAGGGACATTTGGTGGTATTTTCCCCGAGGATAGAAGCACAGAAGACTCTGAGCTACTCGGGGGTAAGACCCTGGAGGGTGCTCCCTGGAGGGGCAGGCTGAACCCAGCGGGCTGCTCCGCTCAGGAAGCAGCAGGCCTGTCGCCCACCCGCAGGAGGGCAGGGCGGTCAGTCTGACAGAGCAGCTGAGCCCAGGTGCAGAGATGTGGCCCCACCAGCAGGCACAGACTCTGCCTTGAGGCCGCCCCGGCCCACCCCCACTTGGCCTGGCCTGATCCCTCCGGGACCCCAGGGTGCAGCAGCGTCGGTCACCGCCGGGCCTCCAGGACCTCCGTGACCTCCCGAGGGGTCAGGACTGGTGGGGATGGGTTTTAAAGGTCCTCCGACCCGGGGGGGCTGCCCCCCAAGGGAGCTCACGAACCTGCATCATCTGAGAGGGGGGAGACGAGCAGGCGGGTGGGGGGCCCTCTCTGGCAAAGCCCGGAACCCCAGTGCGGCCCCCACCCACCCCATTCTCATTCCCAGCAGGAGATAAACACTGACCCCAAGAGATTTAAACACAACTGGCGGAGGTGGGGGGCGGATGCCGTTGCTAATTGGAGCAAAAGCAAGGAAGTGGGCCCAAGGCCACTGGGGTGGAGACTGGGAGGCCAGCGCAGCTCAAGGAAGGGCGGCCCCGCCCTGTCCGAAGCCTGCGGGCTCTCTGTCCCGCTGACCTCCAGTGAGGACAGCCTCCCCCTCCACGAAGGAAGCCCCCAAAGTCTGAGGCTCGCAGTTTCGCCGTCTTCCTGCACACTGAGCTACTAAACGCGCCGTGCACCGCAGGGTGGTTAGAAGTTAAAGCCACAGTGGGCCGCTGCGAGCCAGAGGGAGCCGAAGGACGCCTGACGACCTCGCCCGCCCCATCCGACACCCACCCGCGCCCCCTCCAGCGCTCTCCTCCAGAGAGCTTTAAGAAAGACAACACCAGACCTCAGGACTATTAACCGCCCACTGACAGCAGTTTATCCGGCTGCCCTGAAGCTGTGACTCTAAGCCAGGTCCTTATAGTTCACATTTCTGCTTTCTTATTGTTGCTTTTCACGTCTTGAATGTGCAGCTACTTGGACTATACACACCTTGCTGAAACCGGAGGAGAAATTTCATACCTGTGCTCGGGTTGGGTAACAGTGAGGAGACATAATCCTGCAACCCAGCCCACACCCCACACCGCACGTGGGCCTCCGGGGACCAGAGGCCTGTTGGAGCAGGTAACACGTCTGCGGAACAGGAGACGTTCACTGGTCGCTAGGCCAGCTGGCTACCCCAAATCGTTTCCTTCCCTGAACAACACAAACAAGCAGGGTTTCCCCCATTTCATGCGAGCGGAGGGAAGTAAGTGGCAGAAGACCAGCTGTCTAACTGTGTGTCGTCCCAACGCCTGTTTCTAACAGCAAGATATAATCCCTGATGGGAAGTGTACCAAGCAACTGAGCTGGCAAGACACCAGGAGACAGGCAGACCCCTTCCTTCTCTGACACACGAAGCACACCCTCAGAGGCTCACAGCCAAACCGGACAGAGAACAAAAGTTACTATATATACACATCATTTTGATTTTATCTGATCAGGTGGTTTTTGGTCACTGTTGGGTTGGATTTCAAAGGCATGTCTGCACAACAGGAAATCAACTCCAGCACAAAAAATAAAGTCCTGTGAAAACCGCCATACGGTAGGACTCACATCGTACTTGTCATATTTGAAATAGAACTCCTGCTTCTTAATTTTAAAAAAGATGCAGCATAAGCCCTCAGCTCTGTTAGCCTGCTGGGCTCAGTGTTAAAGCGGCATGTGAAGTAGGTCATGGAGAAACTGGCCTCACGGAGCTGCATAGGAGGCGGGAGGAGGCACGACCCCCGACGCCCCTAGGGGTCAACCTCAGCATCGCTGTTGGTGGGGGCAGACTGACCTGGGCGCGCCGGAGGGTTTCCAGTACCGGCAGAAGAGGTGCTGTCCGTCAGCGTTGACCAGGTGAGGGAGGTCCTGGTAGGGAACGTTCTGTGGGGTCAGCCTGGGGGAACGTTCCTCTGGCATTCTGAAAGGATCTTCAGGTGCTGGGGAGGACAAAGGGAACGACGGGAGAGCACAGAGACATCAGGAGGGAAGCCTTGTTCAGAGTCACCAACATGTTTTTAAAGCAGTTTTTTTTTTTTAAAACAAAACCCTTCCATTTCAAAAATTTTACAGATACATATATTTCTTAAGACTGAAAACCCCATTTGTTCTTAAGATAAATGCTCACTTTATCTTTTAAGTGCCTCATCACAGCTTTCTCCCCCCCTCCCATCTGTGTTTATTTTAAATCATTTCAGGAAACTTCATCTTAAAGACTATTTTAGCTGTAATCAAGTGGAGATGACAGTCAGCCCTGTGGGCATAAAGACCCAGCTGCAAAACATCCATCCATGCTAAAACCCCCAAGGAAGTTTCACAGGGGCGCGGTCACGGGGTGGATGACGCTCTGCTTAATTCCTTCTGCCCGAAATTCTAAAGGTGCCGCCACAAACCTGTCTGCATCACGTCCGTGCTTCTGCGGGCCACCAGCACACAGCCCCGAGCGTCAGGGCCAGGCCAGCCCGGGCAGCCCCCTCATCTAGGCGGGGGGCGCCCCCCACGCTTCCCCAGCTTCCCAGCCAGCTCCCGGCCCCAGATCCTGCCTGGCTTTAGGCGCGCGGAGCCCAGGGCTGCCCCCCGTGTGCGGGCGGAGCCACGCAGCGCTGGCCCCGCATCACTCTTCCTAAACAGACCCCTGCGACTGGGAGAAGGGTTCCCGGGAGGCCGGCTCGCGCTGCCCCGGCAGCCAGGGCACCAGCTCCGCGCGCCCAGATCCCCACCCCCGGACACGCACGAGCGCGGGTCCCCCAGGAAAGTCAGCCAGGCTCCCCCAAAAAACTTTGCCGCCTGCCCGCGTCCGCCGGCGCCAGGAGCGCAACCCCGCCGGCAGGGCTGCCCGCGGGGGACGGACACGCGGACACGGAGTTGACGGCGGCGACAAGTTGGTTCGGGGCCGCCGCCAGGGAGCGGGGCGCACGCGCCGGGCACACGCAGACACGCGCGCGCTCGTGCACACGCGCACAGGGGCGCGGTAGCCCACGCCGAGCGCGGGGACGCGGGGACCGCGGGACGCGGGGCGGCCGCACCCGGGGGACAGGGACGGCTCGGGGCGGGGACTCAGGCAGTTTACCGGGCCACGAGCGCCGAGTCCTCTTCTGCGGCCGGACGGAGAGCTGCGCGCCGCCGCTCCGGAGACAGGGCGCGGCGTCCGCGCCGCCACTTATCCCGGCTCCCTCCCCGGCGGGGGCGGCCGGGGGTGGGCCGCGGGAGGCGGCGCCGGGCCCACGTGTGCGGCCGGCGAGCCCCGCCGCGCGCTCCTCCCCGCCGGCCGCGCCCCGGGGTGGCGCCCGGGGGACTGGCGCGCCCCCGAACAGCCGCGCTGCAGGAGGACACGCCACACCCACGCGCGCACACACCTCGCGCGCACACCCGCCGCACAGACACGCATGGAGGAGCGACACAGGCGCCCGGGCGTCCCCCCTCCAGAATCACACACGTGGACACCGTGTACACACTCAGTACACGCAAATATACACACCCAGATAACATGCAGAAAAAGGAACACAGAGAGGCGCTCGGACACAGACACCCCCGCAGACAGACACACACGCTCAGTACACGCAGACGGACACACAAACCCACACAACACGCATAAAAAGGAACACAGAGAGGCGCTCGGACACAGACACACACCCCACACAGTCAGACACACATAAAAAGCTGGGGCGCGGTTGGGGGACGTGTGCACAATTTCCACGAGGTGGGGGCCAGGCCAACAAGGGCAGGCCTGGCCCCAGAGACCGTCCCTGGGGGACACACAAAGCCTCAGGGTCAGGCACAGGCCAGGGACGGTCTGAACACCCTTGGGTGCAGCTGTCCTTGGAGCTGGTGGGGGTGGGGTAGGGGCTGCTGGACCAGAGCCTAGATCCCCCTGGGCCCAGCGCCAGCTGCGACGCTCGCCCTGGGAGCCGTGGACTCCTCACTGGCAGCCCAGGACAGGACCTCTGCCCCAGGACGGTCAGGTGTGCCCTGCTCACAGTGACCGCCCCCGCATCCTTCCCTCAGTCACAAACAAGTTGACACCACAGCAGTGTTGAAAAGAGCCACTGTCCTCCAGAGTCACACGGCCTGTGTGTGGGGAGGCCCCGGCTGCTTAAGGCCTACGAGCTAACTTAAAGCAAACAACAGCTGGGGTGTGAGCCCTGCCTGGTGGCAGGTCACAGGCCTCTGACGGAGCGGGGCTGGCCAAGCAACAGGCCCCAGGCAAGGCCAGTTCTGGAGGCGGCCGAGTCCAAGCAGGGAGCCAGGGGCCGGCACGTGGCTGGTGCCTGGACTGGAATTCATCCCAGAGCCAGGTTGGGGCCCGAGGGACGTTTTGGGGGACCCCAAAGCACACCAAGCCCCCTTTAATATGAAGTCAAGTGAAAGTCGCTCAGTTGTGTCCGATTCTGACCCCATGGACTGTAGCCCATCAGACTCCTCTGCCCATGGAATTCTCCAGGGCAGAATACTAGAGTGGGTAGACTGTCCCTTCTCCAGGGGATTTCCCAACCCAGGGATCAAACCAGGTCTCCCGCATTGCAGGCGGATGCTTTACCAGCTGAGCTACCAGGGAAGCCCAAGAATGCTGGGGTGGGTGGCCTGTCCCCTCTCCAGATCTTCCCGACCCAGGACTAGAGCGGGGTCTCCTGCATTACGGGCGGATTCTTTACCAGCTGGGCTACCAGCATTTCAGGACTTTACATACACAGTGTGGAAGTCTGGGGAACAGTTGTTCACAGAACTCCAGTGGAAATGGGGGTTCAGAGCTTGGGGAGGGCTTCCCGGGCGGCTCTGTGGAAGAGTTCACCTTCCTGGGCTAGGAAGAGCCCACATCTAAGCTGCTAAGCCCATGCGCCACAGCTACTGAGCCTGCGCCTGGAGCCTGGGAACCGAAACTTCTGAGCCTGGGTATCACAGGTACTGAAGCCCGTGTGCCCGTGAGCCCGTGTGCCCGTGAGCCCGTGTGCCCGTGGTGCCCGTGGTGCCCGTGAGCCCTGCAACAAGAGAAGCTGCTTCGATGAGAAGCCCGCTCACCACGACCGGAGAAAGCCCACGCAGCAACCAGGGCCCGAGACAGTCAAAACTTAAGAAAGATAAAAATGCTCTGTTCTATACTAGCTTCTCCTAGATCGCTTACCAACAGAAACGAGGCCGCGGGGGGTGGTCAGGGGGGTGGGGCTCTGGGGAATGGGTGAGATTGTGCCGTTCTCTATCAGCTTTTTTAGTTAAACTTTTTATTCTGAGAAGGTTGTAGACTCATATTCAACCACATAAACATAGATTCGATTCAGAGAGATGGTGCGCACCCTTTGTTCCAGTGAGAGAGTCTTGCAAAACTCTAGGGCAGCAGCGCAAGGGGGAAGTGGATGTTGACAGACCGCGCAGCCTTCCCACAAAGGCCCCTGTGGCGACACGCTCTTCTCTCCTGCCCTGATTCCCTCCATAAGCCCTGGCAGCCACTTTAAGACGCTCTCCAACTGTAAAATTTTGTGATCTCAAGGAGTTTTATCAGCTGAATCGCACAGTGTGTAACCTCTTAGGATTCACTTTTCTTTCAGCCTTTCCAGGTTGCCGTGCAGGATCCGACGGTGCAAACGTACCGCATTGTTCAGCGTGAACAGCATCTGGGTTGCTTCGGCGTCTGGCTGCTATGAATGAAACTTCTGTAAATATTCAGGCATGAATGTAAGTCTTTATTTCTCTGGGATAAACGGGAGTTACACTCCTGGGCCCTATGGAAGTTGCCTGTTGGGTTTCGTAAGCGATTGTTCCGAAATGTGTTTCAGAGCAGAAATGGTTGTGCCATTTCTTATTCCCACCAGAAACACGCTAGAGATTCGGTCTCTCAGCACCTCCGTCAGCAGGCAGGGTCTCTCTGTTGTTCGCTTCTGCTTTGCCACTTAGATGTACAGTAGTATCTCATCATGGTTTTAATCTGCATCTGTCTGATGGCTCATGGTGGGCCTACCAGGTGGCTCAGTGGTGAGGAATCCACCCGCCAAAGCAGGAGACGCGGGTTCAGTCCCTGGGTCGGGAAGATCCCCTGGAGGAGGGCATGGCAACCCACCCCAGCGTTCTTGCCTGGAGAATCCTGCGGACAGAGGAGCCTGACGGGCTACCGTCCACGGGGTCACAAAGAGTCAGACGTGGATTAGTCACTAAACGACGATAACAAATGACTCACATTGCTGATTACCTTTTATACACTTAGTTGCCATCTGTATACCCAGTTTATTGAAATGCTCCTTCGTGGCTTTTGACCGTTTTCTAATTGGACTTTTTGTTTTTACTGTTGAGTCCTGAGAGTTCTTTATATACTTTAGATACTAATCCTTTGTTGGATATGTGATTTGCAAATATTTTCACTTGTGGCTTGCCTTTTCAACCGTTAGCATGGTCTTTTACAAAGTAAAAGTTTTCATGTTGATAAAATACAATTTCTAAGTGTTTTATTTATGGGATGTGCTTTTGGAGTCAAGTCTAAAAGTGCTCTGGCAAGTGCCACACCTGAAGGTTTTCTCGGCTTTTCCCATCTCAGCCTCCCATCTAGTCTGAGCTAATTGTTGTATAAGGTGTGAGATTAAGACCAGCGTTTCTGTTCTTTTTTCTGTGGTCCAACTGCTCCAGCACAATTTGCAGAATAGGCTGCCTCCCCCACAAGCCTTGAATTGCTTTGTGTCCTTTGCCAAACCCGTTAGATCCATTTCTGAATTCTCTATTCTGGCCCATTGGTCTGCGTCTATTTCTTTATCAGCACCTCCTAGTCGTCAATATTGTATCTATTGATTCCTTAAGTCTTAAAATGGATTCCTCCCACCATATGCTTATTTATAATTTCTTAAGCTAAAGATAAGTTCCTTTACCTTTCGATGTTCATTTTTGAACAATCTTGTCCATGCCTATAAAAAATCTTGGCAGGAACCTGATAGGAACCGTGTTAAACACGTATACCAGCTTCCTGATGGTTGGTACTTCTGCGATGCTGACTCTTTCAATCCATGAACGTGGTCTGCCCCTCCATTTACGCAGGCCTTCCACGTCGCTCAGTGTGGTGTGGCTCTCAGTATATGAGTTTTGTACATGTTTTGTCAAATTTACACCTTTCTTTTTTCAAATAATTGTAAATGTAGTAAAGTTAAAGTTAAATGTATTTTAAATTTTGGTTTCTGTGGGTTCACTTCCAGTGATTGGAAGTGCAACTGGTTTTTGGATGTTGATTTTGCATCCTTTGGCCTTGCTGGACTCACTCATTAGTCAGGAGGTGTTCGTTGCTGTCTGTAGCTTTCTTGGGATTTTCCGTGTAGACTGGCATCACATTTTAAGTGAGTTTCGTACAGGCAACAGAGTTGAGTCATTTCAAAATAAATCTTTCTGGAAACTTCCCTGCTTGTTGTTGTTGTTAACTCGCTCAGTCATGTCCGACTCTTTGCGACGCCATGGACAGCAGCACGCCAGGCCTCCCTGTCCCCCATCCTGGAGTCTGCTCAAACTCACGTCCATTGAGTCAGCAATGCCATCCAACCATCCCATCCTCTGTCGTCCCCTTCTCCTCCTGCCCTCAATCTTTCCCAGCATCACGGTCTTTTCAAACGAGTCGGCTCTTTGTATCAGGTGGCCAGAGTCCTGGAGCTTCATCATCAGCCCCCAATGAGTATTCAGGGCTGATCTCCTTTAGGACGGACTGGCTGGATCTCCTTGCTGTCCAAGGGACTCTCGAGGATCTTCTCCAGCACCACAGTTTGAAAGAATTAATTCTTCGGGGCTCAGCCTCCTTTATGATCCAACTCTCACACCTGTACATGACTACGGGAAAACTAAAGCTTTGCCTGTACGGACCTTTGTCAGCAAAGTAATGTCTCTGCTTTTTAATACACTGTCTAGGTTTGTCATAACTTTTCTTCCAAGGAGCAAGCATCTTTTAATTTCATGGCTGAAGTCACTATCTGCGGTTATTTTTGGAGCCCAGGAAAATAAAACCTGTCACTGTCTCATTGGTGGTCCAGCGGTTAAGGCTCTGCCCTTCCAATGCAGCTGGTGCAGGTTCTAACCCTGGTCAGGGAATTAAGATCCCAAATACCACGTGGCCAACAGCAACAACAACAAAAAGGCTGCTAATCTCTGTTTTCTAATCGGTATACTCAGAACATTTACTGTTAGTGTTGTTAACTCGTTTTCCGTTATCGCTGTTTTTCATTTTGCTGTCTTTGTTCGTGCCCTCCTGTGGGTTACTGGAACAGGATCTTTTTAGAATTCTATTTTTACTTGTCTGTACTGTGTTTGAGTGTCTCTGTATAAACTTTCAGCGGCTGCTCCAAGACTGGGTAAACACGCATACACACACACAGAGACGTACACACTCACACACAGAGATCAAGGCCGACGTCATTTACCAGTTTCAGTGAAATATAAAGACCTAGTATCTCCTTATATCCAATCACTCTCCCGCATTTATACCACAATTGCCATATCTTTCCTCTGCATACATTGGGAACCGCATCAGGCTGTTATAATTTTCGCTTTGCTCGTCAGATGGAATTTAGAAAACTCGAGAGGAAAAGTAAAGCCTATCTTACTTCCTCACGTTCTTGCTCACCATATTCTTTATCCCTTCCTCATAGTCCAAGGATCATTTTTTTTTAATTGTTTTGTTTCTGTTTAGAGAACTCCCTTTAGCCATTCTTTGAGGATAGGTCTTCTGGGGGAAAAAAAATTCTGTTAACGATGTCTTGATTCTCCTTCACTCCTGAAGGGTGTGTTTGCTGGAAGTCAGACTCTGGTTCACAGCTCTTTTCTTTCAGCGCTTGAAGGAGGTTACCCACCCTCCTCTGTCCTCATGGAATCCGGGGAGATACCCACTGTCGTTCGAGCTGTTTCTCTTACCCGCGGCACCTCGTTTCTTTCTCGCTGCTGGCAGGCCTTTTGTCTTTAGTTCTTAGGGTTTGGTGAACGCGGGTCTTAGCCTGGATCTCCTTGAGCATGTAGCGTCTGGAGTTTGCTCAGCTGCTTGGATGTGCGCCTTTGTGTCTCCTGGTGAGTCTGGTGCATTTTCAGCCTCGATTCTCTTCAGCCCCAGCGTCTTCTCTCCTCTCTCTCTGGGACTCCGAAGACACGACGCTTGGGGTCTGGTCGCTCAGTCGTGTCCGACCCTTTGCGACCCCATGGGCTGTAGCCTGCCAGGCTCCTCTGTCTGTGGGATTCTCCAGGCAAGAACCCTGGAGTGGGCTGCCACAGGGGGTCTTCCCGACCCAGGGACTGCGCCAGCAGCTCCCGCATTAGCAGCTGGACTCCCCCGCCCCGAGCCACCTGGGATGCCCGACGAACGGCACGTTTCTCATTACAGCTCCGTAGGTCCCAGAGCAGCTCCAGAGGCTGCCCGCTCTTGTCCCGTCTGTTTTCTCTCCTGTTGTCCAGGCGGGATAATTCCTACTGTGCTGTCTCCCACTTCACTGACCCTTTTCCTCCCTCACCTCCATGCTGCCTCTGAACCCGTCTCTTGGGCTTTTTATTTCCTGTGATACAAGTATCTGCCCCTTGGCCGGCCCCTCTGCCACGCCTGCGTCCAGAAGAGCCAGCCCTGAGGTTTCTGGTCCGTTTTACTGGATTGGAGCAGAAAGAAGGAAGGGCAGGTTTTGAGGGTGAGGTGACAATTCCAGCCACTTCGAGTTCTCTGGGACGTCCAGAAAGAGACCTGCCGGGCAGCGGCAGGTGCAGAATGAGCCTCAGACATCTGGAAGCAACTGCGTACGTGAGATGGAGCATATTGTCCAGGAAACGTGGGCCAGAGGGAAACGTGATGCCGTGGGGGGACCGTTTGCAAAGATGATGGAGACAGAGGAGGCCCTGGGTCATCTCAGGGAATCCAGAGGTGCCGCGAGAGGAAAGGCCCAACAGTCAACACCGCCGTCCAGGAGGCAACCAAGAAGGCTGAGGTGTGGCCAACAGGCCCGACAACAGGAGGTCACGTGTGCCCCTGGAGGGAGCCCAGGTCACGGGTAATCAGGGCAGAAGGCAGCCTGAGCTGAGCTAGGAAGTGAATGGAACATGGTGAGGTGGCAGGTGGAGAAAAGCTTTAGGATGTTTTCAGTGAACCAGAGGCAGTGAAGCAGGGGTGAAGTCGACGGACTGGGGGCCTGCCAGCCTGGACTCGGAGCTCAGCGGTGCTGACCTCAGTGACACGGCTCGGGGCAGCTGGTTCATGGAGGCTGAATGGAGCAAATAGTGAGGGTCAAGGACTCAGTACAGCACCTTCCACTCTAATATCTCACCATTTCTAAGTTAAGGCATACATGGTCACGTGTGAAAAATGCCAACATGGGCTTCCCCGGAGGCTCAGGGATAAAGAGCCTGCCTGCCAGTGCAGGAGACCTGGGTTCAATCTGGGAGATCTCACACGCTGTGGAACAGAGCCTGCACGCCACCACCTCTGAGCCTGTGCTCCATGGAAAGAGAAGCCCCCGCAAGGAGAGGCCGGCACACCACAACCAGAGCAAAGCCCGCGCGCCAGCGAAGGCCCATGTAACCAAAAATGACAAATAAAACTATTTATAAAACGCTGATGAGAACCAACGTGTCATCAGGGAAGAGCACGCCTCCTTCCCACTGCTGCCCCCAGAGGTAACGGCCCTGCAGGCTCCTGAGTGACCTTCCAGACACACCCCTGAGGTCTGAGGAGGGCGGAAAAGCCTGGAAACATCTGCCGGAGGAAGGGAGGAAGCAGGCAGGGCAGCAAAGGGGCCTGAGAGTAACTGAATTTCTAGGGACTCCTTAACGAGGCAGGACCAACCGCAGGTGCGGCTGCCCAGGACACAGCCCAGGAAACTTGTCCTCGGTGGGCGTCAGGGTTTGTGGCAGCAACAGCCCGGCGGAGGCCGCTCGGCCCCCCGCCACCTGCCCTGCGACTGCAGCTCTTCCGAGCACACACGCGGCCCTGCTCCCCTGCCCTGGGTCGGACCGGCCCCACCAGCTGCCCTGCCCAACAGAATGCGCTGGAAATAGCGCTGCGCCCGCTCCCAGGGGCCGGGCGCCCCGCCCCTCCCTCTCGCTTCCCGCTGCTGTGTCCACCAGCTCGGGCAGCTCCAGGAGGGAGTGTCACAGAGCCGGGAGGACGAGGCGTGTGGAGGAGGCTGCCAGCTCACCGGCAGCTGTGCCCTGCTGACCTGTGGCTGCCCATGTGCCTGGGGGAGCCTGGCCGGGACAGTCTGAGTCACAAGCCCAATGCCTGGCAGCTGCTCTAAGCCACAGTTTCTGGGCTGACACAAATTCTGTGACACGACTGGCCCCCCATTATATCTGCCCCTTCCGCTCTCACAGCATCCCTTCTCTTTCAACACACTGGAGCCCGAAACGTGGGTTCAGCGGCTCCAAGTCTAAACCTCTTTTATTTTTTCTCTATTTAAAGTTTTTCCTTCATAGATACATATCTTATGAAGCATAGTTGACTTACAGTGTTTTAGGTACACAGGAAGGTGACATTTATTATTTTTGAGGTTATTTTCCATTACAGGTTATTACAAGACATTGACTATAGTTCCTTGGGCTGTAAACTTTTGTTGCTTGTTTGTATCTATTTCTTCAATTTAGAAATTTAGCATTCTATTCACACGAAGTCAAACAAGTGGAATCAAAATGTCATAAATTTTTTAGTTAGGCAAAAATTCTTAAGTCCTCTATAATATATATATTCTATGTACTATTTATGTATATGTATACAAAAGGGTTTCTACTATGCTTGACAAAAGCTTGAGCAAGAACATAAAAAAAAAGAGATGGAGAAATTAGAAAACGAATTATAGGAGCACTGAGTATAAAATAGAAAAAGGGAAACAAACTAGATAAATTTGAGAGTAAAAGATGACCACATAGCAGGTGTTTTTAAACATGGCTGGTCACTAGAAACAGACCTGGAGCTCTGGAGGAAAAAAAGGAATACCTGGGAATTTGCATTTTCCAAAACATTCCAGGATAATTCTGATATGCACCTGGATGTTTAAAAATGATTACAGGTTTATCTATTAAATCAGAGTTTTGGTGATGTAGATGTCCGTTGACCAGTCGTGATACAAGGGTATTAAGGGCGTAACAGCTGCAAAATCACAATGTTAAAAGCTGTTTATCAGTTTTCTCAATCAAAAGCCAGACAAAAAATAGAAGATAATTATAGTTGCAAACCATAATAGGAACATGATAAATCCAACTATAAAATCATCACACGCAGTTTGGGGTCAAGCAGAGCGATGTCTGAGCTGGAGCACTTACTTGCACATGTGTTCATCCGCCAGCCTATGTTTGTTTGGTTGGTGAATTTAATCCATTTACATTTAAGGTAATTATCAGTTTGATCCTATTACCATTTTCTTACTTGTTTGGGGGTTTTTTCTGTAGGTTTTTTCCTTTCTCGGGTTTCCTGCCTCAAGAAATTCCTTTCGTGTTTGTTGTGAAGCTGGTTTGGTGAGGCTGAGTTCTGCTTGTCTGGAAAGCTCTTTGATTGCTCCATCGACTCTGGAGGAGTCTTGCTGGGTTGAGTGTTCTTGACTGTAGGGCCTTCCTTTCCTCTCTGTAGATACAACATGCCGTTTCCTTCTGCCTTGCAGAGTTTCTGTGGAGGAATCAGATGATGGCCTGAGGGGAGTTCCCTTGTATATTATCTGTCCATTTCTCTTTGTTGCTTCGAGTTTTATTTACTTTAATTTTTGTCCCTTTGATTACTCTGGGTCTCAGTGGGTTCCTCCTTGGGTTTATCCTGCGCGGGGCTCTCTCTGCCTCCTGGACTTGGTTGACTATTTCCTTTCCCACATTACGGAGGTTTTCAGCTATTTCCTCTTCCCAGGTTTTCTCAGGTCCTTTGCTTCTTCTCCTTCCGAGGCCCCTCTGTGAGTGTCCCGGCGGCCTTTCTTGTCTTAGGCAGCTTTCGTTCCTTCTCCTTCTCTTCGCTGCATTTCACTCCGCGGCAGGGACCTCCAGCGTCCTGCCCTCCAGGCCATGTATCTGCTCTTGGGCCTCGATGCTCTGCCGCTGACTCCTGCTAGCGTATTACTCGTCTCTGCTTGCTTGTTACTCTGAGTTCTTTTTCTGGAAGGTTGCTTATCTCCACTTCATTTAGTTGTTCTGGGGGTTTTATCTTGTCCCTTCATTGGGTACGTGACTGTCTGGTTTTTCATCGTGATGAACTCTCTCTAATGTGGCTTTTGTTTTAGCCACCGTGGGATTGTGTTTCCTCTTGCTTCTTCTGTCTGCCTTCTGATGGAGGAGGTCGAGAGGCTAAGAGCTTCCTGATGGGAAAAACGGGGTCCTGCCCTGGTGGGCAGGGCCTTGGTCAGTGAAGCTCTAACCCAGTTACCTGCTGACGGGTGGGGTCGCACTCCCTCCCTCTTAGTCGTCCGACCCACCCTGGGGTCCACAGCCCCTGCGGCAGGGTTAATGGGGACCTCCAGAGGACTTACACCCAGGAGGATCTTCCAGGACTGCTGCGGCCGGCGTCCTGCCCTTTGGGGACCCCTGCCGGCCCACGCCTCCACAGGGATTTGATTTTACTGTCCTGCTGCGTCTTGGATGTGGGGTGTCTGCTGTGGGTGGCGTCCAGCCTTGTCGACGGTTCTTCAACAGCTGCTGCGGCTTTGATGCTCTCAGAGGAGGGGCTGGGCGCACGTGCTTCCACGCCACCATCTTGAACTGGAAGCCTAAACCTTTTTTAAAATCACTGAGAATGTGGGTGGAGGGAGGGAAAGGGTGACATTTTCTATTGCATATGCTATCTAAGAAAAAAATTACAGATGACAGAACAGGTTAATAGGGTCTGACTAAAAGGGTTACGTAAGGTACCCAATGCCGTAACTAAAGATGTCCTTAAGTACTCCCGCTCTTGCTATGACAGGGGATGCTGGCTCTGTTGTTCTGTCTTATGGAAATGTGTCTTAAAATTTCCTCACATCATTGCTGCCCTGACCGCCTTTCTTTATTTTTCCCATAGTCTGAAGTTCCTTCTTCATAAACTCTTTCTTCATACTAGACATGGGGCCATGAACGCTCAGTGCTGTTGAGAAAGTGTTAGTTGCTCAGCCGCGCCCAACTCTTTGTGACCCCACGGGCTGCAGCCCACCAGGCTCCTGTGTCCATGAGATTTTTCAAGCAAGGACACTGGCTGCTGCTGCTAAGTCACTCCAGTCGTGTCCGACTCTGTGCGACCCCATAGACGGCAGCCCACCAGGCTCCACCGTCGCTGGGATTCTCCAGACAAGAACACTGGAGTGGGTTGCCATTTCCTTCTCCAGGGGATCTTCCCACCCCAGGGATCGAACCCAGGTCTTCCGCACTGCAGGCAGATTCTTTACCCACTGAGCTACAAGGGAAGCCCTGAGGGCTGCTGCGTGTTAAATGTACGTCCAAGTCCTAAGACGTGTGTGGGCACAGAAGGGCTGCGAGGCGCCTCAGCCTCTGCGACCCTTCACGAGGTCACTGCTGTCACTGCTGCTGGAGGTGGTTAAACCAGCCGGGCGGTGCGATGGCCAAGGCACGCCCCTGCCTTTTCTCGACCACTGGGGGTCACGAAGGGGATTTTAACCCCTTTAGTGTGGATCCCGCGAAAGTTGCATCAGCTGGGATCGAGACCCAGAGGTGAACTAACAGGTGTGACGTCACAGCTGAGGAACCCGGCCCATTTCCCGTGTCCCCGCGGGGGAGGCAGAAGCAGACCCTGGGCCTCGCCTGTCCACGTCCCTTGCCCTCTCCTCTCCTGCAGCCTGGCGCGGCCAGAGGGTCCTGGGGAGGGTGGATGTGGGTGTCCACAGACGGACCGCGCTCCGCTCAGCCGCACTGTGGGAAAGCCCCGGCAGGCCTTCACCTTTCTGAGGAAAGCGCGTCAGGCCTCCGCGCTTGGACCTCTCTCCATCGTCACTCATCTGCCTTTCTGATAAAGGCAGCCACGCATCTGGAAGTTGTCCCTTGGCTCTGTCTTCCTCCGTTTTACTTGCAGGGTTCCCTCAGCTCTGTGGCAAGTGGTCATTCCGGGGCGGCGCAGATGGTTACGAATCCGCCTGCGGTGCGGGAGACCCGGGTTCTACCCCTGGGTCAGGAAGATTCCCCTGGAGGCAGGCATGGCGACGCACTCCAGTGTTCTTGCCTGGAGAATCCCATGGCGGGCTACAGTCCACGGGTTCCCAAAGAGCTGGACACGACGGAGCGACTAAGCACAGCGCACAGTTCATTTTCTATTTAGAGAAGCCTTGAAGATAAATGAAGTTTAAAACACGGGTAATTGTCAAGAAAGACGTTCAACGCAGAGCACGTGGTCCACAGACACGGCGAAGCTGCAGCCTCAGTGGCCTGGCCGCAGCTCAACCAGGGACACCCACGGAGGATCCTGCCGACAACACATCCCAGCTCGGGTGCCCCCACAGCAGCCTGCGGGTCTGGGTAACGGTGGGCCCAGATGGTCTCCAAGGTCATCCTCAGAAAGTCATTCTGCGGAGGGCTCTTTTTGCCATGTATTCAGGAACCAGGGCAGGCCCACTGGGAAAGGCCATTAGGTACAATCCAATCCACTAAGATGAGCACACAGGTTCCCACCCACACACCACCCCACTTCAAATGCATCTGGCAGGTCCAGAATGCCAGCAATTAGTGACTGGGCCCAATCGCGGTAATGAGATTTGCACTCAGCGGTGAAGGAGAACGCTGCTCCGCGGACTAATCTGGTTAATGGAGCGCTTAAAGATGAGCACGCTGAAAACATTCCGCCGGGGCCATGCTCAGCACAAGTGAAATGGGCTCCGGCAGCCAGGAGCCGTGGCGGGTCACAGAAGTATATCTTTATTTAAAAAAAAAAATTTTTTTTTTTTCAATTTCTGTTGAAATAGATGCCACTGCCCTAGAGCTGAACTTGGACTTTGAAGGCAGAGGAAGTCTCAGCTGTGCTCAGGCTGGAAAACCCAGTCACTAATGGCTGTGTAACTGCAGAAAGTGCTGCGTGGGTACGACAGTTCCAGGCGGTCTGCGGGGCGTCAGGGGTGGAGAGGGGTCACGGCACACAGCTCTTCTCAGCCGTAGCGTTGTTTTTCCTGGTCGGTCTTTAACTGGCTGGTTTTGATCAGAGAGGCTTGTGAAGGGCACAGACCCTGGGGTCTGAGTCAGCTCTTGGCCTGCAGGCTCTGTGCTCTTGAGCAAGTTGCCTGACCCCTCTGTGCTTCAGCTTCCTCACCAGTAACAGGGAGGTAATAACTTTGTGCTTCATAGAAGGACTGTGAGGTTACATGAACTGACATGCGTGAGTGCTGACCCGTCAATGCTGGACATACAGTGAATACTTTATGTGGGAGACATAGTTTACTATTATTTATAAAACAATGTCCCTTGGGGGCTCAGGTGGTAAAGAATCCGCCTGCAGTGCGGGAGACCTGCGATCAGTCGTGGGCTGGGAAGATCCCCTGGAGAAGGGAAAGTATTCTGGTCTGGAGAATCCTGTAGACTGTACAGAGTGACTTTCACTCATAACGCAGCATCAACTCTTCTCTCCATACCCCTTTGCGTTTCTGTAGTTGTTGTTGTTTTAATATTTATTTATTTAATTAGCTGCTCCCGGTCTGAGTTGGAGGATTTTTAGTTTGTGGCCTGCACACTCCCAGCTGTGGCGGGTGAGAGCTAGGCCCCCAGTCGGGGGCTGACCAGGGCCCCTGCACGGAGACATTGTTTCTTAGCTGCTGGATCACCAGGGAAATCCCCCAGGTTGCCTTTGTAAATACCACATGCCTGAGAACCCGTGTCTTACGAAATCGTGTTACCATACTCGTCGTTAAATGAACATTTCCCTATTGCTGCTGCTCTTCAGGCGCTCAGTCGTGTCCGACTCTTTGCGACCCCATGGACTGCAGCACGCCAGGCTTCACTGTCCATCACCATCTCCCGGAGTTTGCTCAAATTCATGTCCACTAAGTCAGTGACGCCATCCAACCATCTCATCCTCTGTCATCCCCTTCTCCTCCTGCCTTCAATCTTTCCCAGCATCACGGTCTTTTCTAATGAGTCAGCTCTTTGCCTCAGGTGGCCAAAGTATTGGAGCTTCAGCTTCAGCATCAGTCTTTCCAATGGATATTCACGGTTGATTTCCTTTAGGATTGACTGGCTTTATTTCCTTAGAGTCCAAGGGACTCTCGAGAGTCTTCTCCAACGCCACAGTTCAAAAGCATCTATTCTTCGGTGCTAACCCTTCTTTATGGTCCAACTCTCACATCCATACATGACCACTGGAAGAACCATAGCTTCGACTAGATAGAACTTTGTTGACAAAATGGCGTGCTGCAGGGTCGGGGTACCGGCAGGAGCAGTTCTAGGAGGCCCTGCATGCTGGCATAAGTCCTTTTGGAGGAGGTCACCATTACCCCACCACAGTTCAGCCTCAGGCCAAACTACAGGGAGGGGGGGAGCCCCACCCATCAGCAGAAAATGGGACTAAGGATTCACTGAGCAACGCCCTTATGATCACACAGTGGAAGTGAGAAATAGATTTAAGGGACTAGATCTGATAGATGGAGAAGGCAATGGCAGCCCACTCCAGTCCTCTTGCCTGGAAAATCCCATGGACGGAGGAGCCTGGTGAGCTGTAGTCCATGGGGTCGCTAAGAGTCAGACATGACTGAGCGACTTCACTTTCACTTTGCACTTTCATGCACTGGAGAAGGAAATGGCAACCCACTCCAGTGTTCTTGCCTGGAGAATCCCAGGGACGCGGGAGCCTGATGGGCTGCCGTCTATGGGGTCGCACAGAGTCGGACACGACTGAAGCGACTCAGCAGCAGCAGTAGCAGCAGATCTGATAGACAGAGTGCCTGATGAACTATGGATGGAGGTTCGTGACATTGTACAGGAGACAGGGATCAAGACCATCCCCATGGAAAAGAAATGCAAAAAAGCAAAATGGCTGTCTGGGGAGGCCTTACAAATGGCTGTGAAAAGAAGAGAAGCGAAAAGCAAAGGAGAAAAGGAAAGATATAAGCATCTGAATGCAGAGTTCCAAAGAATAGCAAGGAGAGATAAGAAAGCCTTCTTCAGCGATCAGGGCAAAGAAATAGAGGAGAACAACAGAATGGAAAAGACTAGAGATCTCTTCAAGAAAATTAGAGATACCAAGGGAACATTTCATGCAAAGATGGGCTCGATAAAGGACAGAAATGGTATGGACCTAACAGAAGCAGAAGATATTAAGAAGAGGTGGCAAGAATACACAGAGGAACTGTACAGAAAAGAGCTTCACGACCCGGATAATCACGATGGTGTGATCACTCATCTAGAGCCAGACATCCTGGAATGTGAAGTCAAGTGGGCCTTAGAAAGCATCACTACCAACAAAGCTAGTGGAGGTGATGGAATTCCAGTTGAGCTGTTTCAGATCCTGAAAGATGATGTTGTGAAAGTGCTGCACTCAATATGCCAGCAAGTTTGGAAAACTCAGCAGTGGCCACAGGACTGGAAAAGGTCAGTTTCCATTTCAATCCCAAAGAAAGGCAATGCCAAAGAATGCTCAAACTACCGCACAGTTGCACTCATCTCACACGCTAGTAAAGTAATGCTCAAAATTCTCCAAGCCAGGCTTCAGCAATACGTGAACCATGAACTTCCAGATGTTCAAGCTGGTTTTAGAAAAGGCAGAGGAACCAGAGATCCAATTGCCAACATCCGCTGGATCATCGAAAAGCAAGAGAGTTCCAGAAAAACATCTATTTCTGCTATATTGACTATGCCAAAGCCTTTGACTGTGTGGTTCACAATAAAATGTGGAAAATTCTGAAAGAGATGGGAATACCAGACCACCTGACCTGCCTCTTGAGAAGCCTATATACAGGTCAGGAAGCAACAGTTAGAACTGGACATGGAACAACAGACTGGTTCCAAATAGGAAAAGGAGTACGTCAAGGCTGTATATTGTCACCCTGCTTATTTAACTTATGTGCAGAGTACATCATGAGAAACGCTGGACTTGAAGAAACACAAGCTGGAATCAAGATTGCTGGGAGAAATATCAATCACCTCAGATATGCAGATGACACCACCCTTATGGCAGAAAGTGAAGAGGAACTAAAGAGCCTCTTGATGAAAGTGAAAGAGGAGAGTGAAAAAGTTGGCTTAAAGCTCAACATTCAGAAAACGAAGATCATGGCATCCGGTCCCATCACTTCATGGGAAATAGATGGGGAAACAGTGGAAACAGTGTCAGACTTTATTTTGGGCTCCAAAATCACTGCATATGGTGACTGCAGCCATGAAATTAAAAGATGCTTACTCCTTGCAAGGAAAGTTATGACCAACCTAGAGAGCATGTTAAAAAGCAGAGACATTACTTGGCCAACAAAGGTCTGTCTAGTCAAGGCTATGGTTTTTCCAGTGGTCATGTATGGATGTGAGAGTTGGACTATAAAGAAAGCTGAGCACCGAAGAATGGATGCTTTTGAACTGTGGTGTTGGAGAAGACTCTTGAGAGTCCCTTGGACTGCAAAGAGATCCAACCAGTCCATCCTAAAGGAGACCAGTCCTGGGTGTTCATTGGAAGGACTGATGCTGAGGCTGAAACTCCAATACTGTGGCCACCTCATGCGAAGAGTTGACTCATTGGAAAAGACCCTGATGCTGGGAGGGATTGGGGGCAGGAGGAGAAGGGGATGACCGAGGATGAGATGGCTGGATGGCATCACTGACTCAATGGATGTGAGTTTGAGTGAACTCTGGGAAATGGTGATGGACAGGGAGGCCTGGCGTGCTCCAGTCCATGGGTCGCAAAGAGTCAAACATGACTGAGTGACTGAACTCAGAACTCAGAACAAGGCCCTGCCCACCAGAGCAAGAGCCAGTTTTCCCCACAGCCAGTCCCTCCCATCAGGAAGCCTGCACAGACCTCTTATCCTCATCCATGAGAGAGCGGACAGAATGAAAACCACACTCACAGAAAGCTAACCAAACTGATTACATGGGTCCCAGCTTTGTGTAACTTAATGCAACTATGAGCCATATGGTACAGGGCACCCAAGACAGACGGGTCATGGTGGAGAGTTCTAACAAAATGCGGTCCACTGGAGAAGGGAATGGCAAACCACTTTAGCATCCTTGCCTGGAGAATATTTCCCTGTATATCAAGCAAAAGCCTCCATTTTGTACCTGTAACTGAGACCAGAGAGGTGAGATAGCTCGTCCAAGGCTGCACAGCAAGTTGGCCGTAAAGTATGAATCCAAACAAGGGTCCAGGCCCCCCCTTTTGCACTTGGAAATCACTGATATCATCTGATTCCACCCGCAGGGGCTTCTCAGTGTTTCGGGCAAGAAAAGCAACTGGGAACCGGGAGCGAGTGTGTCCCGGGTCCCTCACACACAGGCTGCCGCAGGCTCGTGTTGGGCTTCCCTCTCGCTTGCTTCAAATCCACAAGAGGCCTCTGTGGACGTGTGTTTCCTCTGATTTAATGTTTGACCACCAAGCAATACTTTCTCTTTCCTAAGCAGCAACTATATTTCCTTTTAAGGAATTCTCCAGCACTGGGTGAATTCTTCAGGCAACTGTCAGTCAGAGCGTGTGCCACCCTCCAGCCAGAAGCTGGCCCAGGGCCCAAGGAAGGCGGCCGGATACTCCCTGACCCTCACACAGAGTGACACAGAGGGAAGGCCCTTGCAGAGCTCACTCACACCCATAGACTCCGGGCATGTAGTGTGTGTGTGTGTGTGTGTGCGCGCGCACACACAGCAGGGCAGCAGGCAGAGCGCGCCCCTGCTGCAGGAAGCCCGGTGAGCATCCTGGGCCCTGATCTGCTGTTTCAAGCCCTGCCTTCCAGGCTCTGGGGCGCCCCAGGAGCAACCCAACAGGCCTCCAAGCCACGCCCCTTTGGCTCAAGTCAGCCAGCTTTGATTCCCATTGTTTGTGATCAAAGACGCTTGACAGAGACAACTCAACCTGTGACCCGCCTTAACCTGCTGACAACCTAACCTGCTGACTGAACCACCTGGTGCAGTCCTGGACAGGCAGAAGGTGGTTGGCCCCGGGGAGATGGGAGGACGGAGTGTGCTCTGGAGGAGGAGCCTGGGAGGAAGGGAGGAGGGCTGAGAGCGGTCCAGCTGAGCTGCCTCTTGAGCCCAGCACAGAGCAGGCTGGCAGCCACAGACTGGGAACAAAGAGTTACATCAGGGCAAGAGTCCTACGTCTTTAGCCCCCAAGAACGGGCAAGGCAGGCAGCACGCTCTGGCTGGCAAACCTGGAGACGGGCAAGGTGAGAACCCGGGGCAGCAAAGTTCCAGGACGCGATCCTCTCCCAGCAGAGTCCACCCACGGCCACAGCTAAGCAGTCCTGTGCAGGGGCCCTTTGGAGCAAAACCAACGCCGTTTTAAGGACAGTCTTGATGATCAGAAGTCGGTATCCACTGCTTTCTTTCATTCCACCTGCATTTGTGAGTGGACACTGTGCCCAGTGCTGGGGTAAACACACCACCTGCTCCTCACATGATTAAGAGCCAGAGAGAAGCGGACAGACAGACAGACGAGGGAGCCCCGATCACAGCCAGGGCAGTGCACACCTGGGGTGGGGTACAAAGGACAAGGGACAGTCACCCCCCATCAGCTAAGATTGGCTCCGGAGCCCTGTTGATACCGAAATGCACGGATGTTCAAGTCTCACATAAAACACGCAGAGTAGTTGCAAAGCATGCCTTTTCCCATGGACTTTCAGTCATCTCTGGGTCACTCAAAACACCAAATAGAACCAAGTGCTATGTAAATAGGTGTAACTTCTATGCAAATAACTATACATATAATATAAATACCATGCAAATAGCTGTAGATACAGTGCAAATGTTGTGTAAATAGTTGCAGGTGTGCAGCAGACTCATGTTTTGCTTTTGGAACTTCCTGGAACTAAAAACACACGTGTGTCCAATCTGTGGCTGGTTGAATCTGCAGACACAAAGCCCTGAGGATAAGGAAGGCCAACTTTAATGGTTCCTAAGGAAGTATGTCTTCAACAGTTGGCGGGAGAGGCATGAAGACCCCAGGTGAGTTCCTATCACTAGCATATGATTTGCTGTTTATCTCTCCTTTAACTCATCTCCCCCTCTAGCTCTCACATGGATGGAAGGAGCGTGGCTGGGTCAAGGTGGGCTTTGCTCTGCTCCCAAAGGCCTGACAGTGCCACCCAGGCCCCGAGGGACATGCCCGGAACCCCTAGTTCCTTGCCACCAAAACATGGTCCAAGGAATAGCCGCGTCCTCTCCTGGGAGCCTGTTAGAAACGCAGAATTCCAGGCCCCGCCCCAGGCCCACAGAACCGCAGTCTAAGAAGGTTCGCGGGTGATTCCCAACATGTGGACCCTTGAGAAACCTGACCCTTCCCGGTGGCTCAGTCCAGTAAAGCCCTTCAGGGAGGCCCTGAGACGTTCACTTAAGAGCAGGTTATCTGGAAGGACCAGGCACCCACAGCAGCCGTGGCGGTGTGTGACCAGCGTCCTTGCTGCCTGCGGGACCGAGCAGAAGGGTGCCGGATGGGGCGAGGTTTCGTCCAGACGAGTGCCCGGGGGCTAGACGTAGCGGAGGGCTGCCTGCTGAGGCGCAGACGTCTGGGTCCACTTAAATTCCAGATGGGGCAGCTTCCCCGGTGGCTCAGAGGTAAAGGAGCCGCCCGCCAGTGCAGGAGGCAGGGGTCTGATCCCTGGTCCAGGAGGATCTCAGATGCCCACGGGGCCGCTACACCCACGAGCGCTGTTACTGAGCCTGTGCTCTCGAGCCCGGGAAGCGCAGCTGTCGGGAAGCACGCTGACTGAAGCCGCCCGCCCTGGCCCGGCACCACAGTCACCACCTGCGTGAGTCATTTTACAACACGAGGTCCTGGTGAGGGACGCGGAACTAAAAAGCCACCACCAACCGGAAGTGTTCAGGAAAGGTCAAAAGGAGACACCACCGTCCGACCACCTCCCAGAATCCTCCCTGGCATCCATCTTGGCTGAACAAGAGGTGCTCCGCCGGGAAGGACTCTGAGTCAGAATGACTGGCTGAAGACCACCGGAAACTAGTCCCATCACCACAAAAGCCGAGACTGCGAGCCACGTGGCAGAGCGGTCCTCCTGGGTTCCCTAACCCTGCTGCTCTCCACCCCGGCGCCCTTTCCCGATAGAATCTCTTTCTTTGTCAGCACGTAGGTCTCCTCGGACAATTCATTTCTGAGTCTTAGACAAGAGCCCAGTTTCGGGGCCTGGAAGGGGCCCCCCTTCCTGCAACACCACCTGGCTGCCTAGAGCCTGTGCTCCAGGGCGAGAGAAGCTTCCACTGTGAGAAGGCCACGCGCCACAGCTGAGAGTAGCCCCCACCGGTCCCAGCTGGAGAAAGCCTGCACGCAGCAGTGCAGACCCAGTACAGCCAAAAATGAAAATGAGTAATAAAATTATCAAAAAAATTCTGATGGGGATTTCCCTGGCAGTCCAGGGGTTAGGACCCCCCACTTTCACTGCATGGGGCACAGGTTCCATCCCCGACTGGGGAACTAAGATCTTGCAAGCCGTATGGCACAGTCAAATGAATAGTTCAACGTTTTCAGTAAACAATGAATTAATTTTCAGTATGACTGTGTCCCATGTAATATTTGGGACATGGTTACGGTAAAGTTTTATTCATTGCCTGTCTGAAACTCAAATGGAACTGGGCATGTGTGTTTCTAGCTGTGTAAATCTTACAACTCTAGGCTACCAGGATCCAGTTGTTAACTCTCAACATTTAAAAGGGTTTGAAACTGTTAATACAAAGGGTTCATTAAGAACCACCAAAAGAGCAGAATGAGAGACTTAAATTAAGGGACATGAGGACAATTAAGTGTAATATTTTTAACACAGAAATGAATGTCGTCAAATCACCAATTTCTCCTCACAAAAGAGCAGGAACTAGAGATGGCATTGAAAAGCGAAAGTGTCAGTCGCTCAGGTCTGTCCGACTGTTTGGGCCCCCATGGACTGTAGCCCTCCAGGCTCCTCCGTCCATGGGATTCTCCAGGCCAGCATACTGGAGTGGGTTGCCATTCCCTTCTCCAGGGGCTCTTCTCAACCCAGGGATTGAAACTGGGTCTCCCACATTGCAGGCAGATTCTTCACCATCTGAGCCAGAGAGGCGGCAGAGGGTTTAGTAAAGTCCTGAGTGTTCACTGGAAGGACTGATATTGAAGCTGAAAGTCCAACACTTTGGCCACCTGATGCGAAGAGCTGACTCATTTGAAAAGACCCTGATGCTGGGAAAGATTGAAGGTGGGAGGAGAAGGGGACGACAGAGGATGAGATGGTTGGATGGCATCACCGACTCGATGGACATGGGTTTGGGTGGACTCCAGGAGATGGTGATGGACAGGGAGGCCTGGCGTGCTGCAGTTCATGGGGTCGCAAAGAGTCGGACAGGACTGAGCGACTGGACTGAACTGAACTGAACTGTTGGGAAAATAAAGATGAATTTTACCTAATACCTCACAATTTTATAGACCCAAAGGTAAAAGACAGACTTTAAAAGATGCTGCAGAATGTCTTTGTTACCCAGGTGGAGAGAAGACATCTTAAATTTTAAAAAGCCACAAATCAAGGGGCTTCGCTTTGGCTCAGCGACAAAGCCTCCGCCTGCCAACGCAGGAGACACGGTTCTGGCCCCTGGTCTCGGGAGAGCCAGCATGCCGTGGGTCAGCTGAGCCCACGCGCCATCACGATGCAGTCAGCACTCTGGAGCCTGGGAGCCGTAGCCCTGAAGCCCAGACGCCTAGAGCCGCTCTGCACGAGAAGGGAAGCCCCTGCGACAAGAGGCCCTCAGGCCTCAGCCAAGAGAAGCCCCCAGCGACGCACAGCCAGAGAGCAGCCAGAGCAGACACGGAGACCCGGCTCAGGCAGAGAAACAGAGGCAAGTAAACACACAAAAACCAGAACAGAACAGGGACTTGATTACGCCAAAACTCAGCATTTCCTTTCAACAAAGGATGCCAAGGATAAACAGGGAAGGACCAGGAGGAGGTGGAGCTGTTTACCAAAGACAAATCAGGGGTTCATTTATCAAAGGTACGAGGAACTCTTGCAAATCAACAAGAAAAAGTCAACTGACCCCAAAGGGGAAAAATGGGCAAAGAATATAGATGGGGAATTTATAACAGAAACAGAACGCCGAAGACTAGAAAGTGTATTGAGGAGATACTCAGCGATCAGAGAAACACACAATCAGACAGTACTGACACGCGGCTCTGTACAAGCCTGTGTTAGCCTGCGGGGGCGACGAGGTAAGGCTGCAGTCAGGGAGGGGCTGTGGAGAGCTGTCCCCGGCCGGGGGGCGTGGACAGCCTTGCAGGCCTGGCCAGCACCCCCTGGTCCCGTTCTCACACAGCTCCAGGGGGTACAGCACGGTCCTTTGGGGGCAGCCGTCATGAGCTCCGAGTGGCCATTGCTGGGGCAGTGTGGACGCACCCTGAAAAGTCAACCGATCGCAAAGCAATGGCCAGACACCCCCAAAGGAACAAGTGTGCCTGCTGAGCGCTTCACGTCACACCCTTCCATCCCTGTGTACTCGAAAACACAGGCGGCCTGAATACGGCACAGTCACAAGCCGCATCCAGGAGAGAAAGGGCGCATGTGCTCGGAAGGAGAACGGGGACGGGGAGGTGGAGATGCAGCAAATGGTAAGCGAGAAAAACAACTGAAATGAAGAGGAGCAATCAGATAAAGAAGACGCATGTAACTGAAGGAGGAAAGAAGCACGCAGGCCAAGTAGCGTGAAACGAGCGGAGTCCCAGGGGAGCCCAGCCCCCCGCTCGGGAACGCCAGAAGCAAGCATGTGGATGAGGACCGACGGGGCGCCTGCAGGCGCCGTCCTCACCCCTGTGGAGCCCGCTCCACGGTGTCCGAGCCTCCGACCCGCAGGAGCCCCGGCCACCAGGCCATTCCCGTCTGCAGGCTGCAGGCGGACGCCCTGCTCGCGGGCGGAGAGGGGGCGCTGTCCTCGGCTTCCTGGGGAAATGCCGTCCCTCGAGGCGGGGAGACCCCACTGCTGAGCCGGCCCCACGGTCTGACTCATCCATCTGAGCTGCTCACACTCTGGGTCTTGATCAGAGGGGTGGAGGGCCCCCAGGATGGCCCCCTCTGACCTCCTCCACAACCTTGGACGGGGAGGGAGTGTCAGCCCCTCTACTTGAAGACATTCCTTAGGCGGCTCTGAGGAACGTCGCAGGTGGAAAACTGGGTTTTGTGGGTTTTTCTGACTGTAAGACAGGCTTGAAAATTAGCACCATTGCCATTGCTTAGCTGAAGAAGGCTTGGTGAGATCGTATCTGCTTTGTTAGGCAATTCTAATTATGAGTGAACAGTGTGGACGAGGGCTTCCCTGCTGGCAGAGGGTAAAGCGTCTGCCTGCAATGCGGGGGACCCGGGTTCGATTCCTGGGTGGGGAAGATCCCCTGGAGAAGGAAATGGCAGCCCACTCCAGTATTCTTGCTGGGAGAATCCCATGGACAGAGGAGCCTGGTGGGCTGCAGTCCACGGGGTCGCAAAGAGTCGGACACGAATGAGCGACTTCGCTTCACTAATGTGGACTAGAATTTTATTAGAACCACTAGTCTGCAATAAAGCAAAGGAACAAGAGGTAAAATCAGCACACAGGACTAAACAGCCTTAAAAGTGTATCTCAGAGGACATCAGGAAGCTGAAATCCCTTGTGTGATGAAAACAAAGAAGATATTTGAGGGTAAACTTAACAATAAGTATGCAAAACCTACATTAAACACCTTGCAGTTCAGTTACCTTTGGCAGACAGTAAATATATGCGAACAAATGCAGATATTCTTGCTTCTTCATCGTACAGCTGTGAGTTTTCCTTAAATCAATTTATGAAGTTTAAACAATCCCCGTGAAAATCCCCTTGGGCTTCCCTGGTGGCTCAGAGGTTAAAGCATCTGCCTGCAATGCGGGGGACCTGGGTTCGATTCCTAGGTCAAGAAGATCCCCTGGAGAAGGAAATGGCAACCCACTCTAGTATTCTTGCCTGGAGAATCCCATGGATGGAGAAGCCTGGTGGGCTACAGTCCACGGGGTCGCAAAGAGTCGGACACGACTGAGCGACTTCACTTCACTTCACTTCATTTCACTTCCTTGTGAAGTTAGATTATTAACAACTTATCAACCAGAGGCGTGTTAATGAATCTCCTGCTACCTGAACATTATGGACTGGAGTGTTTCAACATTTACTCATACAACAAATCACCAGTCCCAGGCGTTAGTTTCTGCAAAAATCCCCCAGGCAGTGATATGCTAATACTAAAGCTCCTGGGAAGGTCCCCTGAAGAAGGAAATGGCCACCCACTCCAGGATTCTCGCCTGGAAATTCCCATGGACGGAGGAGCATGGTAGGCTACGGTCCATGTGGTCGCAAAGAGTCGGACACAACTGAGCAACTTCACTTCACTTCAAAGCTCTTAAGCTTAAAAATGCAAGAATCGAACTTAGTATCTGAGAGGCAGGAAGGCCTGGCCAGACACCGAAGCCACCTTTCCAACCAGCACGGTACTGGCATAGAAATGTGAGAGGAACCCATGGAGTCCAAAAATAGCCCCGGGTGGAGAGAGGAATTTGGCAGCTGATAAAGGTGGCATCTCAAGTCCCGGGGGCAAGATGGACTTGATGACAAACAAGAGACTAGTTATCTGGGAGAAAATAACATCAGGTCTACCGCTCACAGCTTACCTGAGAACAAATGCCAAATGGGTCAGGGATCCAGGCGTTAAAAAACAGAGCCACCGGAAAACCAGGCTCCTGAGGTCCCTCCCGGCTCTCAGAGGCTGCGATTCCAGCTCCTCGGCAAGGGAACTGAAGGCAGAGGGCCCCCGTGAGGACACTTATGGGTGCTGTGCCTTTTGGACCACCAGGCTCGCCCACCGCACAGCTGGGAGGCACGGGAGGTCTTACAGACACATTTCTGCGGAGGTTGCCTGCGCTCCAGCCCACAGTACCCGCCAAACACTTCCCAGACACCCCTGCGCCTGAGGCAGACCATGAGGACCAAGGTCAGAACCATCGGAGATAACACGTGGCTTTCTCTCTAAGTGAAAACGCTCCTGGGCTTGTGTAGAAATTAACCATCATCCCCACAGCCCACACGGGGTGCTGAGCTGGAGAAACACAGCCACGTCAGACCTGGGAGCTTGCGGTCTGGGTAGGAAGGGGGCCCCCGGTCAGGCCAGGCTATTATGGGAAGAGTAACATTTAGAACTTCTCTAATGCGGTCCAAAGGAGCCGTTTTCACAAAGCCAGCATTCACACACCTGTTGTAATAGGAGCAGGGGTGCACACAGCCCAGTGAGATCTTAAATCACTCTCCGAGAGTGACAAGCTTGACTTGGCTGACTTCCCAAGGGTCACAACTGGTCTCCAACCCCAGAGGAGCCTCTGGGCCTGGCGAGGCGGGGCTGGGAAAGGGGAGGGTAGCTACAAATACCAGGGGCTGGGGGTTCTGGAGGGGCTTCCACGTGGCGCTAGTGGTAAAGAATCTGCCTGCCAGCGCGGGAGACGTAAGAGACGCAGGTTCGGTCCCCAGGTCGGGAAGATCCCCTGGAGGAGAGCACAGCAACCCACTCCAGCGTTCTTGCCTGGAGAATCCCATGGACAGAGGAGCCTGGCGGGCTACAGTCCATGGGGTCGCAAGGAGTTGGACACGATTGAAGAGATGGGAGGCCGCGGGGAGAACAAACGGTCAGCCTCGTGGGGACTCATGGTCCAGCCCCCAGGACCCCTGACACCTCTGCGCGTTCAGAGCATGGGGCTCAACCTGACCCCCAGAACGGAGCAGGGCTGGCTCCCTCCACCCAAGGGAAGGAAACCCTCTCCAAACATCTGGTCCTAGAGAAAGGCTGTCGTGCACCCATAACTCTTCGAAAGCACGGCCACGACACGTGTGGGATACATACATTCAAAGGCCGTGCTGGTGGCTTACGACACCTGCCCGGACGAAATGCCTTCTCACAGGGGCGTTGGCACCTGACCCCCTCGGACCCCAGAGACGGTGTCCCCCATCCAGGCACAGGATTCGCAGCAGTCAGCATACGTACACCAGGGACGCTGACAGCAAGACACACTAACGGCTGCATTTAAGGGTTGACATCCCAGACGGCATCCTCTGACACGGCAGAGGGCTGAGCACCTAGGAAACGGGCCATGGAGCCGCCTCCTGCCGAAACCAGCCCCTCGCCTGGCCCATGAGGCCCGTGGTGTCCAGCCCCGCCGCCGAGGGCTCAGAGTCCACCCCTCATTCTCACCTGTCCGCTGCCCCCATCCACCCCACACCTTGAACACGCCCCGCATGCCCGCCTCAGGGCCGTTGCTGCACCAGAGACCCCGTGTGCAGCCTCAGGAGGACTGGCCTTCGCCCCCTCCAGTGCTGCCCGGGGGTCAGCTCCAGACAGCGCCCCCCGCCAAGCAGCCCTTCTCGCTTCTCGCCTGAGTCCTTTCAGGTCCCTTCGTGGCTCCCTCGGTATGCCGAGCCCTTCCTGGTGGCTCACGACACTCAATACCGAAGTGACATTATTTATAAACGGACTCAGTGTATGTTGAACCTGTTTCTTCACTGGTATATTGTCAAGCCTGGCAGCCACGAGCCACGAGCCACGCTTGGGGCACAGTCAGCCTGAACCGAGGAGTTCTGCAGGCGCCAACCCTCAGTGCTCACTGGAAGGACTGATGCTGAAGCTCCAATCCTTTGGCCACTACATGCAAAGCGCTGACCCGTTGGCAAAGACCCTGCTGCTGGGAGAGACTGAGAACAAGAGGACAAGGGGACGACAGAGGACGAGATGGTGGCATGGCATCACCGACTCGATGGACATGAATCTGAGCGAACTCCGGGAGACGGTGAAGAACAGGCAAGCCTGGCGCGCTGCAGTCTCTGGGGTCACAAAGCGTTGGACACAACTGAGCGGCTAAGCAACAGCAAAGGTCAAATGCGCACTGGATTCTGAAGACTGAGCATCAAAAGGGAAGGCAAAGGATCTCACCAGTAATCCTCATGCTGATTACATGTTGGAACAGCGTGTTCTGGATTAACTCCAGATACTGGGTAACCCACAGTGCAGTACTGAAATTAATTTCCTTTACTTCTTCTAATAATACTTTGCCGATGTGTCTACGAGACATTTTAACCTCCATATGAGGTTTGCGTTTGTGATTTTCGTCGCGTTTCCGTGTAGGATGAACACCCCAGGAGAGCATGGACTTTGTCTTGTCCTGGCGTCTAGCAGGGCACCTGGGGCGCAGGCAGGCAGGGCAGCCAGCGGTGAGCGGGACCCTGTGGTCACCGCATCCGACTCCTCCGCCCTCAGTGTCTCTCGCAATCCCTGACCCTCAGTGTCGCACAGGACGTGAGCACCCTTCCGCGTCTGCGTAACTAAGCCCCGACCTGATTTGCCCTTCTTGGTTAGGTCTTAAAACGTGTTTGTAAAACACCATCTTCTGAAAAGAGCCTTCATTCTTTTCCAGAAGAGGCACTGCATTTTGAAGAGCCCGTTTAACGGATAAATTAATCTAATCACCCTGAAAGAACACCTGGAAGAAGGGGAAAGAAAAACAGACAAACGCATCGCCCTCGGGAGACGTGGGGGAGAGCCAGCGGTCAGAGAGGCGCAGATGCCCAAGCAGGAAAGGAGTGTCCTCAGCCGTGAGGACAGAGGGGCAGGCGCTGAGGACCGGCCTCCACCCCCGGCCCCGGCAGGCGGGTCCCGCTCAGCAGCAAAGACATCTATGTAAGGACAGACGCGACCTACCCAAGTCATTCTGCAGAATTACTGACCACTGCCTAAGCGCCAGCAAGGGGACACCGCCAGAATAGAACACACAAGAGCTCTTGCTGGAGCCTAGATTCTGTGTGATGGAGACAGAAAATGAAGAAATTAGCGCGTAAACGTATGTGTATTCTATACATTTCATCATTGCACACTCAGAGAATGCAAGCCATGCTCTCAATGCAATTTCAAAATCCCACAGTGTCATGCGGAAAGTTGGGCAGTAGCATAGTTTCAGAGGAATTCCAGCTGAGCTGCTTCAAATCCTGAAAGATGATGCTGTGAAAGTGCTGCACTCAATATGCCAGCAAATTGGGAAAACTCAGCAGTGGCCACAGGACTGGAAAAGGTCAGTTTTCACTCCAATCCCAAAGAAGGGCAATGCCAAAGAATGTTCAAAGTACCACACAATTGCACTCATCTCATTCGCTAGCAAAGTAATGCTCAAACTTCTCCAAGCCAGGCTTCAATAGTACGTGAACCAAGAACTTCCAGATGTACAAACTGGATTTAGAAAAGGCAGAAGAACCAGAGATCAAATTGACAAAATCCACTGAATCACAGAAAAAGCAAGAGAGTTCCGGAGAAACATCTACTTCTGCTTTCTTGACTCTGCCAAAGCCTTTGACTGTGTGGATCACCACAAACTGTAGAGAATTCTTCAAGAGATGGGAATACCAGACCACCTGACCTGTCTTCTGAGAAATCTGTGTATAGGTCAAGAAGCAACACTCAGAACTGGACATGGAACAATAGACTGGTTCCAAATCCAGAAAGGAGTACATCAAGGCTGTATATTGTCACCCTGCTTATTAAACTTATATGCAGAGTATATCATGCAAACTGCCGGACAAGCTGGAATCAAGATTTCTGGGAGAAATATCAATAACCTCAGATATGCAGATAACACCACCCTTATGGAAGAAAGCAAATAAGAAGTAAAGAGCCTCTTGATGAAAGTGAAAGAGGAGAGTGAAAAAGCTGGCCTAAAATTCAACATTCAAAAAGCTAAGATCATGGGATCCAGTTCCATCAGTTCATGGCAAATAGATGGAGAAACAACGGAAATAGTGGCAGATTTTATTTTCTTGGACTCCAAACTCACTGCAGATGGTGACTGCAGCCATGAGATGAAAAGATGCTTGCTCCTTGGAAGAAAAGCTATGACAAACCTAGATAGCATGTTATAAACCAGTGACATTACTTTGTCAACAAAGGTCTGTCTAGTCAAAGCTATGTTTTTCCAGTAGTCATGTTATGACTGTGAGATTTGGATCATAAAAAAAGCTGAGTGCCGAAGAATTGATGCTTCTGAACTGTGGTGTTGAAGAAGACTCTTGAGAGTCCCTTGGACTGCAAGAAGATCCAACCAGTCCATCCTAAAGAAAATCAGTCCTGAATATTCACTGCAAGGAGTGATGTTGAAGCTCCAATACTTTGGCCACCTGATGGGAAGAACTGACTCATTGGAAAAGACCCTGATGCTGGGAAAGATTGAAGGCGGGAGGAGAAGGGGACGACAGAGGATGAGCTGGTTGGATGGCATCACTGACTCGATGGATATGAGTTTGAGTAAACCCCGAGAGTTAGTGATGGACAGGGAAGCCTGGCGTGCTGCAGTCCATGGGGTCACAAAGAGTCGGCCAAGACTGAGTGACTGAGCTGAGCAGAAATGAACTGATTGTTTCAGAGTATAATTTTAGGTAATGCAAACAGCCAGCTCATTGGAAAAGACCCTGGTGCTGAGAAAGATTGAAGGCAGGAGGAGAAGAGGGCAGCAGAGGATGAGAGGGTTGGATGGCATCACTGACTAAATGAACATAAACTTGGGCAAACTCCGGGAGATGGTGAGGAACAGGGAGACAAGGCCTGCTGCAGTCCCTGGGTTCATGAAGAGCTGTACACAAGTTAGGAACTGAACAAGAGCAAATAATTTTACGACTTCACAAACTAAGGATATTTAAGATAAATCTCTGCACAAATAAAAGCCAGGCAAGATTTCAGAACTCTGTGGCAGGAGAATTTATCGCTGGCTGAGTGTCACTCATACAGGACAGCTCCAAGACCGTCACACATGGGGCACCTTCAGTTCAGTTCAGTCGCTCGGTCGTGTCCGACTCTCTGCGACCCCCTGAATTGCAGCACGCCAGGCCTCCCTGTCCATCACCAACTCCCGGAGTTTACTCAGACTCGTGTCCATCGAGTCAGTGATGCCATCCAGCCATCTCATCTCATGAGATGAGATGGGGCACACTGAAGCCTGGAAAATGCTAAAGCTCCATTTCTAGAGAGGGAAAGCGCATTTTCACCCCAGTATCAGCCTTAGTACAAAAGTAGCAGCAGACGCGCCTGTGGACCGGTTAGTGCGGCTGTGCCACTAGGCGCAGAAGGAAAGCAAAGCCAACGACCACGCCCGCTGGCAGGGAGCCGCTCGCCTGAAAAACCCTGAACTCCACTGCGTTCCAGGGCAGGAAAGAGCTCTGAGCACGCCCCAGCACCTTCTGGAAACTGCTAGCACTGCAGCCCGGAAAACCCAGCTCTGAGCTGAAAGGAGGCAGGGTGCTGATTTAACATTCTGCAGCCACCCCAGCCCCAGGGCGGGGAGCCCATTTGCAGAGTTGCTCAGCAAAGGAGGCCTGATGAATCGGTGCTGTCAGCTTTCAGGCAATGTGCGTTCGGGCCCCGGTTTATGAATTATGTACTGATGCTCAACGCATTTCTGTAGGAGGGACGGGTGTGCTATTCACAAGCGATGTCTTAGTCAGAAAGGAAGCAAGTCTTTTACGATGAGGATTTACGGGCCCGTATGTAATTACCTCATCTGAGCTCCTTCACCCTTTCACCAAAGATCCTGAAGTGCCTCTTGCAAATTTGGTTCTGGGGACACAAAAATGAATAATATATGTCCCCTGACTTCAAGGAAACCACAGTCTAGGTGCAAGAGATCCACGTGTGAGCAGATAATTAGGGTTCCACGAGGTGAGTGCAACAGAGGTTTGAACCCGTTCCTGTGGGCTTGAAGAAGGGAGATGATGGCCCCTGCCTGGAGGAAGACAGGGTCCAGGGGCTCGTGGAGGAGCGGGTATCTGCGCAGAGCATCGTACGGTGAGGAGGAGGGTGCCCGGCGGATGAGAGCTGAGGAAGCAGCAGGCACGCAATGCAAAGGAAGGCGAAAGCGCACAGGCGGGAGTCGGAGGGTCCTTAGGGCCTGCCGCGAAGTCGGGCAAGGAGAGCGGGGGCGGGGGGAGCTGGGGGCGGCCTGCGGGTCAGTGTGGACGTGCGTTCAGCGTCGTCATAAAAACGTCCCTAAATAACAGTGGCTTTAAGAAGAAAGCTTGTGGGTTTTTTTTTTACAACTTTCTGGTCGTCTAGTGAACACGGGTTCCATCCCTGGTCTGGGAAGAGTCCACGTGTGGACTCGACCTGTGCTCACCGATCCTGAAGCCCTTGGGCCTTAGAGGGCACGCTCCGGAAGAAGAGAAGCCCTCGCACCCCACCTAGGGAGGGGCCCCTGCTCGCCACAGCTAGAGACGGCAATGAAGACCCAGTACCACTGGAAATAAACAAAGACATTCATTTTAAAACCAAATGAAGATTATGTTCAAGGACCTTCTGAGGAACTGTCACACGGGGAGCTGACTGAACGTGTTGTGGTCCAGAAGAAGAGCCCTGGAGAGACACTAAGACGGGCAGAATCAAGGATGCGCTCCAGTTGGTAGAACATCACGGATACATTGTAACAAACGCGCTATTTCTCCTGTGAGATGTTAATGAGAGGGCAAACAGAGTGGAACACCTGGGAATTCTCTGAACTACCTTCCCAAACTTTCTGTGAATAGAGACCTTTCCAAAATGAAAACTTAATGGCCCCCGTCCACGTGGTCCAGCAAGGCTCCCCCCACCCCTGCACCCCGACTATCCATGGCTGAAGAGACAGCTCACGCTCCATGCACGTCCTATCCACCCCTACCGCTGCGGGCAGCAGAGAATGAGTTGATTAGACAGCGTCACTGACTCAATGGACATGAGTGTGAGCAAACTCTGGGAGACAGTGGAGGACAGAGCAGCCTGGCGTGCTGCAGTCCACAGAGCCGCCAAGAGTCAGACACAACTTAGCGACTTAACAACAGCAATAGACAGAGACTAGCTGCTGTGCTGAGAGACTGGTGACAGTTTAGCCTATGATTCTGCCACATAGCAGGATCGTCAAACTCCTGGTTCCCTAAAAGATGCAGATGAAGCCCTGGCGCATGTTCCTAAGCTGGGTTTCAGGAAGCAGACCCCCCTCCAGATGGAAGCCACTGATGGCAAGCATGCGGACCCCAGGCACTGAGACCAGAAAGTTAAGATGCTCAGAATGTCACCTTGATGACAACCAATCCAAGAACTGTCCACAAGCTGACCACACCCTGCTCCTTGAGCCCCATAAAACTCCTCGCCACCCCCTCCAGGTGAGCCCACTGTGGGCCCCTGCGCCTGGCAAAGCAATAAAAGCTCCTGTTCCACCCAAACTCTGTCTCTGCACTTCTATTCGGCACTGGTGAACAGAGGCCGCATGGCGGCACCGGAAACCGCACTCCAAGAAAGGATTTACAAACCTGGTTTCTTGTGAAGAGTCAAGGACGCGTTTTTAGGGACGCGTTAGCCAGGTGATGAACCCTAAGAGACACGACAAAGGGACAGAGTGACATCATGTCCTGCGTCGCGCCGGGGACAGCAGCATCAGCTCTACCGCGTTCCTTCCAAAACCGCGGGATCTGAGGTTAATCATAAAGAAACGCAGACAAAGCCAGGTAGAGGGATATCTGAGAAAGCAACTGGCCTGTACGCAGAAGTATCAGCGTTACAGAGCGCATGGTAGTGTGCACACACAGGAGAGGGGCTTACTCCTGCTTAAAGGAGGTGAAGAAGTATAAGGAATGAACACAAACATGTGAATGAATCTAATAAATAAACCACAAAACCCCGTAAAGGATACATGGAGCTACTGGGGAGAGCTAAACATCAACTACATAATAAGTGGTAATGCGTCTCAATGTAAAATCTCAGTGTAAAACCTCAATGTGAAATCTCAATATGTAAAATCTCAATGTAAAATCTGTTGACCAAGAGACTGTTGTGTTGGTTTAGTAGGGGAAAGTGCTTTCTCTTAGGAAATAAATGCAGATTTATTTAAAGGTGCAGTATCATGGTGACTGAACTCTACTTTCAAATGACTTTTAAAATGTGAGTGTGGGTCTGTAAGTATATGTGGCGAAAGACAGAAAATGTAAGACAAAACTTGGCAAAATGTTAGCAGTCAGCAAGTTGGGACAGGCTGTGTAATTTTTCCACTCTGCTCTTCTTTTAACGTTGTGGGTGGCTTTGAAAATTTTCAAGTAAAAGCTGGAGAAGAAAAATAGGGTGCTGTGAAGGAATCAAATCTGAATCATATAAAAAAAAGGTGAAGAGAAATTCTGATTCTACTGACCTATTGCTTATACCAGGGACAATGTAAAAAATAATAAAATATTTACATTAAAAAAAAAGCAAGTTGTGTCAGTCCGTTAAGGCCACCTCAACAGAGTAACTACAGGCCAGGTGGCTAAGAAGCAACAGAAACTTATTTCTTGCATCTCTGGAGGCTGCGCAGAAGGCACTGGGACCCCACTCCAGTACTCTTGCCTGGAAAATCCCATGGACGGAGGAGCCTGGTGGGCTGCGGTCCATGGGGTCGTGAAGAGTCGGACACAACTGAGCGACTTCACTTTCACATTTCACTTTCATGCTTTGGAGAAGGAAATGGCAACCCACTTCAGTGTTCTTGCATGGAGAATCCCAGGGATGGGGGAGCCTGGTGGGCTTCCGTCTATGGGGTCACACAGAGTCGGGCACGACTGAAGCGACTTAGCAGCAGCAGCTGGAGGCTGCGAGGCTGAGGTTAGAAAGAGCACGGACTCGCCTCTGGGGTTCCCCTGGGGCACTAACCCCACCCAGGGGTGCCCCACCCTCATCAGCTAATCACCTCCCAAAGGCCCCACCTCCTAGCCCCGTCGCCCGGGCAGTTAGGTTCTAAGACACGGATCTGGGGAGACACAAGCATTTGGCCCCTAACACCCCGGTCCCTGGCGCAGGGCAGGCCCAGCGTGGTCAGTGGACAGTGGGTGAAGCCGGATGGACACAGGGCTTCTCCCCACCCTCTGGGTCTTCATCGGGTTGCCACTGATAACAACACATGAAACCATGTCACCAGCTGGGGCAGGAAAGGGGATGACTGTCTTGTGACATATATTCGTACAGACATGAATTCCACACAAGATCAAAGCCCACCAAGCGGCAGCTGACACGTTCAGCCTGAGGACAGAAGCTCATTAACAAGTCGGGGATGGCGGCTGCCGGGGGAGGGGCGGTGGGGTAGAACCGAGGAGTGCCAAGGCAGCTGGGGACATGTGGAATCCTTCCCCCATTTTCCCAGGCGCTTGTAGAAATGGTTTGCTCTCAAGCAGCTGGAAGGTGGAGTGACTCAGTTTGCTTAGAGCAGGACTTGCCGGGCAGCGGTTCAGGGTCGCGGCTGAAAGGGAACTGCCCAGCGGGCAGCAGGGAGCCCGGCCTGGACAGCCTGGAAGAAGGCGTGGTTAAGGATGTGCGTCAGGACAGGAGGAGACTCGCAGACCTAGAGAACTGACGGGGCCTGGGCTCGGGGGGCAGGAGGCCGGAAGGGAGAGTTAGGGAGTCTGGGACGGACGCGTGCACTCTGCTGTGTTTAAGATGGACAACCCCCAGGGACCCACAGCAGAGCACAGGGAACGCCGCTCAGCGCTGCGTGGCAGCCTGGGTGGGAGGGGAGCTCGCGGGAGCATGGGTATGCGTGGCCGAGTCCCTCCGCTGTTCACCTGAAACTCTCACAACGTTGTTAACTGGTTACATCCCAACACAAAATAAAAAGTTTTAAAAAAGAATGTGTATCAGGAGAAAAGAGACGATCGCTCCCAGCTGTTCCTGGAGTGCAGTGGGCATCCAATAGACTTCACATTAAAAACAATGTAGAAACTTCCAGAATGGAACACGCGTCTTAAGGGCACGGTGCGGGGCGCAGTTTGCCCAGCTAACGTGGAGAATCCCGGTCGCACAGCCGGCGCCCGTGCAGGAGGCCCCGTCCTGCGCGCTCATTGTGTGCGCGCTCGCCTTTCCTCTCTTTGGGCTCCTGTCTCCAGCCTGTGTCTCGCAGGGACACTGGATGCTCCCGTTTTCAAATAGCAGATTCAACGTCAAAAAATAACGGCACACTGATTCACAGAGGAAGAGAGGGAACGTGAATTGCTTCAGATCGGTTAATTCTTTTCTTTTTTTAAATTTCTGTTGATTTACGTGATGATTTGGGGTTTCTACTTCTGTTGAAAATTTAAACCTGTGAAATCAAATGTGAATGCAGGACCGAGCCCCCTCTGGAAAATGAGCATAATTAAAACTGTAATCCGTGGCCTGTTCCTTTGCAGACGTGTGTGTGCTGCTGCGTGTTTTTATTCACTCCCATGATTTTGTGTACAAAGCTCAATGGAAGAGGATCAGTCTGTCTCCTCCAGACGTTTTCCTTCTTCATTATTATTATTTCATGATTATCATTGTAAAGAATTTTGTTGTGTGAGAAACAAGACGTTCAACAAAGTGTCCTCTTGCGGTGCCAAACATCTTAGGTGTGCCAGGTGGACGTAGCAGAGCGAGCCTACACATCTCTTTTGCCCCCAAAACCCTGTTAGATAAACACGAGGGCTGCTTTAAAGACGTAATCTGCCCGCAGAGGTGGCGGGAGAGGAGGGGAGTGGACGCGGGGTTGGAAGCTGGAGCACCAACCAGACTCACCCCGCAGAGCCCCAAGCTCACAGACTTGGGGTCCCTTGAGGACCCCTTCCCAGTCCGCATCCCCAGTGGCCGCCCCTCCCCCAGCCTAGCAGAAGATGAGAGATTTATTCAGGGGAATATGAAAGTGAGTCTCTGGACTGGGGGACTTGAGGCACAGGTGAGGTCAGTGTTGTGATACTGAAAAAGCAAGAAGATATGCGTATTCTGGATGGTGAAAACCCCAGACCTCTCCCCAACTCTGTCTCCAGAAGTCTTCCCCTTGAGGCAGGAGACTGGAGGATTTTTCCAGATGGAATTTGAGGAATCCCATCAGGACGTCCCAACTAAATGAGCCGGCCACACCACCCTGCACCAAAGTTCTCACCCCTTAGGTTTCCAGTCGACATTTAGCATCCCATTCTTGAATATTAAGAGACCAAGGGTCAGCAGACATCAGAGGGAAGGTTCTGACCAGAAAGACGGGGACCAAAATGAAGATGTACCAAGATTGGGGCAGAACAGCAACTGAGAAAACGGGGCTTTTGCAAGAGAAGAAAGCTTTAAAAAGATTATTCAGTTCAGTTCAGTTCAGTCACGTCCAACTCTTTGCGACTCCAAAGATTATTAATATCCTCGAAAAGATGATATTGTGATCATGAAACAGACAGGCTGCAATAAAAATTAGCATTCAGAGAACAAAAAAATAATTTTGGTAATTAAGATCATGACAGTGGAAATGGAAAGCTCAGTAGAAGGTTTAGAAAATGAAAGTAAGAATGAAAACTTGAAAAAAGATAAGGAGATGGAAAATAAAGGAGAAAAATTAAGAAAATTTAAGGACTGGTCCACAAACTTCAGGATTCAAGTCAGAAGAGTTCCAGAGAAAAAAGAATCAAATAAAGGGTGGGTGGGGACAGATAGGGGAGGGGGTCTAACAACCTCCCCAGAAGATGGGTTGCTCTGCTGCAAAGACCCACCCAGTGCTCACCGGGGCACAGAGTCACGAACCCTCAAGACACTGGAGGCAGAAAAGACGCCCCAGGCTTTCAGAGGCCGAGAATGACCGAGAAGAAAAGACCAGGAATCAGATGGATCGGCTGGCCTCGTATTCGTTTCTCATCACTACTGGTAAATAATAACCACAAATTCAACAGCTGACAAGAGCACGCCGTCAGTATTTGTGATCAGAAATGCCACACGGGCATTACAGGGCTGAAGTCGAGGTGTCGGCTCAGCTGTCTCTCTTCTGGAGACTCTGACGGGACCGTCTGTTTCTCTGCCTTTTCCAGCTTCTGGGGGTCACCACGCTCTTTGACTTGTGGCCCCTCTAGCTTCAAAGCCAGCATTTTCAAGTCTCTCTTCCCCTTCCCCTGCCAACCACCCCCCAACTCTACTTAAATTCTCACAGCTCCTACGACTCTGACCCTGCTGCCTCCCTCTAAGGACCCCCGTGATTCCATCCAACCCACAGGAGAGCCCCCTGTCCCAGCGTCCTTAATACAGCCCCGCCTGCAGGGCCCCTTTCGTCCTGTGCAGTGCCGCACTCAAAGGCTGCAGGGTCACGACTGTGCGTCTCTGGGGGCAGAGGCATCATTCGGTGCCCCAGCCAGCACTGGACGTCTGAAGAGCAACCTGGAACACAGCTGGCAGCCAGCACCCCACTCCATTTGGCTCAGAAGTCACTTTCTGCCTGGAAACTTTCTCTCCTCAACCAAACTATCAGTCAAGTGGGAGGGCAAAATGAAGACATTTTCCAAAGTAAACTCTCTGAAGATTCACGTCCCACACATCCTCTCTCAAGAAACTCCTGGAGGATGTTCCCAAACAAATGACTCAGCCAAGAATGAGAAGGCGCTGGGCTTACAGGAAAGTGTAGGTGCGGGGGGCGGAGGGGTGGAAAGAATCGGTATTGGCAAAAGTGTTGGAGACGCACTGCAGGACAGGGCTTGCGTCCAGATCCGAGGGCTCAGAAAGGCCCAGCACCGCTCCCTGGGGAGGACGGGCTGACTCTGTTCAGTGCCTGTGACCTTCCTGTGCGTGTGTACGGATACTGGGTAAAGAGTGCGGGACTGAAGTAACTGTAAGTTCATGGAAAGCCAGGAATATGAATATAAAAACAATGATTGACTCCAAGGAAAACAAAAGTTGTGCAGGAAAAGAAAACGGAATCATCGATTATTACTTTGGCAATTTCACAGCTGCAAACAGTACTTCCTCGCCCTGAAAATGTGGATATTGATCATCTGTTTTGCCAGAACCAACCCAACACGACCATGAGGGGTGAGTGAGCAGGGCTGAAGTGGGAAGCAGAGCTAGCCTCAAGTTTGAGTGATGATCAGAGAGCTGGAGAGAAACTGAAGAATCGGGAAGGAGTAAAATGAGAATGCTGTTCAGGGCCTGGAAGCACAAGCCCAAATAACCGACCAGAAGAGGCCATCGCTGCCGTTAGTCACTCAGGCGTGTCTGACTCTCTGCGACCCCCTGGACCATAGCCCGCCTGGCTCCTCTGTCCCCGGGCTTCTCCAGGCAAGAATGCTACATGAGTTGCATTGCCTTCTCTAGGAGATCTTCCCGACCCAGGAATCGAACCCACGTCTCCTGCTCTGGCAGGCGAACTCTTCACCACTGAGCCAGCAGGGAAGCCAGAAGCGAAGGTGAAGAGAAGTCTGGGTGAGAAAGAGAAATGGGGCCTGCCGGCTACAGGGCCAGCAGACCTTTTCTGCAAAGAGCCAGCCACCCTGGTCTCCTCTGGATTCTTTTTATGGCCAAATAACAGTCAGTCAGAAATGCGGCGATTCAACACCACTTCTTAGCCGTCAGCTCTGTGGGTCAGAACCTGGCGCAGGTTGGCTGAGTTCTCTGCTTGCTGCTCATGTGCAGAAATCAAGGTGCCGGGGGCTCCTCTCGCCTGGAGACCCTGGGGAAGAAGCTGCCCCCGCAAGCTGGCAGCTTCTGGGTCCTGGTGCTTGTAGGACCAAGGACCCCTTTCCTGCTCTGGGGCCCGGCTCAGCTCGGGTCTCATGTGTTTCCGATCTCTCTGCGGCTCTCTTCTGCTTTTAAGGGCCCACCCAGACGACCCCAGGAGAAGATCCTTATTTTAAGGTCCACTGATTAGCAACCTTAATCCCATCTGCAAAGCCCCTTTGTCAAGCAAAGTCCCACGGTAACAGGTCACACCGACGGGGAAGGTCGCGCCGACGGGGAAGGTCGTGCCGACGCGGAAGGTCGTGCCGCCTCCTTCACCGGGACTGGGTTCTGTCCTCCAGCACAAGAGCTGTCAACAGAGCGGAAACGACCAGACCCAACCACAGGACACCCAGGGAAAGAGCCAGAAGACCCCAAGTCCCCACGGTCACCGCTCTGGGAGGGGGCTGAGGCTGGGCACAGAAGGAGTCCACAGCTTATTCTGCAGCCTCGCCTTCTGTGGCGACTTCACAGTGTTCTGATTAAGCAGTAAAGATTGTACACGTGCCGGTGTGACCGACGGGACCTACTGCCGAGCACAGGGAACTCTGCTCAGTGTTATGTGCGAGCCTGACGGGAGGGGAGTTTTGGGGGGGAATGGATACAAGGGTATGTATAGCTGAGTCCCTTCGCTGTTCAGCTATCACAACATTGTTAATCGGCTAAACCCCGATACAAAATAAAAAGGTTTTCAAAATTGCATGTGTGCATAAATAAACAAATGTTAACACAGGCACAGAAAACAATGAGAGTGACTGACTAACTGAGGGCAGAGGGCTTAAGGAGCTTTTTCTCTCCAGATCACACCTTCCTGTCCCCTCTGATTGCTTTGTTACAGTTAGCTGTGGTTAAGAAAGAAAGTGTTGCTCAGTCGTGTCCGACTCTTTGCAACCACATGGACCATAGCTCTCCAGGCTCCTCTGTCCATGGGATTCTCCAGGCAAGAGCACTGGAGTGGGGTTCCATTTCCTTCTCCAGGGGATCTTTCCGACCCAGGTTGAACCCGGGTCTCCTGCGTTGCAGGCGGACTCTTTATTGTCTGAGCCCCCAGGGAAGCCCTGAGTTATGGCTGTGGTCAACAGAAAAATGCACACACATTTAATTTTACTGATGTTTGTAAAGAGTTCAAGAGCTAGGTAGTAAATAGCTTCAATACGTATCTATAACAGAGAAACACTCATGTTGCAACTCTAAGTTAGAAGTGCAAGAGAAAAGAGCATACCCAGAAAATGAATCCTGCTACATAAATATTCATGGAAAACGGCTGAAGGAAATCCACTAGGACACTAACAGCGGGGATTCCAGGCAGGGAAATCATGGATAATTATTTCCTCCTTAATAGTTTTTTAATACTTCCCAATTTTCTGTTGTAAGCGTGTATCATTTTTATAATTGAAAAAATAAGCACTCTAAAAGAAAACAAACGAAGTGTAAGCGCCAAGTGCGTGGCAGGGTTCGTGGCAGTGGGTTGCCAAGGTTCCCTCCCAGCAAAGGCAGCTTGAGAAACAGTCAAAGGCAGAGCTATTCCGGGTGAACCTGGGTTCTCAGGGAAGCGAGGCCTGGTGGGAAGGTGAGAGGGTGCCGTGTTATGGTCTCAGTGAGGCCACTCCTGCCCAGACCAGGGTTCTCGGGGTCCTGGAAAGGCCCACCACCCCGGTGCACGGCTGGCACGTGCTGAGGAGCTGCCGTTTTCCATACAGACCAGATAATACGCCATGGACAGCAAGGAGATCAAGCCAGTTGGTCCTAAAGGAAATCAGTCCTGAGTATTCATTGGAAGGACTGGTGCTGAAGCTGAAACTCCAGTACTTTGGCCACCTGATGCAAAGAACTGACTCCTTGAAAAGACCCTGATGCTGGGCAAGATTGAAGGCGGGAGGAGAAGGGGATGACAGAGGATGAGATCGTTGGACGGCATCACCAACTCAATGGACATGAGTTGCAGCAAGGTCCAGGAGACAGTGGAGCACACAGGAGGCTGGCGGGCTGCGTCCACCGGGTCACAAGGAGTTGAGCAGGACGGAGCAACTGAACACCACCACCGCCTCAAGCGCGATGTTCCAGCGGGCTGATGCCGTGCCCTGTTAGTGCATGCTCACACGGCTCAGGGGTCATGCAGGCCCCTGAAATGAAGCTCTCACTGGGCAGGCCCTTCCCCCGACAACCCACATCTGTGACCCGTCAGCCCCCGTCCGGCTGGCAGGGAGCCCCCGCTTCCCCTCCCCCGCATGCTGTGGGAGACTCGAGCAGGCCAGAGCAGGACACATGGGCTCCCGGAACTCGTGAGCAACGAGGCACAGACATGGCCGAGAAGGGGACGCAGAGGGACAAAGGGGAGTGCCCTGAAAGCTGCCTTGTCAGGGGAGATGGATGCAGCTTAAAGAGGGGAGTCTCAGTTGAGCTGTGACTTAGGGCACGTGGGGGACTTGTTCACAGGGAGATGAGAAGGAAAGCGAAAACTCTCCAGCCCAATCCCCAAAAGGCAGCAGGAAACAGCCGTAATAGGTTCCCTGTGAAGCTGGGACAGCATGAGTTGGAAGGGACGGGAACGGAAGTTAGACACACAGAGGGTTTCGAGATTTGACTTAGAAACAGTCCCTTGCACCCCCAGGCGCTCTAAAGACCAAATAAGAGCAAGCAAATCTTAGAGCGTCTTCAGTGATCCCGGGCTGTGAGCGCCAACACTGTGACTCTGAAACACACACACAGTAAATAAGAAGTAGGCAACACATATCGCCAGGAACCAAGCTTTTTGCTGTTATTGCTGAAACAATATAAAATCTAACAATCTAAGGAAAAACTCTGTAAGCCTTCAACTAAACGAAAAATACCAATATAACCTCAGCACACTCTTCAAAAGGATAAAGTCTTTCCTCGAAACATCTAGAAACAACAATGGACCCAGGAGCTATGAGCACCCCCAGCGCCCAGCTTGTGGTTTTTAAGTGCGTTTCCTGCTAAGAGGCTACCAAGGGTCCACGGAATACAGGTAATTCCAGATATGGGGCAGGAAATACAGAAGATACGCCTGAAGCACCTGTCTTTCCTAGGGTCACGTAAAAAGGACTCAAGAGCACACTGACATGGGCTCGAACAAGCCAAAAATGAGGCAATTTGATCATCAGAAAGAGTAACTGTGTGGAATTGGGGCTCATCACCCACAGGTTCAAAGGGAAACTAAAGTTAAAAATCTTCTTTGTCATCTCTGGAGGATATTTGGAAACTAATTATTATTCTGAAAACTGGTAAATATGAAGGAAAAAAATCAGACATCTAAGGAACTCTGCCCTAGAATAATCATAAATCAAAGACAGAAAAATCTTCTTTTGGGAAAAAAAAAAATCCAGCAAATGAAAAGGACAGAATCAGAACTTTGCCGTTTTGCTTCCTGGTCACATGATGGATCTGGGCAAAGATCACCGCTGCTCCTGAACCCAGAAGGCCACTGGCAGTGGAGGACAGAATGGACCAGGCTGACCATCCGAGTCCTCTTGGTCAAAACACCGGCTGGCCAGACATGAAGAAGATGAAAGAACGTGGTGGACTCAGCAAAGCACACGATGCGGGAAACTCTGCAGGACCAGAGAGCTGATTTCCTCACTAAATACACTCCAAGAAAAAGATGGAAAAGGCAGGGGAGAATCCATAAGTTGAGGGATTTAAGGACCCCTCAACCAAACGCAGCATGGGAATCTGGTCCCTGAGTCGCACGAGCGAGCCGTGGAAAAAGCACTTACGAGTCGATGCGGGGAAAGGTGATGATGCTGACGGATTAAACGACTGATGCTTGAGACTCACTTTAAAAGAGTTACTGCACCACCTCACACGGTCAGAATGGCCACCATTCAAGAGTCTCCAAGAGTCAAACGCTGGAGAGGGGGTGGAGAAAGGGGGACCCCCCCGTACACTGTTGGTGGGAATGTAAACCGGGGCAGCCACTATGGAGACAGTGTGGTTCCTCAAAAATTAAAACCACAGCTGCCACGTGACCGAGCAGCCTCACTGCTGGGCGTATATCCCGAGAAAAGCATGGTCCAACAAGATGCACACAGCCGGTGTCCATGACAGCGCCCGTTACAGGGTCCAAGACGGGGAGGCGGCCGGCATGGCCGCCGGCAGAGCAACGGTGAAGCCAGGGCGCACCTACTCAGCGGAGCACAGCCAGAGAAAGCGCTCAGTGACGCCATCTGCAGCCACGGGGGTGGGCCTGGAGATTACTACGCTAAGCCAGCCAGAGAAAGGCAAACACCGCACGATGTCGCTCGTATGTGGACCCTACGGGGTGGCACGAATGACCCTAACAACGAAGCGGAAACAGGCTCACAGACACAGAGACCAGACCTGTGGGCGCCCCGGGGCGGGCAGGGGCGGGACCAGCAGGCGCGAAGTCCTGCTACGGGCCGGGAGACTACAAGGACGTGCACAGCGCGGGGACTGTGTCCAGTCTCCGGGGATAAACCGCAGAGGAGATGGACGCTTTAAAGAATGCATATGCGTGCATGACTGAGTCACTTCACCGTATAGCAGAGATTGGCACAGCATTGCAAATCAACGACCCTTTAATTAAAATAATAAAATTAAAGTTGTTATTGCAAAATGGAGGAGGACAGGTAAATAAAAATGGACCATTAATAATTCATGAAGCCAGTCATTGTTTATTCTCTGTTCTTTTATACATGTTCAAACTCTCCCCAGATAGAAGTTTCTAAAACATCTGAAGGTGTTCTAGTCACAGCTCACTGCATGCACTCAGGAAGAACTATTCACACAGCCTATAAAAGATGGCACGTTTCTGGAAATCCGCTTTGGGTAACTTAAGAAACAACTTTAGGGCAAAGATGAAGTCAGCGGTACATGTGAAAAGTTTGAAAAAAAATTGTTTTCATAAAATGAGAGAGTAGGAAAATAGAAGCGTTTTAAATTAATATATTGTACAATGTGTAATTTTAAATGTGCAACTGCAGTCATAAATAGTATAATTAGGCCACTGATTTTTTATTCTATGATTCCTGCCTGAAAGTTTGCATATTCAAAGTAGCAAAAATGAAGCTTCTTACTTTTATCCTTTCATTAGGAAAAGAGGAGATTGCCTAATATGTAGGTTGTCCAGATCCCGTGGAGAAGGAAACGGCAATCCCCTCCGGCATTCTTGCCTGGGAAATTCCACGGACAGAGTAGCCTGGGAGGCTGGGTTTGCAAAGAGTAAAAAAACAAAATCTGTAAAGCAATTATCCTTCAATAAAAAAAGACAAAGAAAAAAAAGAATTGGACACGACTTAGCAACTAAAACAACAACAACAACAAAAAAAAGTAAATAAAATTAATGCCAATTGGTGAATTAGAAGCAAAATTTACCCCATAAAGTTCAACAATACACTTCCTAGTTTGCTCCTTGTAAAATATAAGTGTCCAGATTTGCAAGTTCAATAATATAAGAAGTGCTGGTACCAAATATCGGCATTCGATAGCATTTATTCAACACTCGGTCAGAAGAGATGTGACCCATGCCTGGTGACCACGAGTGTCCGTGGAGGTGGGCAGGGCACCAGGACTCTCCCCCCAACCCCGGAATCCTGCTGAGAGGCAAGGCTGCACCCCACCACCTCTGACTTCATCTCATGGAAGTTAAAAGCAGAGGGGAACCTTGGCAATCGTCTACCTCCTCATGGGTCAGAAGGAAGTCTCAATCTGGCACCTCAAGTTAGTGGCAGGACCAGGATGATGTGGGGGTCCCTCGACTCAGATGGAGCTGATCTGAAGCTGGGGCAGACCCCCGAGCACGGGCACCCCGAGGTTGTTAGAAGGTCGGTCCTACTGCGTCTGTTAGCAAAACAGCTGTTTCCTTGAGCCGCCCAAGAGCTCGTGCCCATCCCAGCTGCCTCGTCTTCTGCCCCTAGAACCTTCCAGACATTGTCATGTCCCAAACCTACAGGCCTGTCCATCAGAATGGCTGAGGTTCCAAGGACCGACAGCACCCAGTGCCAGGCAGGGCACAGGATGAGTGGGGCTCTCCCCAAGTGTTGGTCAGAGTGTAAGCGGCACAACCACCCAAACAGGTAAGACTCTCCCTGCAGTGCAGGAGACCCGGGTTCTATCCCCGGGGCGGGACGATCCCCCAGGAGGAGGAAATGGCAACCCGCTCCAGGATTCTTGCCTGGAGAATCCCGTGGACAGCGGAGCCTGACGGGCTACACAGTCCATGGGGCCCCAAAGAGTCGGACACGATTGAGTGACTGACGCTTTCACCTTTCGCTTGGAAAAAGTGTCTGACGGCTCTGAGACAGAGTGGAATCTGGGACACTTCGCTGCAGCGCTTGCACCCGGACAGAGGTCTCTCCCAGCAGCAAAATACAAAGAAAGCACACGGGGCTGAAGACAGCTGCATGCAGATGCAGTTAGGGCAAGTTCCAGGGAAGAGACACCAACAAGTCCCCACTGTCGCTCCTGAAGAGCCAAAAGCAAAAGCAGGATGCTGGGGGCTTCCCTGAAGCTCAGTGGTAAAGAGCCCGCCCGCCGGTGCAGGGGACGCAGGTTCGATCCCTGGTCCGGGAAGATCCCATGTGCCGCAGAGCAGCTGAGCCCGTGCACCACGAAACAGACGCCACCGCGGCAAGAAGCCGGCACGCCACACCGAGCGCAGCCCCGTGGGCCGTGACCAAGAAAGCCCACGCGGCAGTGAAGACCCAGCACAGCCTAAGGCGAGTGACAAAATAAAGGAGTGAGTAAAGTCATTTAAAGCACAGGCTATCAGGAGCAAGAGCAGGGCAGGCCCTGCTGCACCCCCTGCCCACAAAACCACCGGAGTGGCGGGCAGACAAGCGAAGCCGCCCCTCCGCCTGGCCCCTGGGCATGCCCCTATCCTCAGCCCAGGTGAGGAACAAGCTTGCCCCTGTCTCCGGAAGCTGGCAGGAAGGGGGCCTGTTGTTTGTTCGCACTCCCGCCGGTGCCGTAGGGGCCCCAGTGAAGCCTCTCCTGGATTTCTTGTCTGGCCTCTAGTCAATTTCTACTGACGGGGGAAGGCCAAGAACCCTGGTCCGTATCAGATCCTTCCAAAATGAAACATGCACTTCGCCTACGACCTGTAAATATCATGCCCGAGTCTTTGCTCAAGAGAAATGAAAACATGTCCACACAATGACTTGTGCAAGAAAGTTCACAGCAGCTCCATCCTTACTCGCCCCAAACTGGAAACACCCACGTGTCTCTAAGCCAGCGACTGGGTACACACACCTGGGCTGCCCCTTGTGCAAGGTGGTACCGCGTGGCAACAACCAGGAACGGACTACCAACACGCACAAGGGTGTGGGTGAGTCATGCGCGATGGTCAGAGAACCAAGCCTTGAACAAAAACGCACTGTGAGTCCATCTACAAGCTGTTCTAGGACAGGCAAAATAAACCACGGTGGGGAAATCAGAGACTGCTTGCCTCCGGACTGTGAGGAGACGGCAAGGAATCTCTGGGGTGATGGTATCTTTTTCTCTACAGAGGTGTCAGTTCAGTGCAGTTCAGTCGCTCAGTCCTGTCCGACTGTGACCCCATGGACTGCAGCAAGCCAGGCCTCTCTGTCCATCCCCAACTCCCGGAGTTCACTGAGACTCATGTCCATCGAGTCAGTGATGCCATCCAACCATCTCATCCTCTGTCGTCCCCTTCTCCTCCTGCCTTCAATCTTTCCCAGCATCAGGGTCTTTTCCAATGAGTCAGTTCTTCCCATCAGGTGGCCAAAGGATTGGAGTTTCAGCTTCAGCATCAGTCCTTCCAATGAATATTCAGGACTGATTTTCTTTAGGATGGACTGGTTGGATCTCCTTGCTGTCCAAGGGACTCTCAAGAGTCTTCTCCAACAGCACAGCTCAAAAGCATCAATTCTTTGGCCCTCAGCTTTCTTTATAGTCCACCTCTCACATCCATACATGACTGCTGGAAAATCCAGAGCCTTGGCTAGACAGACCTTTATTGGCAAAGTAACATCTCTGCTTTTTAATATGCTGTCTGGGTTGGTCAAAACCACAGAGGTATAATTGACATAAAACATCGTATTAGTCTCAGGTGTACGCCGTGACGACCGGATCATTGTATATACTGTGAAATGATCACCATAATAAGACTGGTTAATACGTGTCATCGTCCAGCTACAGAAGTTTCTTCTTGTGATGAGAACTTTCAAGATCTGCTCTCAACAGCTTTCAGACACACAGTGCAGGGACTTGCCTGGTGGTCCAGTGGTTAAGCACCTGCCTTGCAATGCAGGGGACACGGGTTCCATCCCCGATCGGAGAACTAAGAACCCATGTGCCACGGAGCAAGTAAGCCCTTGCATGCCAGCTAGAGAGTCTGTGGACCACAGCGGTCCCACACGGTGCAACAAAGATCCTCAGTGCTGCAGCTAAGAGCTGATACAGCCAAATACATAGGTAAATATTTGAAACAGAGGTACACACAATTCGGAATCATTAACTACTGCCACCAGCTGTACCTTCCATTCCAAAGACCTGTTTGTTTTGTACCTGAGAGGCTGTGCCTCTTGACTCTCTAGCTGAGGGGATCTTGAAAAGGGCCTGGGTTACACGGCTCTGCGCACTTGTCAGAAATGACACATGAGCTTGAAATTGGGACGTGTCATTACAAGTAAGTGTTGTTGTTGATGTTTAGTTGCTAAGTTGTGTCTGAGTCTTTGCAGCCCCACGGATTGTAACCCATCAGGTTCTTCTGTCCGTGGGATTTTCCAAGCAGGAATACTAGTGCAGGTTGCCATTTCCTTCTCCAGGGGATCTTCCCCAACCAGGGATCAAACCTGGGTCTCCTGCACGGCAGGCGGATTCTCGACTTCTGAGCCCACCAGGAAAGCCCAAGTGAATGTCACCTCCAGAGAAAAAAGTGAGTGAACGAGGAGCTCTGCTTGACAATATTCACGCTGAAGCATTTAGCGGTGAAGCCCGGACGTCTGTGACCCACTTTGAGAGACATCCTTATAAACTGGACTGGGTTACAGGAATAGACAGACAGATGTGTGAGAAGCAAGCATCCAGCAATAGTACAGAATCCAGGTGGCAGGTAAATAGGAGTTGCTGTAACATCCATCTCTTTTGTAAGCCTCTTCGTAACGACACACTGAGGGAAGATCTGCCGATAAAACCCGCCGAGGTGAGGGCAGGCGCTCCCAGGAACTCACCCTGGGCCCTGCTGCCCCAGTTCCTGGCCGGGTGTTAATGGCTTGGGCCCTCTCACCTGCACCCAGTCTGACATGCTTCCCTCCCCTTGGGTCACGCTGCCCCCGTGCAGACTGGGGCATCTCTCCCTGAAGCCACCTGCCCAGGTCAAGGTGCCTGGCAGCCCTTGGTGACACCTACATCTTACTAAGCCCTCTCTCCTGTGAAGACACCTCTCTCTGGGAACATCTGTTTATTCAAGTCACAGCAAAGTCGAGATGTACATTAACAGACATCGCTGATACTGGGTGCCGGACAGTGGGGTGTGGAGGGCATTAAGAAAGGGTCCTTAGAGATGCCTTAGGGACCGGATGGGAGGTTCTGGAGGTGGGGGAGGGTTGGGGAGGGGTAAGATGGAGAACAGAGTTTGGATCCTGCTCTCATCTCTTACAGCTGCTAAGAGGTTTGAGTTCTGTTCTCAAAGCTACAGAGCTCTCTAAACCCTCCTGAAAAGCTGGGTATAAGTCCTACCACACTTCAAACATTTTACCAAAATGCCCAAAGATTTTGAAATTTAAAAAACGATGCTTGAGACATCTAAAACAGGCAAAGCAACAGTCAGAAAGTAGATGAGAAAGTGCCAAGAGCTGGGGTGGGCAGGGGAAGCGATGGCCAACGGGTACGAGGTTTCTTACAAGGTGATACAAATGTTCTGAAATACATAGCTGAGGCGACGACTGCACAGGTGTGCAAATACACCAACCACTGGACTGCATCCTTTATACAGGTGGACTACAGGGCATGCAAATTGCATCTCCAGAAGGCTATTACTAACAAACACCTCCAGTATAAACTTTGGTCAATTTATGAAGTAAAAGATAGGGAAAGATAGATCCAACTGAATGCAGAGTTCCAGAGACTGGCAAGGAGAGATAAGAAAGCCTTCTTAAATGAACGATGCAAAGAAGGAGAGGAAAACAGCAGACAGGGAAGACTAGAGATCCTGTCAAGAAAACTGGAGTTATCACAGGAACCTTTGTGCAAGGATGGCGGTGACAAAGGACAGGAACAGCGTGGACCTAACAGAAGAAATGGCAAGAATGCACGGAGCAACTGTACGAGAAAGACCCAACGACCCGAACAACCACGGCGGTGTGGCCACTCACCCACAGCCAGGCTTCCTGGAGCGTGACGTCAAGGGCGTTAGGAAGTGTTACTACGAGCAAAGCTAGAGGAGGTGATGGAAGTCTAGCTGAGCTATTTAAAATCCTAAAAGATGAGGCTGTTAAAGTGCTGCACTCAACGTGGCAGCTAATTTGGAAAACTCAGTGGCAGCCACAGGACTGGGAATCAGTTTTCATTCTCAGTCCCAAAGAAGGGCAACGCCAAAGAACGCTCAAACTACCGCACAATTGTGTTCATTTCACATGCTAGCAAGGCAATGCTCAAAATCCTTCAAACCAGCGTTCAGTATACATGAACCAAGAACTTCCAGATGTACAAGCTGGGTTTAGAAAAGGCTGAGGAACCAGAGATCAAATTGCCAGCACCTATCGGATCATAGAGAAATCAAGGGAATTCCATAAAAACATCTACTTCTGCTTCACTGACTACGCTAACGCCTTTCACTGTGTGGATCACTGTCACAAACTGGGAAATTCTTAAAGAGCTGGGAATACCAGACCACCTGACCTGCCTCCTGAGAAACGTGTATTCAGGTCAAGAAGCAACAGTTAGAACCAGACATGGAACAACTAACTGGTTCAAAACTGTGAAAGGAGTACGTCAAGGCTGTATATTGTCACCTTGCTTATTTAACTTATATGCAGAGTACATCACATGAAATGCCGGGCTGGATGAATCACAGGCTGGAATCAAGATTGTGGGAGAAAGAGCAAGAACCTCAGATATGAAGATGACACCACTCTAATGGCAGGAAGCGCAGAGGAACTAAAGAGCCTCTTGATGAGTGTGAGAGAGGAGAGTGAAAAGCTGGCTCAAACCTCAACATTCAGAAAACTAAGGTCATGGCATCTGGTCCCATCACTTCATGGCAAATAAAAGGGGAAAAGGTGGAAACAGTGACAGATTTTATTTTCTTGGGCTCCAAAATGACTATGAATGGTGACTGCAGCAGTGAAAATAAAAGACATTTGCTCCCTGGAAGGAAAGATATGACCAACCGAGACAGCATATGAAAAAGCAGAGACATCACTTTGCTGACAAAGGCCCTTATAGTCACAGCCTTGGTTTTTCCAGTGGTCATGTACAGTTGTGAGATCTGGATCTTAAATATGGCTGAACACTGAAGAACTGATGCTTTTGAACTGTGGTGTTGGAGAAGACTCTTGAGAGACCCTTGGACTGCAAGGAGATCCAACCAGCCCATCCTAAAGGAGATCAGTCCTGAATGTTCACTGGAAAGTCTGATGCTGAAGCTCCAATAGTTTGGCCACCTGATGCGAAGAGCCGACTCATTGGAAAAGACCCTGATGCTGGGAAAGATTGGAGGCAGGAGAAGGGGTTGACAGAGGATGAGATGCTTGGATAGCATTCCTGGCTCCATGCGCTTGAGTGTGAGCAGACTCTGGGAGACGGTGGAGGACAGAGGGGCCTGGTGTGCTGCAGTCCACGGGGTCTCCAGGAGCCGGACACGGCTTAGTGAGTGAACAGCAACAGTGGGGAAGTGCAATACAGTGCTTCAAAAATTTACCTGGGAGATCTTTTGGAGATGAAAATTATTTTATATTGAAAATCATTTTTTACTTTTTTAAACATTTAAGATTTGCAAATGTATGCTATACTTGCTTTAAAGGGAGGCATGCTAATTGCAAACCCCACCTCATTCAGACAGTTCCCAGCAGCGGAGGGTTTGGGTCAGGAGATGGTGTGGTCAGAGCCAGAAAGCAACTGGGGGCAACATGTGTGCCAGTAGTGAGTGTGAGACTCCAATCAAGACCCCTCGCCCTCCAGTGGTCTTTATTTCATCAGTGAGCAGGCACACAAATGTATGCAGCTGTGACTCAGAGCTAAATCAATTCAGTCTCAACGTAATGATGGAACAGTCTGACACAGAACCACAGCCTAACACAGCTGGGGAGCTCTTGGTCCAAAGCCCCCTCACTTCATTGCGAAAGCTGACAAAACCAAACTGTGCTGAGTGAGTTGGCGTCACACAGCTATTACGAGTAGAAAGCAAGGCTGAGACTACGAACCAAGCTAGAGGAAGTTAGGGAATTCCAGCTGAGCTGTTTCAAATCCTGAAAGATGATGCTGTGAAAGTGCTGCACTCAACGTGCCAGCAAATTTGGAAAACTCGGCAGCGGCCACAGGACTGGAAGAGGTCAGTTTTCATTCCAGTCCCAAAGAAGGGCAACGCCAAAGAATGCTCAAACGACCGCACAGTTGTGCTCATTTTACAAGCCAACAAGGTTATGCTCAAAAGCCTTCAAGCTAGGCTTCAGCATTCAGGAACCGAGAACAACAAAGGTTGAGACTCAGAGCTCCGTTCTACACATACACTCAACTGTCATACACCCTTCACCACTGTCTCTCTTTTTTCTTAATCCATAGTATTTTACTTTTCTTGAGAGAAGGTATAAATAAGAATTAAAGTTACAATGTTAAACATTTCTATTATTTTAAAGTTTTGTAGGAAAAATGTTTGAGGAAAAATAACTCAAAGTGGTTAAAACTCAAGGTCTATGGGACGATTCTGTCATGCCCATTTCACGTGGGTCTCTGCGGACAGAACTTCCTAGGGGTTTACGGGGTTTGCAAATATGACCTATTTCATTAACGAGTATCAAAATATCCTTCCAAAGAGCAAGTTCCACCAAACGAGAAGAAAACCCTGTAAAACAGGGTGGTGTCTCTGAACGCCCAGCCGTAGAGTGGACATTCTAAGCTCTGCTTCAAAGACCGAGTCTGTGTTGCCTCACACCCCTACAGCCACAAGAGGGTACCTGCCCTGGCGAAGATCTCGGGCTGTTTGCTGAACCCACAAAGCAATCCGCTCCAGATGTCTTGATGTTAATCCCACAGGGAACTGTGTGGCTTCATGCGAGTCTGTCCTTTCTGGTCTTTCAACTTAATCCTTTTTTCTCTCCGTGTGGGATGGAGGCGTTTGCCCAGACAGTGGGGTCCCAGCTGGGTCTTTCCAGTGGGAGGTGCTCACGGACCCACAAACTAAAGGTGCCCCCAGACTGCATGCGGATGGAGGGGTGGGGATGGGGGCAGCATCTCCATTTACCCCCTGGTGTCTGGGCAGCAAGAGCTCACCCCTTATGACCCTCCTAAGGCACTCTCCCTGCCTTAGTTGAAAACTGGTTTCCTTTCTTAAAATCCCTCTCTTAAAATATACAGATCACCTTTTTCCTTGAGAGCTGACTGATTCTGCCATCTTACTTGAATATGTAATGTTTCCCTGCCTTCTCAAATGAACTCAATGACATGTGTACCCTTGACTTATGTCCAAAGTTCATCACGGTGCTGTAACGGTGAGGTCCTTGGGGCCCGTTTTAAAGGGCACATGCCCCTGCCAGCCCTGCTTCACAGGATCACTTTGTAATGATGGAAGGAGGGAAAAAAATTGTTTATGAGCTGTAAACGGGGCTTTCCTTATGGCTTACATGGTAAAGAAGCCGCCTGCAATGAAGGAGACCCGGGTGTGATCCCCCCTGGAGACCCCCTGGAGAAGGCATGGCACCCACTCCAGTATTCTTGCCTGGAGAATCCCATGGACAGGGGGGCCTGGCAGGTTACAGTCCATGGGTCACAGAGCTGGGCTAACGCTTGTAGTTTCGTGAGCTGTCGTGTGGCGTTAGAAAACACTAGAGGTCTGCCCCCCGCAGAGGGCAACTGCCAGGAAGGGAGGCCACCGTGGAGGCAGAGGGATGGAGGAGCCCGGGCAGAGGGTGAAGCTGACGCTCACAAGGAGCCCTGAGAGATCGTTGCTGGCCTCCCCAGGGGCAGGGAGCTGGGGCCCCTCGTGGGTGTGCAGCTGCCTCCAGGTGGGGTGGAGCCTGCCCTGCTCTGCAGGCACAGCTCCTGGCAGGAAGGGCGGGCAGGCCCCAGCAGAGGTCCCTGGCAGAGAGACAGAGCAGAGCCCTGGGAGACGCAGGAAGGACGGGGATCAGCCAAGGGCAGGGCTGCCAGGGACACAGCCTTCCTGCCCCGGTGCCTGGGGGCTGCGGGGGTCTGCAGCCAGCACAGGGAGCGGAAGCCTGCAGGGGGCCTCCTCGCTCACACGGAACGGCCACGGGGGCCGGGGTGGGGGGCGACACTGGGGGCAGAGGCCGCAGCAGAGGACCCGGCGCTGAGCAGGACTGTGCTTCCTTAATAAAGGCATGTGGTGCCCAAGAGTGAGACCAGCAGCAAGTCTGGCCTTCCCCGTGGCTCAGTGGCAAAGAACCTGCCGGCCAACGCAGGAGACCCCGCTTCGATCCCTGGGTCGGGAAGAGCCCCTGGAGAAGGGAATGGCACCCACTCCAGTATTCTCACCTGGAGAGTCCCATGGCGGGTCACAGTCCGCGGGGCCCCAGAGAGCTGGACACGACCGAGTGACAAAATGACCGCGGACGCCGCCACCGAGCACCGCGAAGGCCGGGAGGAATCGGAAGCAGGTGAGTGACCCCATCACGGCGTCCGGTCCCATCATGTCATGGGAAACAGATGGGGAGACAGTGGGAACAGTGTCAGGCTTTATTTCTGGGGCTCCAAAATCACTGCAGATGGTGACTGCAGCCATGAAATTCAAAGACGCTTACTCCTTGGAAGGAAAGTTATGACCAACCTAGATAGTATATTCAAAAGCAGAGACATTGCTTTGCCAACAAAGGTCTGTCTAGTCAAGGCTATGGTTTTTCCTGTGGTCATGTATGGATGTGAGCTTTGGACTGTGAAGAAGGCTGAGTGCCGAAGAATTGATGCTTTTGAACTGTGGTGTTGGAGAAGACTCTTGAGAGTCCCTTGGACTGCAAGGAGATCCAACCAGCCCATTCTGAAGATCAGCCCTGGGATTTCTTTGGAAGGAATGATGTTAAAGCTGAAACTCCAGTACTTTGGCCACCTCATGCGAAGAGTTGACTCATTGGAAAAGACTCTGATGCTGGGAGGGGTTGGGGGCAGGAGGAGAAGGGGACAACCAAGGATGAGATGGCTGGATGGCATCACTGACTTGATGGATGTGAGTCTGAGGGAACTCCGGGAGTTGGTGGTGGACAGGGAGGCCTGGCGTGCTGCGATTCACGGGGTCGCAAAGAGTCGGACACGACTGAGCGACTGAACTGAAGCGATCCCAAAAGCACCAGAGATGATTCAGCACTCCAAAGGAAAAATAAACACCTTAAACTTAATTTAGTTTCTTTTAAACTAAGTATTTTAATGCAAAATTAATGTATTAATTAATTAATTAAAATAAGTTATGCCTTTATTCAGCTGTGCGGGCTCTTGGCTGTCGCATGTGGGATCTAGCTCCCTGACCAGGGATCGAACCTGGGCCCCATTGCCTTGGGAGCGTGAGTTTTAGCCTCTGGACCACCAAGTGGTCCAATGAAGTCGCTCAGTTGTGTCTGGCTTTGCGACCCCATGGACTGTAGCCCACCAGGCTCCTCCATCCATGGGAATCTCCAGCCAAGAACACTGGAGTGGGTTGCCACTTCCTTCTCCAGAGGATCTTCCAGACCCACGGATGGAACCCAGGTCTCCTGCATTGGAGGCAGATGCTTTACCATCTGAGCCACCAGGGGACCACCAAGGAAGTCCTTATATTAATTTTTAAATTAATTTTAACTTTTAATTTAGTTTTAATTGTTTATTGAAAAAATCTGTACGAGCACAATTCACAAATCCAAGGAAGACAGAGACACCGTATTCAGAAGCCTCACTCCCACTTTGCCCCTCAGCTTCATTCCTCCCCGCCCACCAGGTGACCACGCTAGTTAGTTTCTTGTGAAACCGCAAGCAGCTATGAAGAAATCTCCGTATTCCCCTCCCTGGCTCGCACGAGCGTGGCGGGCTGTGTGTGAGCTCACCTGGCCTGCTGCAACGGCACACCGCACGCTGGGCGGTCCTGGAGGCTGCAGGTTCGGCATCGGGGTACTAGCAGAATCGGCTCCCTCTGAGGCCGGGCTGCACTCCACTCCAGGAGCCGCCCCTCGGCCGGCAGACAGCCCAGCCGCCCGGCCCACCTGGCCGCGTCCACGTGTCCGCCCTCTCTAAGGGCGCCAGTCATCCTGGGTCAGGGCCCCCGAATGACCTCATTGTCGCCTGGCTACCTCTTTTTAAATTGCTTATTACTCTACTTTGGGCCATGTCAACATGCAAATTTAGGCAGACAAAATTTAACCTGTAACACTGTAATACTGTTCTGCTTTCTCTTTTTTTTTTCCACTTAGTCACATGACTCTGGAGATCTTCATATATCAATACAGAGAGAATTTTCTTGTTAGACATCATTTTTTCGTAGATACCAAACTGCCATATAAACATGAGGCTGTTTATGGACTATATCTATTTCTGGTGAAAGAGTGCCTATTTTTCTTTCAGTAATACACAGTTTTAATTTCTCTACTGAAATTAATTAATATTATTAATTAAATTAATACAAATGTTCTCTGTTGAAAAATTAACGTTTCAATATTTGATCGGTCGAGTCAGCTCTCTGCACCACAGCCTTTTCCAAGTTGTATTGTCCATTTCTGTATTTCTTTAAAAAGTTATTATTTTATTTAAATTAGAAGCAAAAAACTAAAAATTAAATAAGAAATATGGAAAATCTTATAAAAGGAAGTCTAAATAAACTGCCCAAAATGCTACCAAGCAGGAAAGAAAATAGTGTTAAATATGGGATGAATATCATTTCAAACATATGTCTACAGCTGTATGTATACAAATCAAAGGATTTTGTTGAAATTTCAACCATGAGAGAAGAATGAAAACTTGTGTGAAACTGAAAAAATCGCTGAACTTCAGAAAAAAGGGAGTTTTAAAAATAAGATGTCCCTAAAATATTTCTCTGAGGTTATAAAACAATTAGAAACTTGAATATATGATATGCTTGTGTCTACATGTCTCCATTTCAGAAGAAAGCTGTGGGCTCCTCGCTGTGCAGGAGGAGATTTGCATTCTCAGACCTCTTTCTCCACTAGCACTTTCTTACTTATATTTTAATTTTTATTTGGTCAAGTGTTGTAACACTTTATTTAGTTCAATAAGCATTTCTCCAGTTGTGTAGTTTTAATCTGTGTTTACATGAATTTAGCACATAACACTGGCCTTTTTTTTTTAAACTGCATAAAAACTTTTAGACAGTTTTCATCTCGTCATTGGCTCTATTTCTTGTCATTCTTTTTGTGGTTTTCTGCGAGACGTGCCACACACAATATTCCTTGCGTCCTTTCGTGATGCTGTGTGGCTTTCTGTTTCCTTTCTTGGCTGGTGACAGGCATCCAGGCTCCCACTTCCTTCCCCCCAGACATTACTAATATTGTCCCCTCCCCACCATGTTCGGTGGTGGTGGTTTAGTTGCTAAGTTGTGTCCACTTTTCCAACCCGTGGACAAGTAGCCGGCCAGGCTCCTCTGTCCATGGGATTCTCCAGGCAAGAAGGCTGGAGTGGGTTGCCATTCCCTTCTCCAGGGGATCTTCGCAACCCAGGAATTGAACCCAGGTGTCCTGCATTGCAGGCAGACGCTTTACCAGCTGAGCTTCGAGGGAAGCCCCGCCCCCCCAACACACACACCATGTTCACGGGTCACGAATGCTGCTGACGTCCTCCCTGATAAATGACTTGTTTATCCACCTAGATGCTGGAAGGATTACGTGTTCAGTCTTAAGTTTCAATAATTTCACAAGGTCTAAGGTATTTAATCAAACGCACCACCTTTACTCAAATGCAACCCCCCCCCCCCGGTTCCGATAGGAAAATCCACACTGGAGAAAAGCCTTATGAGTGCAGTGAACGTGGGGAATCTCTTACTGCTGGCTCCGGCCTCCAGTATCAACAGTGTCCACAGTGGAGCAGGGCCTTAGGAGTGCAGTGAAGGCAGGAGACCTTTTATTAATAAACCCAGTCTTTTTGCTCATCAGAGAAGTCGCACTGGAGCAAGGCCTCTTGAGTGCAGTGAGTGTGCTGCTGCTGCTGCTGAGTCGCTTCAGTCGTGTCCGGCTCTGTGCAACCCCATCGACGGCAGCCCACCAGGCTCCCCCGTCCCTGGGATTCTCCAGGCAAGAACA